>NC_063340.1:28292019-28338686 GCF_021869965.1 Rhincodon typus | reverse complement strand
GTAAAAAGGATTATTACTTAAATGGTAAAAAGTTGCAGCATGCTGCTATGTAGAGGGACCTGGGTGTTCTTGTGCATGAATCACAGAAGGTAGGTCTGCAGGTACAACAAGTAATTAGGAAGGCAAATGGAATTTTGTCCTTCATTGCTAAAGGGATTGAAATTAAAAGCAGAGAGGTTATGTTGCAGCTGTACTAGGTGCTGGTGAGGCCACACCTGGAGTACTGTGTGCAGTTTTGGTCTCCTTACTTGAGAAAGGATGTATTGGCACTGGAGGGGGTGCAAAGGAGGTTCACTAGGTTGATTCCGGACTTGAGGGGGTTGGCTTATGAGGAGAGACTGAGTAGATTGGGATTATATTCATTGGAATTCAGAAGATTGAGGGGGGATCTTATAGAAACATATAAAATTATGAAGGGAATAGATAAGATAAAAGTAGAGAGGATGTTTCCACTGGCAGGTGAAGCTAGGACAAGAGGGCATAGCCTCAAGATTAGAGGGAGCAGATTTAGGA
This sequence comes from Rhincodon typus, assembly GCF_021869965.1. Classification (NCBI taxonomy): domain Eukaryota; kingdom Metazoa; phylum Chordata; class Chondrichthyes; order Orectolobiformes; family Rhincodontidae; genus Rhincodon; species Rhincodon typus. The sequence goes on along the minus strand of NC_063340.1, from coordinate 28,338,173 downwards.
CTGAATTGAGAAGGAATTTCTTCACCCAGAGGGTTGTTAATCTATGGAATTCCTTACCCAGTGAAGTAGTTGACGCTACTTCAGTAAACGTTTTAAAAAAAAGGTAGATTTTTTTTGAACAATAAAGGAATTAAGGGATACGGTGAGAACACGGTTTAGTGGATCTGAGTCCACGAAAAGATCAACCATGATCTTATTGAATGGCGGAGCAGGCTCGAAGGGCCAGATGGCCTACTCCTGCTCCTAGTTCTTATGTTCTTATGTTCTTATGTGAATAGGATAGTTAAGAAGGCATATGGGACACTTGAGATAACGTTGGAGTTGTACAGAGCATTGGTCAGGCCACCGCTGGAAAACTGTGCTCAGTTCTGCTCACCTCACTACAGGATGGATGGGGTCCTGGAGGGGGTACAGAGGAGGTTCACTAGGATATTGCCTGGGATGGGGAAATTGAGCTATAAGGAGAGACTGGTTAGGCTTGGATTGTTTTCCTCAGAGCAGAGAAGACTGAGGGGACACATGCTAGAGATGTATAAGATTATGAGGGGTTTAGACAGGGTGGATAGAGAGCAGCTATGCCCCTTGGTTAAGGGGTCAATCATCAATGTCATAGTTTTAGGGTGAGAGGCAGGAGATTCAGAGGGGATTTGGGAAAAAAAAACCTTTTCACTCAGCAGGTGGTGGGAATCTGGAATGCGCTGCCTGGAAATGTAGTGGAGAAACTTTACAACCTCTAAAAATTATTTGGATGAGCACTTGAGTTGTCATAATATTCAGGGATATGGGCCAAGTGCAGGAAATTGGGATCAGCGCACCTTTAGTGGCTGTTATGTCAGTGCAGACTCGATGGGCCAAAGGGCATTTTTTGCCTTATATGAATCTATTAATCTATGAACCCTCTGGGCTTCAATCCAGGGGCTACATTTAAAAGTTAGCCAGATAGCATTTCACTTTTTGCAACCCAGGAACATTACTTAATCCTTGCTAATCACCCTGTCTCCTTTGGAGATGTCAGAGACCTGCCAAATGTCAAACTCCTGCTTTAGCTATACCTGCTTAGACACTCTATAGGCTGTCCAAAAGATAGTGAATGTACAGTTTCCCAAGGATGGCATTAAGAGGCCATTCTAAATTATCAATGCAGCCTGGACTGAAGCGACTGCAGAGGTCACCCCCGTGGGTACATTAAGAGAGACTGAATCTAGCTCCACAATTGGCCGCATGATCTGACAGTGTATGCACCAGTATTTACTCAATGCTATATGACCTGAAATGGGTTAACGTTGCAAGTTTGCATCTGCAGAGGGCTGTTGTATACAAGATTGGGGGCCAGGCATCTTCATCAGATGTCCCATGTGCAATAACTGTCTATCACTTCATTGCAACTATCCATGTGGTACTGCTTGCACACTATGCTATTGCTTATCACATCTTAAAAGACGTAAAAGAAACTTCAACATTCAGCAACTCATGTAACACCAGTTCACGGACCTTTCTCCACAACTAGAAGAACTTAGACACGTGATAGCTTTTCACCAATGGATTACATGAGACAATGTCACAATTGCAAAAGTTGGATTTGGGATGAACACTTCACAGGAATGTCAGGCACATACATCATATGAAGCTTTATTAATTTCCATTTCAATTCATAACTTTCTCCTTAACACATGCTTCTTACAAATAACACATGAACTCAGGGCCCTGGAGATTCATATCTCTATGTATCGATGCAGACAAAACATTCATACATCCATGTAGGGGTGGCTGTTTGCAAAACTAACAATTTTATGTTTTTCTCTGCAATCTGTGGTTAAAAGAATAATTGGCAATTTAGCTGTGCAAGGCTCCTTGTGGAAGAATGATCACAACATGATAGAATTCTACATTAAGTTAGAGAGTGACAGTTGATTCTGAGACCAAGGTCCTGAAACTCAATAAAGAAAACGATGATGGTATAAAGCAACAAGCTAGCTGTGATACATTAGGGAGCATTACTTAAATTGGTGACAATGTAGAGGCAATGACAACTAGTCAAAGAGTGCATGGAGGAACAAGTGTTCAGTCCCATCTGGCACAAAAATGAAACGAGAAAGGTGGCCCAGCTATGATAGACAAGTAAAATTAGGGATATTATTAGATCCAAAGAAGGGGCATACAAATTGGCTGAAAAGTACAGCAAACCCAAGGACTGGAGTTTAGATTTCAGCAATGGCAGGCAAAGGGATTGATTAAGAGGGGGTAAATAATACAGTATGACAGTAAAATTCTGGGGAACTACAAATTGACTGTAAAAGCTTCTTTAAATTTGTGAAGGTGAAGATATTAGTGAAGACAAATGGGGACCCTTACAATCCCCTTTGAGGGGAAGTTATAATGGGGAACAAAGCAATAGTAGACCAATTAAATACATATTTTGATTCTTTCTTTACAGAGAAAGACACAAATAATGGCCAAAAAATGTCAGGGAACACATGGTCTTGTGAGAGATAAGAACCGAAGAATCAGGATTAGCAGGGAAATTACGTTAGGGATATTAATGGGATTAAAAGCCAAAAAAGCCCACGTCCCGATAATCTGCATCTCAGAGTACATAAGGAAGTGGCACTAGAAATGGTGGATGCATCTTTAAAGATTTTATGAACTTTGGAATCGTTTGTACAGACTGGAGGGTAGTTAATTTAAAACAGGAGGTAGCAAGAAAACAGGAAATTATAGAATCGGTTAGTCTGACATCAGTAGTAAGGGGAAAGCTAGAGTCCGTTATAAACGATCTAATATTAGACTTGGAAAACAGTGACAGGGTTGGACAAGTCAGCATGGAGGGAAATCATGCTTGACAAATCAATTGGAATGTTTCAAAGATGTAACTAGTAGAATTGGCCCAGGAAACCAGTGGATGTGGTTTACTTGGATTTTGAGAAAGCTTTCAACAAGATCTCACTTAAGAAATTGGCATACAAAATTAATATTCATGGGATTGGAGATTGTGTACTGATATGAATGGAGAACAGGCTGGTTGGCAAGAAACAAAGAGTAGGAATAAACGAATTGTATGTAGTAACCAATGGGCTACAGTAGGGATCAGTGCTTGGATCACAGTTATTCACAATGTATATTAATGATTTAGATGAGGGAACTAAATGCAATATCTCCAAGTCTACAGATGACACAAAGGTAAATTGTGAAGAGGATGAATAGTGTCATTTGGACAAGTTGAATGACTGGGCAAATGCATGGCAGATGAATACAATGTGGATAAATGTGAGGTTATCCACTTTTATGGCAAAAACAGGAAAGAAGATCATTACCTGAATGGTGACAGATTGGAAAAGTGTCTTTAGAAACCAGTCACTGAAAATAAGCAGGCAGGTAAGTAGAAGAATGAGTGGGAATCTTATAGAAATCTATAAATTCTAACAGGACTGGCCACATTAAATATAAGAAGGATGTTCTTGATGACCAGGAAGTTCAGAACCGGGGTCGCAGTCTAAGGACATGGTGTATGCCATTTAGGACTGACGTAAATAGGAATTTCTTCACCCAAGAGTGGTGAGCCTGTGGAATTCTCTGCCATAGAAAGTAGTTGATTCCAAAACATTGAATGTTTTCAAAATAGTGATACATTTTAGAGCTAAAGGGATCAAAGGATATGGGGAGAAAGGGCGAAGAGTTCATCCTACCAAGTAGGATGATCAGCCATGATCCATTGAATGGCAGAGTAGGCTCAAAGGGCTGAATGGCTTACTCCTGTAACTATATTCTACGTTTCTATCCCACTCTGGAACTAGGACAAAGAGTACCACTGACAATACATCCTTGAGGAAGAATAGTCAGGATCTTCATATGAAGCACCATCAAGGCATTTCCCCCTTACCCTTCACCAGTGCGAAGATAATGCATCTTAGTGCGTAGTGAAACTAAAGTTGGCTTGGGTCACATTCTGGCAAGCACAGCACTAATTTAGGCCAGCAGCTGAAGGAGGAGGAAACAGCTATAGTCTCTGACATTCAGACGACTGCCCCTGCTGAGCCTGTACAGATGATGTGTGTTTCACATCAGCACTTACTGTGGAGAAGGACATAGAAGCTATAGAACTTGGGGAAATAAATAGTGATATCTTGAAAAGTTCCAATATTACAGAGGAGGAGGTGCTGGGCATCTTAAAAGGCATAAAGGTGGGTAAATCCCTGGGACCTGATCAGGTGACTCTAGAACGCTATTGGAAGCTAGGGAAGTGATTGCTGGGCCCCTTGCTGAGATATTTGTATCATTGATAGCCATAGGTGAGTGCCGGAAGACTGGAGTTGGCTAACATAGTGCCATAATTTAAGCAAGCTGGTAAGGAAAAGCCAGGGAACTATAGACCACTATACACATACTCACCACATTACTGGTGAGTAAATTGTTGGGGGGGATTCGAGGGAAAGAATTTACATGCATTTGGAAAGCCAAGGACTGGTTCAGAATAGTCAATGTGGCTTTGTGTGTGGGAAATCATGTCTCACTAACTTGATTGAGTTTTTTGAAGAAGTGACAAAGAGGATTGATGAAGGCAGAGTGATGGTTGTTGTCTGTATGGACTTCAGTATGATGTTCAACAAAGTTCTGAATGGTAGACTGATTAGCAAGGTTAGATCACGTGGAATCCAGGGAGAGCTAGCCATTTGGATACAAAATTGGCTCGAAGATAGGAGACAAAGGATGATGGTGGTGAAGGGTTGTTCTTTCGACTGGAGGCCTGTGACCGGCAGTGTGCCACAGGGATCAGTGCTTTTTTCATTTATGTAGATGATTTGGATATGAATATAGGAGGTATGGTTAGTAAGTTTGCAGATGACACCTAACGGGACAGTGAAGAAGGCTACCTCAGAGTACAACGGGACCTTGATCAGATGGGCAAATGGGCCAAGAAGTGGCAGATGGAGTTTAATTTAGAGAAATGTGAGGTGTTGCAAATCAGGACGGGACTTATACACTTAATGGTAAGGTCCTGGAGAATATTGCCGAACAAAGAGACCTTGGGGTACAGGTTCATAGTTCCTTGAAAGTGGAGTCGTAGATAGACAGGGTGGTGAAGAAGGCATATGGTACACCTGCCTTTATCGGTCAGAGACGGGATGTCATGTTGCGGCTGTACAGGACATTGGTTAGGATCACTTCTGGAATACTGTGTTAAATTCTGATCTCCCTGCTATAGGAAAGATGTTGTGAAACTTGAAAGGGTTCAGGAAATATTTACAGGATGTTGCCAGGATTCGAGGCTTTGAGCTATAAAGAGAGGCTAGACTGGGGCTATTTTCCCTGAAGGGTCAGAGGCTGAGGGGTGACCTTATAGAAGTTGATAATTCATGAGGGGCATGAATACGGTAAATAGCCAAGGTCATTTCGCCAGAGTAAAGGAGTCCAAAACTAGAGAGCATAGAATTAAGGTTAAGAGGGAAAGATCTAAAAGTGACCTAAGGGGCAACTTTTTCCTGCAGAGGGTGGTGCATGCATGGTATGAACTGTCAGAGGAGGTGGTCAAGGCTGGTACAATTACAACATTTAAAAGGCATCTGGATGGGTATATGAATAGGAAGGGTTTAGAGGGATATGACCTAAATGCTGGCAAATGGGACTAGATTAATTCAGGATATCTGTTTAGCATGGATGAGTTGGACCAAAGGGTCTGTTTCCATGCTGTACATCCCTATGACTCTGGACCTGGTCATTAATAAGATTATAATGATTCACAGGCAAGCAGGGGGATATCTAGTAGAGGTGATAGGCATCATGTGCAGATTGTAGTGAAGGAGAGTGGAATCTCCCCAAGCTTTATATGATTTTGCAGCTCTGGCATACAAGCACATGGCTGTTTTCATAGCCTGGGTGAGGGCTGCCAGATCCACTAGATCAGTCAGTTCCTATTAGATATGCTCAGGGATCTTCACTCCATCAGCTGAGCCTTTGTTCATTCACTGGCTAGGCAAGAATGGCTTGAGAGAACTTGACCTGAAGTGAAGGGTCACCGGACCCGAAACGTTAACTCTGTTTTTCCCATCACAGATGCTGCCAGACCTACTGAGCTTTTCAAGCAACTTTGTTTTTGTTCTTGATTTACAGCACCCGCAGTTCTTTCGGTTTTTTCAATCTTGCTGAAGTCATCCACTTGATATTGTAAGGATCCATTTAGTGACATGAGTAATGATGCAGATATACCAGGCAAACTTGGAGGCTCAGAACAAGAACAATTACACCATAATGTTTTATTCCTGCAGGTATTCAATTGTTCCTAAAAGTTTCTTACATTTTATTGTTAATAATGATTTATTTCTTTTCAGTTCTATCTCTTTTTCTTTCTTTATACAATCTTTAATTCCCTCTTTGACTAATTATTTTGACTGCAATCCATTTTATTTTAAGGTTCCTAATCTGTATACCTGATTGGTTGTGATAAAAGGGCTTTGGACTTAACACATATGAAACCCAGGATTGCTGAGTCACCTTATACTTTTTACATTTTCCAGCCATTTATCGTGGAGAAAGTAAACAGCTAAATCAATTTACAACATTTGCTGCAAGATGCTCTACTGCAGCAATTTCTGGGATTATATACAGTAATAACAGAAGACCAAGAGTAGGAATCAAATCATAACCTCTGAAAGGTTGCCATCTAGAGAAGAAAAGTAGACTGGAGGAAGTCAAATCTCACAAAAAAGAAGTGAGGACAGTAACAGTGAACTGTAATGGTGATAGCCAACCATTTATCAAAAGCCACCTGAGAGACTGAATTTATAACTGGTGTGAGCATATAGTTTTACATACAATATGGAACATATTTAAATTTTAGTTTTCACATAGACATAGAATCCCTACAATGTGGAAACAGGCCCTTTGGCCCAACAAGTCCACACTGACCTTTGGAACATCCCACTCAGACCCATCCCCTTATAACCCACCTAAGCTACACATCCCTGAACATCACAGGCAATTTAGCATGGCCAATCCACCTAGCCTGCACATTTTTTGGACTATGGGAGGAAACCCAGACAGATACAGGGAGAATGTGCAAATTCCACACAGACAGTCGCCTGAGGGTAGAATTGAACCCAGGTCCCTGCTGCTGTGAGGCAGCAGTGCTAGCCACTAAGCCACCCCCTAGGTGGAACGAATTTAGCTTTTCAGAAAGAAAGTACTGATTGAGAATATGTATACAGCCATCCAGTGGTTAGATGTGAAGCTGATGTTACAAATCAGGTTCCCAGATATATGTAAACATATCTATGAACGTATAAATCAGGAAATCTACTTAAGCCCGTTCCCTATTCAGTAAGATCATGGCGGTGTGACTCCACTCATGACATCTTGCCAATCAGAAATAGCTGTGGATTGACATTTTAAGAGTAAACCTGAAGACTTTTTTTACTATTACCTGAGTAGTTGCCTGAGTAGTACTGACAGAACAAACTACAAAATTATGCATATTGCTTCTTAACTTTTATTACAATCTTTTATGTATTGTATATTGCAGAAATGCTCAAGTCTTGCTCCCAGAGCCAATTCTGCCTGCACTGACTTTTATATGGCAAATGTATCTGAGGAAATGGTCCTTCCACATGCTGCTGGAACTACAGCATAAAATCATAATTATCACTTATGGTGAAAAGATTTCTGAAGAAGGGTCTAGGCCCAAGACGTCAGCTTTCCTGCTCCTCTGATGCTGCTTGGCCTGCTGTGTTCATCCAGCTGTACACCTTGTTATCTCAGATTCTCTAGCATCTGCAGTTCCTACTATCTCTGGTTAAATGGTCACTCAGTTATAGTGGAAGTCAAAACTGGCACGGCTGTTTCAGTGACTGCTAAACCAGATTTTAACAAAATTCATACTGGACTCCAACCCTTAAATTTGCACAAGACCTCAGCTAGACTGAGAACTTAATACTGGGAAACCCTTACAGAATAAGGGTACAACTTCAGTTCCGGTCTCTTATGAGAAGTACAAAAAAAGAGAGAACAAAAGAACAAAAGAGAAGTACGACACAGGAACAAGCCTTTTGGCCCTCCATGCCTGTGCCGATCATCCTGCCCTGACTAAACTAAAAAACAAACCTTCTGCCCTCATTTGGTCCGTATCTCTCAATTCCCTCCCTATTCATGTAACCATCCATCTTAAATGTCGCCAATGTGCCTACTTCCACCACCTCCTCTGACAGTGTATTCCAGACTCCTACCACTGTGTGAAAAACTTTCCTCTCACATCTCCCTTAAACTTTTGCCCCCTCACCTTGAACCTGTGCCCCCTTGTAATTGAAACTTCAACCCTGGGGAAAAGCCTCTAACTATCCACCCTATCTTTGCCTCTTGTAATTTTGTAGACCTCTATCAGGTCTCCTCTCAGCCACCTTCTTTCCAGTGAAAACAATCCTAGTCTTTTTAACCTTTCCTCATAGCCAATGCCCTCAAGACCAGGCAACATTTTGGTGAGCTAACAAGATGTAGAGCTGGATGAACACAGCAGGCCAAGCAGCATCAGAGGTGCAGGAAATCTGACGTTTCGGGCCTAGATCCTCTGCACTCTGTCCAAAGCTTCCACATCCTTCTGGTAGGGTGGCGACCAAAGCTGCAACCTAACAAGGATTTTATATAGCTGCAACATGTTTTGCCAACTTTTGTACTTCATGCCCCGGCCGATAAAGGCAAGCAAGCCATATGCCTTCTTAATCACTTTGGCCACCTGTGTTGCCAATTTTGGGAAATTGTGGACCTGAAATCCAGATCCGTCTGTATGTTCATGTTCCTAACAGTTCTGCCATTAACAGCATAATTCACACCTAAATTTGATCCTCCAAAATGCATCACCTTATATTTGTCTGGATTAAACTCCATCTGCCATTTCTGTGCCCAAGTCGCCAATCTATCTATATCCTGTTGTATCCTTTCACAATCTTCGGCACTATCAGCAACTCCACCAATCTTCGTATCACCTGCAAACTTACTAATCAGACCACCCACATTTTCTTCCAGATCATTTATTTATACTACAAACAACACTAGCACCACTAGTTACCGGTCTCCGTTCTGAAAAACACCCTTCCGCTGCTACCCCCTGTCTTCTATGACCAAGCCAGTTTTGTATTCATCTGGCCAGTCCACCCCAAATCCCATGTAATTTTAGCTTTTGTACCAATCTGCTATGTGGGACTTTATCAAATACCTTACTAAATTCCATATAATCTACATCCACAGCTCTTCCCTCATCAATTATCTCTGTCACCTCTTCAAAATATCCGATCAAGTTGGTGAGACATGACCTTCCCTGTATGAAACCATGCTGCCTGTTGCTAACTAGTCCATTTTCTTCCAAATGTGCATACATCCTGTCCCTCAGTATCTTCTCCAAAAGCTTTCCACCACAGATGTCAGACTCACGAGCCTATAATTTCCTGATTATCCCTGCTTCCTTTCTTAAGTAGCTGGTTCAGTTACCACTGATTGTAGGAAAAGGCTCGGGCCTAAGCTTGATGGGGCAAAATTGGTTGACTAAGGTTCACCTAGATTGGCTCAACATTTTTTGATTTGGAAAGAGCTGCCTGAGTGAGTCCTAATTACATATCTGGAGGTTTTTCAGGAAGTTCTAGGGGCTATCAAAGGAGCCAAGGCCACCTTGCATTTTTATCAGAAAGCAATTCCACAATTCTACAAGGCCCACCCAGTGCCATTTGCCTTACAGGCAAAAGTAGAAGAAGAAATCAGAAGGCCTAAAAGTGAAGAAATCATAAATCAGTCCTGTTTGCAGAATAGGTACCACCAGTCGTACCAATTGTAAAACCCGATAGATCAATTCCCCTTTGTGGGGCCTGTAAACAAATGGTTAACCACTTTTCACGCTGGATAAATATCCAATACTTCGCATAGAGGATTTATATGCAAAGCTAGCAGGAGGGCCTGTCCTCCATGAAGTTGGGCATGGACTTGTAGTTGCAGCTAGTTGGGGATTCCCAGGAGTATGCTACAATTACTTCCCATAAGATTTTGTACCAATATACAAGACGGCCTTTTGGGGTATCATCAGCCTGTGCAATTTTGCAGTGGACAATGGAGAACATTTTACAATGTCTACCACAAGTCACCATTTATCTAGATGCTGTGCTAATAACAGGGAAAACAAATAAAGAGCACTTAGAGAACTTGCACATAGTCCTTAGATGTTTCTCCTGGGCAGGTGTGCACCTTTGAAGGGAAAAATGCATGTTCCAGACACCCCAAGTAACCTTCTTGGGCTACAGAGTCGACAAGACTGGGTTACAACCATTGGAAAATAAAGTGAGGTGCCCCAGTCTCCACGTCGGTACCAGAGCTTAGGTCTTTCCTTGGGCTGGTGAACTATTATGGAAAGTTCATATATAATCTGGCTTTCATCCTTTGTATCAAGTCTTAAAAAACAGTCAGACTTGGAAATGGTTAGGTAGCCAAGCCATAGCTTTCAGGGAAGTGAAGAAACAGCTACCATCTTTTAAGGTGCTGGCACACTACGATCCCAAGTGAGATCAGGTATTAACATGTGATGCCGGTAGTCTTAGCTCATAGGTGGCCCAATGGAGATGAACACCCAACAGCGTATGCATCTAAGACTTTGGCTGATATAGAGCATAAATAAGCCCAGAATGTGAAGGAAGGTTTGGTGGTCATATTTGGAGTCAAGAAGCTCCACCAATACCTTTACGGACATAGATTTATAATAAAAATGGGCCACAAACCCCTGCTAGGTTTACTTAAAAAGGACAAGGCAGTGCCGCCCATAGCTTCAGGCCAAATTCAACAGTGAACTCTAATACTAAGTGTACATAATTACAAGTTGGAACAATGTCTGGGAAGCCAAGTAGCAAATACAGATGCATTGAGCCACCTCCCGCTGGCAAATACACCACTGGTGGTATCGCCACTGGAAGCGTTTGTAACGGTTTTAAATTTTCTGGACACACTTCCAGTCACAGCTGACAATATCAGACTTTGGACGCAGAAAGATCCAGTCGTGGCAAAACTGAAACATCTAGTCATGATGGGGGAAATCAAAGGACCGTCACAACTAGAATTGAAATCTTTTTGGACCCAGAGAAACCAGATCGCATGGCATTTTATTAAGGGGGAGCTAGAATGATTTTCCCGAGCAAAGGTCACCACCAGATACTGGCTGAACTCCACCAGGGTCATCCAGGGCTTTCCAAAATGAAGATGTTGGCAAGAAATTATGTCTGTTGGACAAGACTGGACGAAAACGTAGCTGCATTGGTGGAGGAGTGCCCAGAGTGCCAACAAATTACTGCCAGCAGCTTCCCCACATTCATAGAATAGCCAGGTAAACCCTGGAATCAGTTATATATTGATCATGCAGGTCCTCTCATGGGCTCAATGTATTTAGTCATTGTGGGTGCCTACTCAAACTGGTTGGATATGCATAGAGTTCATTCATCAAACACAGGAACAGCAATAGAAAAACCGCACACATATTTTTCAATATACGGACTCCTCGGAGTGTTGGTCACAGATAACGGGCCATCGTTTACCAGCAGGGAATTTCAGTATTTCCAAAGTCAAATGGTATTTTTCATATAAGGACAGCTCCATACCACCCATCATCCAATGGTCTGGCAGAAAGAGTAGTCCAAACTTTGAAGGCAGGCTTAAAGAACAGCATCACTAGATCCAAACTGTCTGGTTCCTATTTGATTACAAGACAACCCCTCATCAACTACAGGGATAGCTCCAGTAGAATTGCTAATGGGGAGAAGACTCCGCACCAGTTTAAATATGATCTTCCTGGACCTGGGTGAATGGTGAAACAGGAATGCCAATGCCAGGCACAAGACTCCACTAAGCAAGAGAGATAGTTTATTTCAGGGGACAAAGTTTGGTATAGGAACTATGAGAATGGACCATGCATGGTTAAGAGGCATGGTTAACACGAGGTCAGGTCCAGTGACGTATAAAGCTCGGGTAGCTGCAATGGTCCTGAATAAGCACATGGTCATATGAAAGCAGCAAACAGACAAAATGTGTGGGAGCAAAACGTGACCAACTTCTCAACTGCCCTTCTAATTGTGCTGGAACCTGTGCGTTCTCCTCATCCATCAAGCATTGAAGATACTTTGGAATCTGAGATAGACAGGGTAGGTGTCGCCTCAAAACCTTTACCCCCTGAAGAGGATAATGAATTTCTTCCAAGTCATTCTTGGCATAAGATGTGAGCTAATGTGCATTGCACACCACCGTATCAGAGGCAGACTTGGAGGAACCTGACCTGGTGCTAAAACACCCAGGAGGAGCTACAAAAAAAAGCCAGTTTAAATCCTTGGACCCAGAGGGAGAGTGATGTAGTGACTGTAAGGTGGTCAACTGGGTGGATCTCATAGAATATGAGTTCGCTGATTGGGGCTGTTAATCTAGACCAATCAGGGAGCCCTGGCAGATAGATATGAATAGGAGTGTCAGAGTTTCTGGTCACTCTGATAGCCAGCTGTGAGGGAGTTGGAACAATGTCAAGGACTCTCCACATGGAAATAAACGGTGAGTTGGTAACAGGATGCCAGCCTCTATGGGTTACTTCAGTTGGATTGACATGTACAATCAATATTACATGCATTTTTAAATGACTGCAACTCAGCAGAGACTTCAAGTTCCTCTAAGTCAATTTAACCTGCACTATTGAAAGCCGACTTATATCCCATGAAGAAGATGTGTTTTCAGACATGAGCAATACCTGGAAATGGCTGGGTAAGAGAGTTTTAGCAGGAAGAAGAATAAGTTATGTGTAATATGGGATGGAAAATGCTTTGATGCTATACTGGAGAAATGTTTTCTATTCCAGTAGACCCCAAGACAAAGTTTGCAAAGACTATGGGCCAGATAGTCATGATGGTCAATCTCAGAGGACTAGCTTTATCATCTTTGGAGTGATGTCTCTTTAAGAGCTCAATGTGTGAATTAGCAAGTATGTGGATGTTATCATATGACCACAGCCACATTCTTTCTGCACTGTAGCTTTCAAGGCATAGATTATGCATGGACATTACTGTATGTATTAGTTTAGCTGTAATCTAGTTTAGGCACTACAGCAATTTTCCAAGTAAATAATGTCCAGGAATCTCATTTCTGTTGAATTTAGATAATACTATTATTACAGCTCCGGGAACTCAGATGCAGTGTGATAAAAAGTTAAATGATCTCATAGAAGTCATGAAACATGTATTCCATATCCCAACTGTTGTATTAGTAGCCTCACGCACTGCTCAGTGTATTCATTCACATCATTCATACATAAACAGCTTATATCAATCACAATTCATACCTAACTTTAATAACTTAATGTCCTATCCATTTCTCACAGCATTCATGCACAGAACATTAGAACTATAAGTAGGGCTAGATTGTATGCCACCCTCCCCTAACACTCAATTTGGAGAGGAATGATAAGGTGATATGGATGACCACCAGACAGAGGAAGAATAGGAGGGTAGTGCAGGAGTCCCCTGCAGCCATCTCCCTCCAAAACAGATATACCATTTTGGATACTGTTGGGAGAGATGGCTCACTAGGGGAAGGTGGCAGCTGCCAGGTTCATGGCACTGTGGTTGGCTCTGCTGCACAGGAGGACAGGATAAAAAGTGGCAGAGCTATAGTGATAGGAGATTCAATTTTAAGGGGAATAGATAGGCGTTTCTGCAGCCGTAAATAAGAGTCCAGGATGGTATGTTGCCTTTCAGGAGCAAGGGTCAAGGATGTCTCGGAGTGCTTGCAGGACGTTCTGGAGAGGGAGGGTGAACAGCCTGCTGTCGTGGTGCATATAAACACCAACAATATAGGGTAAAAAATGGGTTGAGGACTTACAAGCTGAATTTAGGGAGTTAGGAGTTAAACTAAGTAGTAGGATTCAAAGGTAGTAATCTTGGGATTGCTACCAGTGCCACATGCTAGCCAGAGTAGGAATGGCAGGATAGCTAAGATGAATATGTGGCTTGAAGGATGGTGCAAGAGTAAGGTATTCAAATTCCTGGGACATTGGAATCGGTTCTGGGCGAGGTGGGAACAGTACAAACCGGACAGTCTGCACCTGGGCAGGGCTGGAACCAATGTCCAGGGGGGAGTGTTTCTTAGTGCTATTGGGAAGGGTTTAAATTAATGTGTCAGAGAGGTAGATCCAATGCAGGAAGTCAGAGCGAAGTAAAGTGGGGGCAGAAACATTGGACAACAAAGGGAAAAGTGAAAATGGAAGGCAAAAAAACCAAAGACAAAAATCAAAAAGGGCCACATTTCAAATGATTCCAAAAGGACAATAAATGTAAAAAAAAATGAGTGTGAAGGCTCCGTGTCTCAGCACAGGGAGCATTTGTAATAAGGTAGGTGGATTAACTGCGCCAACAGTTATTAATGGATATGATGTAGTTGGGATCACAGAGACCTGGCTCCAGGATTACCAACGATAGGAACCCAATGTCCAGCGTTATTTAATTTTCAGGAAAGACAGACAGAAAGAAAAAGGAGGTGGGGTAGCATTGCTGGTTAAGGAGGAGATTAACGCAATAATAAGGGAGGATATTAGTCTGGACGATGTGGAATCAGTATGGGTGGAGCTACAGAACACCAAAGGGAAAAAGACATTAATGAGAGTTATGTACGACCACCAAACAGTAGTTGTGATGCTGGGGACTGTATCAAGCAGGAAATTAGAGATGCATGTAGTAAGGGTACAGCAGTTATTATGGGTGACCTAAATCTACATAATGAATGGACTAACCAAACTGGAAGCAATGCGATGGAAGAGGATTTCCTGGAATGTATGAGGGATGGTTTCCTCGATCAATATGTCAAGGAGCCAACCAGAGAGCAAGCCATCCTAGATCGGGTATTGTGTAAGAAGAGATGATTAATTAGCAACATTGTGGTGTGAGATCCTTTGGGGAAGAGTGACCATAATATGGTAGGATTCTTCATTAAGATGGAGGGTGACACAATTAAAGCTGAAACTAGGACTCTGAACTTAAACAAAGTTAACTTTAGTGGTATGAGGCATGCATTGACTAGGATAACCTGGCCAAGGATACTGAAGGGGTTGACAGTGAATAGACAATAGTAGACATTTAAAGAACACATGGATGAACTTCAACAATTGTACATTCGTGTCTGGTATAAGAGTAAAACAGGAAAGGTGGCTCAACCATGGCTAACAAGGGAAATCAGAAACAGTGTTAAAGCCAAACAGGAGGCACATAAATTGGCCAGAAAAAGCAACCAACCCAAGGACTGGAAGAAATTTAAAATTCAGCAGTGGGATGGCACAGTGGCTCAGTGGTTAGCACTGCTGCAACCTCACAGCGCCAGGGACCCAGGTTCGATTCCAACCTTGGGTGACTGTTTGGAGTTTACACATTCTCCCTGTGTCTGCGTGGGTTTCGCCGGGTGCTCCGGTTTCCTCCCACAGTCCAAAGATGTGCAGGTTAGGTAGATTGGCTGTGCTAAATTGCCCCTAGTGTTCAGGGATATGTAGATCAGGTGTGTTAGCCATAGAAAATGAGGGTTACGGGGGGTGGGGCATCGGCCTGGGGAGGTGCTCTTCAGAGGGTCGGTGTGGACTTGTTGGGCCTAAGGGCCTGTTTCCACACTGTAGGGATTCTATGAACATTCTATGATTCTATGAGGACAAAGGGTTTAATTCAGAAAGGGAAAATAGAATATGAAAGTAAGCTTGTGGAAAACATAAAAACTGACGCAAAAGCTTCAATTGATATCTGAAGAGAAAAAGACTGGTGAAGACAATGTAGGTCCCTTGCAGTTAGAATCAGGTGAAGTCATAATAGACAACAAAGAAGAAGCAGACCAGTTGAACAAATATTTGAATCTGCCTTCACTAAGGAGAACACAAATAATCTTCAGGAAATGCTTGGAGACAGAAGGTCAAGCATAAAGGAGGAACTGAAGGAAATCCTCATTAGTCAGGAAATTGATTGGATTAAAAACTGATAAATCCCCAGGGCCTGATGCTCTGCATCCCAGAGCACTTAAGGAAGTGGCCCTAGAAATAACAGATGCATTGGTGATAACAAGGTGTAGAGCTGGATGAACACAGCAGGCCATGCAGCATCAAAGGAGCAGGAAAGCTGACGTTTCAGGTTGAAAATTTTCTAAAGAAGGGTCTAGACCCGAAACGTCAGCTTTCCTGCTCCTCTGATGCTGCTTGGACTGCTGTGTTCATCCAGCTCTACACCTTGTTATCTCAGATTCTCTAGCATCGGCAGTTCCCACTATCTCAGATACATTGATGATCATTTTCCAGGATTCTGTAGACTCTGGAAGAGTTCCAATGGACTGGAGGGTAGCTAATATAACTCTGCTCTTTACAAAAGGAGGGAGAGAGAAAATGGGGAAGTATAGCCAAGTTAGCCCGACATTGGTGATGGGGAAAATGCTGGTGTCAATCATTAAGGATGATATAACTGACCGTTTGGAAAGCGGTGACAGAATCAGTCCTAGTCAGCATAGATTCACTACAGGGAAATCATTTTTGACAAATCATCATTTATTGGCGTAACAAGTGGAGAATGGTGAAATGGTAGATGTTGTGTATCTGGACTTCCAAAAGACTTTTGACAAGGTTCCACACAAGAGATTAGTAAGGAAAATTAAAGCTCATGGTATTGGAGGTAATGCATTGACATGGATAGAGAACTGGTTGACAGATAGGAAGCAGAGAATTAGAATAAACAAGCCCTTTACAAAGTGGCAGGCAGTGACAAGTAGGGAGTTGTAGGGTTCAGTTTTGGGACATCAGCTGTTCACAATGCACATTAACAATTTGGATGAAGGAATTGAAGGCCATATCTCCAAATCTGCAGATGACACTCAGCTGGGTGGCAGTGTGTGCTGTCGAGGATGCTAAGAGACTGGAAGGTTACTTGGACAGATTGGCTGAGTGGGCAAATACCTGGCAAATGTAATATAATGTGGATAACAAAAACAGGAAGGCAGTTTATTAACTGAATGGTGGCAGTTTAGGAAAAGGTAAGGTGCAACAAGACCTGGGTGTCAAGGTGGAACAGTCACTGAAATTTGACATGCAGATGCAGTAGGCAGTGAGGAAAGGTGATTGCATGCTCTCCTTCATGCTGAGTGGATTTGAGTATCAGAGTAAAGATGTCTTGCTGCAGTTATGCAGGGCCTTGTTGAGGCCATACCTGGAGTATTGTGTGCAGTTTTGGTCTCCTAGTCTGAGGAAGGATATTGAGGGAGTCCAGCAAATGTTCACCAGACTGATTCTCGGGATAGTGGGACTGACATATGCGGAAAGATTGGATTGACTGGGCTTGTTTTTGCTGGAATTTAGAAGAATGAGGGGGGGGATCTCATAGAAACATATAAAATCTTGATGGAACTGGAATGCTAGATGCGGGAGGAATGATCCCAATGTTGGGCAAGTCCAGAACTAGGGGATATGGTCTAAGAAGAAGGGGTAAGCCATTCAGGACTGAGATAAGTAAGAATTTATTCACTCAGAGTTATGAACCTGTGGAATTCTCTCCCACAGGGAGCTGTTGGGGCCAGTTCATTAGGTATATTCAAGAGGGAGCCGGACGTGGTCCTTGCGGCTAAAGGGATCAAGGGGTATCGGGAGATGGCAGGAATGGGATACTGAGATTGCATGATCAGCCATGATTGTATTGAATAGTGGTGCAGGCTCAAAGTGCCAAATGACCTACACTTGCACGTATTTTCTATGTTTCTATGTTGACTGCAGCCAAATTTGCAGACGGCATAAAATAGGTGGAATGGCAAGTTGCAAGAGGGATACAAACAGTTTGCAGAGAGATATTGATAGTTAATAAGTTGGCAAATCGAGTATAATGTCAAAAAATGTGAGGTTCATTTTGAAGGGAGAACAAAAGAACAGAATATTATTGAAATGGAGAAGAACTGCAGAAAGCTCAACACAAAGACACTTTGAGGTCGTTGTACATGAAACACAGAAAGTTCAGAGTTGTGAACCGTGCGAGATTGTCTGTCATAGCAGACGTAGGAACAAACACAGACATAGCCATTCAGCCCATTCAGTCTGCTCCGCCATTTACTGAGGTCATGGCTCGTCTAATAATCCTCAATTCCACTTTCCTGCTGTTTCTCTATAACTTTCTCTACAACTCCCTTACTGAATAAAATTCTGTCTATTTCAGCCTTAAATACATTGAATGACCCTGCCTTAACAGCTGTCTGTGGGAAAGAATTCCATAGATTCATAAGCCTCTGTGAGAAAAAAAAATCCTAATCGCTATCTTATACTTGCAACCCTTTATTCTGAACTTATGCACTCTGGTCCTAAACTCTCCCACAAAGGGAAGCAACCTTTCTATATCTACCCTATCAAGTAATCTTGTATGTTTCAGTTCTCATTCTTCTTATTCGGGTGAGTACAGGTCCAACCTGCTCAAACTTTCCTTATAAGACCGCCGCCCTCCCTATCTGGTATCAGCCTAGTGAACCTTCTCTGGGTTGCCTCCAATGCCAATATATCTTTTGTTAAATAAGTGCCCCAAAACTGTACACAGTCATATATAGAGAACCAAAACAAAAGTTGAATGCTCCTGGAATTTGTTTTAATCGACAAACTTTGAATGCATAGAACTTTTTTTCATTTCTGTGCATTACATTCTATATAGAAAGTTAGATGTATTTTTACTGCAGATTATATGGCTCTACCCTGCAAAGATATGTTGAGCATTGCATTCACTAGCATTGTTTAAATGTTGAGATAATTAGAATGCTTTTCCCAATGTGGAATCTGTTACTCTGCATACAAAATTCAAGAAAATACTGTTGGGAACCCTAGTGTAATGATCTAGAGAGATTTGAATATCCAGAGTGCTTTTAAGATGGAAAAAAATACTGTCAGCAGATTTTACATAGAGAAAGAAACCACACTTGCTTCTAGAGTGCATGAATTGATGAAATACCTTGTGTAGTTCAGAAAGAAAAAAGTCCATCTGCTCTTTTTGTGGATTCAGTGCACGCCATTGTTTACATTTTCCAGGGTTTTTAATTGTAACTGAACCCATTATGAATGCTTGATGGGCTTCCAAAATGTTCAGAGCCACTTATCTCAGCTGGTGGCTGTGGTCATATTTTCATTGATTGAAAAGATATTAAAGAATTATCTTTCTTTTATGTGATAAGTGAAATAGATTTTTTTATTTAATAACTGGGATTTACATTTTTTGAATAGGTTTTATGAATATACATATTTATAGATTCATAGAATCCCTACAGTGTGGAAACAGGCCCTTTGGCCCAACAAGTCACACCGACCCTCAGAGCTTCCCACCCAGACCCATTCCCCTGTAATGCACCGCTGCATATCCCTGAACACAAGGGGCAATTTAGCATGGCTAATCTGCCTAGCTTGCACATCTTTGGACTGTGGGAGGAAACTGGAGCACCCAGAGAAAACCCAAGCAGACTCAGGGACATTGTGCAAACTCCACACAAACAGTCACCTGAGGTTGGAATCGAACCTGGGTCTCTGGCGCTGTGAGGTAGCAGTGCTAACCACTGAGCCACCATGCTGCCCAAAAATGGAAAGATTACAGAATCCCTACGGGGTAGAAGTAGGCCATGTAGCCCATTGTGTCCAGTCTCTAAAGAGGAGGATCCTACACCCCTACCTTATAAACCCACATTTCCCATGGCTAACTCACCTAGCCTGCACGTTCCTGAATACTATGGGTAATTTAGCATGGCCAATTCACCTAATCTATACATCTTTGGACTGTGGGAGGAAACCCAGACCAACACAGGGAGAATGTGAAAATTTCACATACAGGGTCACCTGAGGCTGGAGTTGAACCTGGGCTGGGGCACTGTGAGGTAACAGTGCTAACCATTGAGCTACCGTGCCATCCATTTGCTTAATAGGAAGAGTGTTTGAATAGGGACTACATTATTAGAAATTTCATTCCTTTTCATCTCCATTTCAAAGATTTGTCTTCTAAAGTGTATACTGGCTGATTGGCAATGGAATATAAATAAGACCATAAAACATAGGAGCAGAAGTAAGCATAGTCATGTAGCCCATTCTGTCTGCTCCAGCATTCAGTGAGATCATGGCTGATCTGATAATCCTCAACTTCACTTTCCTGCCTTTCCCCCAGTACTCTTGATTCCCCTACTGGTTAAAAATCTGTCTATCTCAGCCTTGAATATACATAACAACTCAACCTCAACAGTTCTCTCTGGCAAAGAATTCCATGGATCCTTCTGAGAGAAGAAATTCCTTCTCATCTCTATCTTAATTATGCAAGCCCTTATTCTGAGATTATCGCCTCCTAGGCTCTCACACAAGGGGAAACACACTTTCTGCATCCACTCTGTCATGTCCTCAAAGAATCTTGTATGATTCATTAAATTACCTTTCATTCTTCTATATTCCAAAAAGTACAGGCCCAGTATTCTCAGCCATTCCTCATTAGGTACTCCCTGCATACCAATATCAGCCTTGTGAACCTTCTTTGGATTGCCACTAATTCCTTAGAGAATGGGCCTACATGGAGGGATATCAAAAAGCCTGGTGGTACATGAGGTTATGAAGGGATATATAAAGGGAATAGGGGTATGCAGTTAGTGTAAGAGAGAAGAGTGAATGTGAGGAATATAGAATCATACAGCATGGAAACAGACCCTTCAGTCCAAATTGTCCATGCCAACCAGTTTTCCCAAACTAAACTATTTGCCTTTGTTTGTCCCATATCCCTCTAAACCTTTCTATTCATGTGCATGTCCAAATGTCTTTTAACTGTTGTAACCTTACCCACCTCTACTACTTCCTCTGGCAATTTATTCCATATACACACCATTTGCTGTGTGTAAAAGTGTCAATTAGGTCCCTTTTAAATCTTTGCCCTCTCACTTTAAACTTATGCTCTCTAGTTTTGAACACCCCACCCTCTGGAAAAGACTTTTGCTATTCACCTTATCTGTGCCTCTCATGATTTTATAAACCTCTGATTTTATCACCCCTTAACCTCCTAGGCTCCAGGGAAAAATATCCCAGCCTATCCAGCCTCGCCTTATAACTCAAACCTTCCGATCCTAGAAACATCCTGGGGAATCTTTTCTGTACCCTCTCCAATTTAATAATATCCTTCCCATAGCAGGGTGGCCATAACTGTATACGGTACTCCAAAAGTGGCCTCACCAACATCCTGTACAACCACAACATGATGTCCCAATTCTAATACTCAGTGGTCTGAGCAATGATGACAAGCATGCCAAATGCCTTCTTCACCACTCTGTCTACCTGTGATGCCACTTTTAAGGAACCATGTACCCGAACCACTGGATCTCTCTGTTCAACAACACTCCCCAGGGCCCTACCATTAACTGTTCTGTCCCGATTTGTCTTACCAAAATGCAACACCTCACATTTATCTAAATTAAACTCCATTTGCCATTCCTTGTCCCATTGCCTCAGCTGATCAAGATCCTGTTGTACTCTTGGGTATTGTTCTTCATTGTCCATTTTACCACCAATTTAGGTGTTGTCCGCAAACTTACTAACCATGCCACCTATATTTTCATCCAAATCGTTTATATAAATGACAAACAACAGTGGACCCAGCACTGATCCTTGCAGCACACCGCTGGTGACAGGCCTCCAGTCTGAACAGCAATCCTGTACTACTACTCTCTGTCTCCTACCGTCAAGCCAATTTTGTATCCAATCAGCTAGTTCTCCCTGGATCCCACGTGATCTAACTGTACTAATTAATCTACCATGCAGAACCCTGTCGAAGGCCTTGCTAAAGTCCATGTAGACAATGTCTACTCTCAGTCCTTGTCATTCTCTTAGTCACATCTTCTAAAAACTCAATCAAGTTTGTGAGACATGATTTCCTATGCACAAAGCCATGCTGACTATCCATAATCGGTCCTTGCCTCTCCAAATACATTTAAATCATGTGTTTCAGAATCCCCACAACTGATGTCAGGCTCATCAGTCTATAATTCCCTTGCTTTTCCTTGCAGCCTTTCTCTGGAGCATTAGCAAACTAGAATTGCATACAACAATTAATAATGGTTCATGGCATCGTTATTTCATGTTTCAGATTTGTTCATTGAATTTTAAATTCTACCAATTGTATAATGGGATTTGATGCCATGATCCTGGAACAATATCATTGGCCTCTCGATTACAAATCCAGTAACATTATTGATATCCATATCTTGTCTGTGTCTGGAAGAGACGGTTGACCTGACTCTATTTCACTCCCATCCTTCAATACGAAGATAATGGCAGGTGGGAATCTTTGTCGCAGAGGAGAGTTTGCTAGTTTGGCAATTTTTTAAAATCTAACTTCCTGAATACTTTGAGGCTGATTTTTCTCATCCCAATGTTCTTTTTGGGCCCAATTTGAGAATTTTAGGATAATGCAAAGGGTCAAAGACTGAGATTACATGTGCTATGTTCACAAACATGTTCTAGGCCTGGGATAGTCTTTTTAGGCTTTTACTACAATGACTTTTACAAGAACGACATGGAGGTTATGTGCTTAATAGCTTCCATGCCATTTTCAATTTAAGGCTGGCCATTTGTAATTTAAAAAAGAATTCCTAAAGTATACACTAGCATGCAAATGTTTCTTGGCCACACCTTAAAATGATAGGCCTTTAAAGAAGTAGCCAGAGAATGTATGCTTTCCTACAGCCTATTATGGATATTATTTAAAATAATGTGCATGTTACAATGGCAGTTGAGATGCAGTGTAGGAGGTAAGTGGATCTGCTATGAGTTGCATGTTCTTCACAGGTCTCATTTACTCGTGAAACATGAAGGCGTCGGAAAAATAGTCATTTGACATAGATCTTGTTGAAGAAAGACACATTTTGTTAAAGGTTTTTTCTTGCAATCATCAGGACAACTTGCAAGAATATCAATTCAAGGGGAAAGTCAACATTTATATTGCATGAGAGGAGAGTTGGCAACTGGACTGTGATGGGTAGAGGCCATGTACCCATTAATGTTAATTGACAGTTAACTGCCAGGAGGCAAACCAATTGATGCCCTGAAAAATGAAGCAGTGAATGGTTGTCATCTACTTTGAAACAGGCACAGTTCATGCACATTTTCTTTCTGCGTGCACTGTGTATTCATATATGTTGCTTGCACGCACACACATAGGCCACACTTTCAGCCTAACTGATAATCCTAATTGGCTTTCAGTATAATACTGTGCACAGTCAGCCCTAGAGCCCTGACTGATGCCTATGTGTCTCTCTGACTGCATTAACCCTACCCCACTCCCTCCCCTGCCTAGTGGTACGGAGCCACAGGACTTCCCAGACCCACTCATTGGACTGCAGTTGCATGGACCCCTTGACTGAGAATACCCTGATGGATGCCTTGATTTACAGTCAGTTCGAGCTTGCAGAGCAATTGAGATATCTTATGGTATTCTCCACTCACTTTGGACTTCTTCAATACAAGAGGCTAACATTTTCAGCATCTCAGCAGCTATGGTATTCTAGTACATTTTCAGTCTGCACTTCAAGGACTTGAAGTCATGTTGAACATCAGTGATGAAATGCTCATCTATGGTGACACTGAAATTGAACTTGAGATACATCTATTGTAATTTGGGTCTGTAAGGCTCTGAATGGGGTAATACTTGATTGATTACAATAAGCACCACTCACTGTGATTATATCATGAAGACATGATGGGAGAGTAAAATAGAATTTTAGAGCTCTTATGGCACAGTGGTAATTCCCTACCTGTGAGCCAGATGGCCTGTGTTCAAGTTCTACTTGTTCCAGAGATGTGTCTTAACCTCTCTGGATGGGTTGATTTGGAAAATTAGGTTGAATAAAAATAAACCTACCATTAAAGGGCACTTGTGGTGCAGTGGTAGTGCCCCAAGCACCTGGTCTAGAAGGCCTGGGTTCAAATTCCACCTGCTCCGGAGGTGTGTAGTAATGCCTCTGAACATATTGATTAGCAAAGTAGGTCAACAAATAAAAAGAAATCTGCCTTAACACCTTAAAAAAAAGAATTTTAGGGCTCTTGTGGCACCTTGGTAATGTCCCTATCTGTGAACTACATAGCCTGAGTTCAAGTTCCACCAGCTTCAGAAATTTTTTTTTAGAAAGGTAAAACAAAGTAGAATCTTATGGGAGACAGAGATGGATTTTGAAGTAATGTACAGCCTATACATATAACCTGTAAACAGTTGGCAGGGAAAAAATAAAGTACAGCAACAAAAAAGCACAATACTGAAAATCTAAAATAAAAATAGGAAGTGCTAGAGAAACTCAACAGCTCTGGCAATATGTGGACAGAGAAACAGAGTTAACCTTCAAATCCAATATGACTCTTTTTTTAAGAGCTGAAAAGAGTTGGAAAATAGTAGTCATTATACTCCTGTCAGAGGCAGAGGAAGAGCAAGGAAAACAGATAGTGTGGAGGTCCAGTGCCAAAAACGAAGGTGTTGCTTACTGTGGTGAAAGAAAATGACAGATCTAAAATGTATGTAAATTAAGATTGAAGATTTTCAAAAATGGGTCCTCTCTGCTGAAATTCAACTGCATTTTCTAGAGGGCATCAGACCTAATGTTAAACTACACTACAAGCAACTCTCCAACATAGGGGATACCAAATAATAGAAACATTTATGTACTTCAGAACCATGAATTCTCATTGGAGAGTAAAAAGTGTGTATTGACCTCATTGTCACTCAGTAGCTGGAAGGGGTTAAACAATAAAACGTCAAAGAACAACTGCTCAGAGCACAGTCAATCAAAGAACAGCTGGCCAAGGAACAGCCAAATGATATTTTACAGGGCTGCATAAGCTCATGTTGCAGAAACTCAAAACAGGTCAGCCAATCATAGCTTACAAAAGAAAATGTTTGGCTAATATGAATGAGTCCATTAGAAGCAGAATCAGAAGAATTTATAATGGGGAACAGGGAAGCCTAATGATTACTTTGTGTCTGTTCTCACTGAGGAAGATATAAGAAATCTCCAAGAAATAAGACCCAAGTGACCAGGCAGAATGTGGAGTTGAAGTAAATTTGCATTACTGAGAAGGTTGTACTGGAGAATGGGAGGTGACGGCTGACAGGTTTAATTACCAGACTCTAAATCTAGAGACCCAGGTAACGCTCTGGAGGCCTGGGTTCAAATTCTGCCATGGTTGATGATAGAATTTGAATTCAACAAAATTCTGAAATTAAACATTGTCAATTGTCAGGAAAATCTATCTACTACACTAATGCCGTTTAGGGAAGGAAACTGCAGTCCTTGCCTGGTCTGGCCTACATGTGACTCCAGACCCATAGCAATGTGGTTGACTCTTAACTGCCTTCTGGACAATTAGGGATGGCAAAAAATGCTGGTCCAGTTAGTGACATCTGTATCCTGTGAATGAATTTTTTTAAAAAAAATCAATGGAACTGTAAGTTAATAACTTACTATGCCCTAATAGTCTACACTCCAGAATTTTCAAGGAGGTGCCTAAACAGCTCATTGATACAGAGGTGATCATCTTCCATTTCCATTGATTCTTGAATGATAACTACAGATTGGAAGCTCAAAAAACCCCAAAGGAGCAAGGGAGAAAAACAAGGAACTACAAGCTTGTCAGACTTGCATCAGTGGAGGATGGTCTCAGTCTGCAATCTGAAATTGATCAGCTGGTAAATTGAGCAGATACATGGCAGGTGAAATTTAATTCCAATAAGAACAAAGTGACACATTTTGGGAGATACAATAAAGGACAATGAATGTTAGATTCCCAGGGAGTCCTGAGGAACAAAGGGCCTTTGGTGTACTGGTCCATAGATCACTGAAGGTGCCAGCACATTGGTTGTGCTTATCATCCAGCACCTCTGCTGTGGCCAGAGAAGTATTGAATTCTTTTTCAAGGACCCTGCTATTTCTCCTTTGCCTCAGTCAACAACTTGGGTAATATTAATCTGGCCCTGGAGGTTTATCTACTTTTAAGCCTGCCAAAGCATCCTGAGTCTCTTTTCTATCTATGCTAATTTCTTTAATTATATAACCTTCTCCCTGACTTCTGTACCCATATTGTCCCTCTGACTGGTGAACGCCAACAAATATATTCATTTAGAGTAGTGAGGCTGTGGAATTCTCCACCAAAGCGTTGAATGTTTTCAAGAAGGAGTAAGATACAGTTATAGAGTCATAGAGATATTAGGAACTGCTGATGCTGGAGTCTGAGATAACAGGGTGTGGAGCTGTATGAACACAGCAGGCCAGGCAGCATCAGAGGAGCAGGAAAGCTAATGTTTCGGGTCTGGGCCCTTCTTCAGAAATGGGGGAGGGGAAGGGGGCTCTGAAATAAATAGAGAGAGGGGGAGGCGATGATAGAAGGTGGATAGTGGAGCAGATAGGTGGAGAGAAGACGGACAGGTCAAGGAGGCGGGGATGAAGCAGTAAAGGTGAGTGTAGGTAGGGAGTTGAGATGGGGGTTGGTCAGTGAGGTGGGAAGAGTGGATAGGTGGGAGAAAAGATGGAAAGGTCAAGGAGGCGGGGACGAGTGGGGGTGCTGGTCTTGCGATGAGGTCGGGGATGGGGAGATTTTGAAGCTTGTAAAGTCCACATTGAGACCATTGGGTTGTAGGGTTCCCAGGTGGAATATGACGTGCTGTTCCTCCAGTTTTCAGGTGGCATCGTTGTGGCATTGGTGGAGGCCCAGGATGGACATATCGTCCAAGGAGTGGGAGGGGGAGTTGAAGTGGTTCGCGACTGGGAGGTGTTGTCGTTTGTCACGAACTGAGCATAGGTGCTCCACAAAACAGTCTCCAAGCTTCCGCTTGGTTTCCCCGATGTAGAAGAGGCCACATCGGGAACAGCGGATACAATATACCACATTAGCAGATGTGCAGGTGAACATCTGTATAATGTGGAAGGTTTTCTTGGGGCTGGGATAGAGTTGTGGGGGAGGTGTAGGGGCAGGTGTAGCACCTCCTGCAGTTGCAGGGAAAGGTGCCGGGGGTGATGGGGCTAGTGGGGAGTTTGGAGCAGACGAGGGAGTCGTGGAGAGGCGTAGTTGACCTCTACATCGCCGAGGCCAGGCACCAACTCTCTGACACCTCCTCCTACCGCCCCCTTGATCATGACCCCACCCCTGACCACCAAAACATCATCTCCCAGACCATCCATAACCTCATCACCTCAGGTGACCTCCCACCCACAGCCTCCAACCTCATCATTCCCCAGCCCCGCACCGCCTGTTTCTATCTCCTTCCCAAAATCCATAAACCTGACTGCCCTGGTTGACCCATTGTCTCTGCCTGCTCCTGCCCTACCGAACTTATCTCCACTTACGTCAACTCCATTTTCTCCCCCCGGTCCAGAAACTCCCCACCTACATCCGTGACACCACCCACGCCCTCCACCTCCTCCAAAATGTCTGATTTCCTGGCCCTCAACACCTCAACTTCACCATGGATGTCCAGCTGTATATACTTGGATTCCCCATGCAGATGGCCTAAAAGTCCTCTGCTTCTTCCTCTCCCACAGGCTCGACCAGTCCCTCTCCACCGACACACTTATCAGCCTAATTGAACTCGTCCTTACCCTTAACAACTTCTCCTTCAACTCCTCCCACTTCCTACAGATGAAAGGGGTGGCCATGGGTACCCGCATGGGCCCAAGCTATGCCTGCCTCTTTGTAGGATACATGGAACAGTCCCTCTTCCGCAGCTACACTGGCAATATCCCCCACCTCTTCCTCCATTGCATCGATGACTGTATCAGCGCCGCATCGTGCTCCCACTAGGAGCTCGAACAGTTCATCCACTTTACTAACACCTTCCACCCCAACCTTAAGTTCACCTGGACCATCTCTGATACCTCTCTCTCCTTCCTGGACCTCTCTGTCTCCATCTCTGGTAACCACCTGGAAACTGTTAGCTATTTCAAGTCCACTGACTCCCACACCTACCTAGAATACACCTCCTCTCACCCACCTTCCTGCAAGAATGCCATCTTATTCCCAATTCCTTCGCCTCCGCCGCATCTGCTCCCAAGATAAGGCGTTCCACTCCCCGATGTCCTCGTTTTTCAAGGACCGCAATTTCCCCCCCACAGTGGTTGAAAACGCCCTCGACCGCATCTCTTGCGTTTCCCACACCTCAGCCCTCACACCCCCTCCCTGCAATAACAACAAAGACAGAATTCCCCTAGGCCTCACGTATCACCCCATCAACCTCCAGATTCAATGCATCATTCTCCGCCACTTCCGCCACCTGCAAACTGACTCCACTACCAAGGATATATTTCTCTCTCCACCCTTATCTGCCTTCCGGAGGGACCACTCCCTCCGCGACTCCCTCGTCCACTCCACACTCCCCAATAGCCCCACCACCCCCGGCATCTTACCCTGCAACCACAGGAGGTGCTACACCTACCCCCTCACCTCCATCCCAGGCCCCAAGAAAACCTTCCACATTATACAGATGTTCACCTGCACATCTGCTAATGTGGTATATTGTATCCGCTGTTCCCGATGTGGCCTCTTCTACATCGGGGAAACCAAGCGGAAGCTTGGAGACTGTTTTGTGGAGCACCTATGCTCAGTTCGTGACAAACGACAACACCTCCCAGTCGCGAACACTTCAACTCCCCCTCCCACTCCTTGGACGATATGTCCATCCTGGGCCTCCTCCAATGCCACAACGATGCCACCTGAAAACTGGAGGAACAGCACGTCATATTCCACCTGGGAACCCTACAACCCAATGGTCTCAATGTGGACTTTACAAGCTTCAAAATCTTCTCATCCCCGACCTCATCCCAAGACCAGCGCCCCCTCTCGTCCCCGCCTCCTTGACCTTTCCGTCTTATCTCCCACCTATCCACTCCTCCCACCTCACTGACAAACCCCCATGTCAACTCCCTACCTACACTCACCTTCACTGGCTTCATCCCCACCTCCTTGACCTATCCATCTTCCCTCCCACCTACCCGCCCCTCCCTCCTCACTGACCAACCTCCATCCCAATTCCCTAACTACACTCACCTTTATTGGCTTCATCCCCACCTCCTTGACCTGTCCGTCTTCTCTCCACCTATCTGCTCCTCTATTCACCTTCTATCATGGCCTTCCCCTCTCTCTTTTTATTTCAGAGCCCCCTTCCCCTTCCCCATTTCTGAAGAAGGGTCCAGACCCGAAACGTCAGCTTTCCTGCTCCTCTGATGCTGCCTGGCCAGCTGTGTTCATCCTGCTCCACACCTTGTTATCTATAGAGTCATAGAGCTGGACAGCACGGAAATAAACCCTTCAGTCGAACTTGTCCATGCCAACCAGATATCCTAAAGTAATCTAATCCCATTTGCCAGCATTTGGCTGATATCCCTCTAAACCCTTCCTATTCATATACCCATCCAGATGCCTTTTAAATGTTGTAATTGTACCAGCGTCCACACCTCCTCTGGCAGCTCATTCTATACATGCACCACCCTCTGCATGAAAAAGCTGCCCCTTAGGTCCCTTTTAAATCTTTTACCTTTCAATTTAAACCAATGCCCTGTGGTTTCGGACTCCCCTACACTGGGGAAAAGACCTTGGTTATTCATTCTATTCATGCCCTGCATGATATTATAAACTTCTATATGGTCACCCCTCAGCCTCCAACGTGCCAGGGAAAATTGCCCAGCCTATTCAGCCTCTCCCTATATCTCAAACCCTCCAACTCTGGCAATGTCTGAGTAAATTTTTTCTGAACCCTTTCAAGTTTCACAACATCCTTCCTATAGCACACAGTATTCCAAAAGTGGCCTAACCAATGTCCTGTACAGCCATAACGTGACCTCCCAACTCCTATACTCGATGTTCTTTGGGCTAAAAGAACTAAAAGGTACAAAGACAAAGCCCGAAAAGGATACTGAGTTAAATGATCAACTATGATCATCTTGAATGGTGGAGCAGACTCAAAGGGCTGAATGGCCTACTCCTGCTCCTACTTTCTATATTTCATGGTACAATATTACATTCATTTTAACTAGAGAAATTGCAGGATATCCACATACACCACATTATGAAAAACATATATAGCTGGAACCTATATAAATAAAGAGACATAGAAGAGAAAGGAATTTTGAGATATGGATGTGCACTGCACATATACACTCAAGTCCCTTTAACCTTTTCGGCAGGATATTTGCTTTCCACCCTGTATCCTGAATACAACAGAAGACAGCAGTCCAGTACATTTAAAAGTGGAATTGCAACAATGAGTTGATTACTTTGAGAGATGCCTGCATGATCAGGGTAACAATGTTAGAAATCAACGATTTCTATGCTCAGGATCAGTATATTTGTCAGCCACTGATCCTGTGATTCAGTAATTCTGCATGTTCAGAATCAAATGCTGATTTGTTGTAACATTAGTATTGTAAAGTGGATTGTCACATGTATCTACCAGATATATATTCTGATTAACTTCTGAATGTTAAATTGAAAGCTTGGTTACCATGAGAACAGTAGTCTCTTTCTTTGTTGTGTCTATCTCTCTAGCTATGAGGCAGATTGAGAAGATGCTATCAAAGCTACCAGATATTTTCTAACATAACAATTATGTTTTCAATTATACCATTATAGATCTGATTTGTTTGAAGTAAATTATTATTATGTATAATGCGGATCTTGGAGACTGGTGGGGAAGAGCAGGATGCTGACGGGAAAATATTTTCCATTTGCTGTCTTTGATCCAGTTGTTATCACATTGCTGTTTTTGCAAAAAGGGATTGTTCCATTAAATCTGCAGGCTTCTTTGCTGTTTAAAACTAGTGAGAGTCCAGATGAATTACTGTAAAACAGTAGCGACCCACTTGTTGCTTCTGGGAGCTTATGCATTAACATCAATTCTTTTTGTGTTCTCCAGGAAATGTCTTGCAGGGATAGTGATTCCTTGCACAGGGCTCCAATATATCTCTGGATACTCGTATGTCAAATGAGATAAGGTATTCTAGCCTCTACCTAGGTAAAAGTGGATCCAACCAGTCCTGTACTGGGAAGTGATGCTCAGCAAAAGAAAGTGAGATTTTAAGAAAAGTTCTAAGGGGGAACTGGATAGCTCCCAAACCAACTCAAGAAGGAAGGCACTGTATTAGTTGGTTGCATATGGTGGGCCGGCGATTTCTGTGCTTTGGGGCCCAAATCTTCCATTTAAATCTTGTGCTCTTACTCTGTGGCTCGGTGAACTGGACTGTAGCTTTTAAGTTTCAGGGTTCTGAGTTCAAGTACCAGTCTAGAACTTCAGAACAAACACCAAGGCTAACACTCTAGTGTCATACTGAAGAAGTGCTGCACTGTCAGAAATGTTGTCTTGTGGATGAGATGTTAAATTCAGGCACAATCAGTTTGAATCCCCTTATAAAGATATCATTTAATTGGAGGCAGTTCAGAGAAGGTTCACTAGAATGATTCCCAGTAAGGTTGGATTGTCTTATGAGCAAAGACTAAACAGGGTGGGACTCTACTCACTAGAGTTTAGAAGAATGAGGGGAGATTTCATTAAAAAATATAAGATTCTTAAGGAGCTTGACAGGGTAAGTACTGACAGGATGTCTCCCTTCATGAGAGAGTCTGGAACCAGTGGGCATAGTGTCATAATAAAGGGGTACCAATTTAAGACTGAAATGAGGAAGAATTTCTTCTCTTCGTGCATTGTGAGTATTTGGAACTCCTTGCCACAAGGGCAGAGTCCTTGTGTATATTTAAAGCTGCTCCAGATAGATTTTTGATTAGTAGAGGAATCACAAGTTACGGGAAAATGCAAGCAAGCAGACCTGAAGAATGTCAGATCAGCTTTGATCCTTTGATTGGCTTAGCAGTCTCAAGGGGCCAAATAGCCTACTATTGTTCCGATCTTTTTTGGTCTTGTGCTGTTATGAGCCTGCTTAGCTGAGTGTAAAAGATCTAGACACTATTTTGAAAAAGAACAGTGGAGTTGACATGGCCAATCCCTCAATGAACATCCAAAAAACAGAATATCCAGTTGTCATCACATTACTGTTTTTGTTGTGTTCAAATTGGTTGTTGCATATCCTATATTACAATAGTGACTATACTTCAAAAAATGCTTTATTAGCAGTAAAACCCTGTTAGATGTCCGGTGTTCAAGAAAAGTGCTAATTAAATTCAAGTTTTCCTATGTGTTTCTGACTTGTAAACTCTGGTGGCAGAAACATTTTAAAACATCAGAGATGGATGCCAGTAAAGGAAACAGGTGTTTCTGCAGCCTCAGGGTACAAAGATATAGAACAGAGTTAGAACTAGAAACTTGGCCCTTCAAGCTTTCTTTGCCATTCAGTAACATCATTGATGATCCCTTTGTTTTCCAAAATCCACATACATATTTACCCCTGGTAACCTTTGATTTAGTCAACAAAATTAAAGATATTATAGAAGTAATGAACTAGTGTGAAGTGAGGATTAGTTAGCAGGCAGAAAGCAAAGAGTAGGAATGAATGAGTGATTCTCAGTTTACATCTGTGGTGCACCATAAAGATCAGTTCTTAGTCCCTAGTTTTCAAAAGCTTTTTCAATCATTTGTATGTAGGGACCAAATATAGACCAAATGTGGATAAATGTGAAACAAAAACAGAAATTGCTGGAGAAAGTCAGCAAGTCTGGCAGCATCTGTGGAAGGGAAGCAGAGTTAACATTCCGGTTCCAGTGACCCTTTTTCAGTTCTGTTTTTGGCCTAGATTTCCAGCATTCACAGTTCTTTGTTTCATTTTAGCGGATAAATGTGAAATGATTCAATTTGGTAGGTGGAACAATGTTGCAGAATATTCTTTAAATTTTGAAAAATTGGGCCATTATCCAAAAGAATCTAGGTGGCCTTGTTCATAAATTGTTGAAACCTAGCATACAGATGCAAGAAACAATTTAGAAGGTAAACATTATGTTAACCATTAAAACAAGAGGATTTGTGTACAGGAGGAAGAGATCTTCCTTCAGTTATGTAGAACACTGATGAAACTGCACATGATCTATTATGTGCAGTTCTAGTCCCCTTGCTTAAGATCGGAGAAATTTTCAATTGAAGGAGTGCAGCAGAGATTCACCAGACTGATTCCTGGGATGATGGATCACTATAAGGAGTGACTGAGGAGATTGGGTCTGTATTCTCTGGGGTTTAGAAGAATAAGAGGTGATCTCAAAGAAATGTACAAAATTCTTGCAGGGATAAATAGGGTAGATGCAGAAAGGATGTTTTCCCCCATCTGTTGGGTTTGGCATCAAGAGTTGCAGACTCAGAATAAATGGCAAGCCATTTAGGTCTGAGATGAAGAGGAACCTCTTCACTCACAGAATGGTAAATTGTTTTGAAATTCTGTACCCTTGAGAGTTGTGTAAGCTCAGTCATTGAGTAACTTCAAGCCAGAGATTGATAGGCTTTGATGAAGGAATATGGTGTTGAGTTAGATGATAGTCATGGTCCTGAATGGTCGAGCAGGTTTGAGGTCTGAATAGCCTACTCCTACTCCTATGTTCCAATGAAGCCTACCCCAGTCTGTAACCAAAGTTAAGGTTTTCAAGGAGTGAGCCCTGACTTGATAGAGAGATAGGATTCCTATCTAATTAGAATCAGTGGAAACATGATGGAGCTAGATCAATGTGTGGCACTGATTTAGACTCTCCATGGCAGCCATCACTGAGGGGATTGGCTATCCTGAGGGTGAAATCTGCTCATTGTGTCAGAGCCTTCTGCAGCATCAAAGGGAATTGAAATGAGTCAAGAGAGCTGGAGACCTAACACTGGAAGTACAATCCTGTCCCTTGGTTTATCGATGCAAACTCAGAGCTGATGCTGGGGGCTATAAGAGAGAGGTCAACACTTTGAAATGTTGTATCTTCCTTTACAGTGGAATATATTTTGAAAGAGATGTTGTTTTTAGTAGTGGGGCAGGAGCAGGCGGAGACAATGGGTCGACCAGGGCATTCAGGTTTGTGGATTTTGGGAAGGAGATAGAAGCGGGCAGTGCGAGGTTGGGGAACGATTTTCAAAATCTCCCCTCCCCCCACCGCATCCCAAAACCAGTCCAGCTCGTCCCTGCCTCCCTAACCTGTTCTTCCTCTCACCTATCCCCTCCTCCCACCTCAAGCCGCACCTCCATCTCCTACCGACCAACCTCATTCCGCCCCCTTGACCTGTCCGTCCTCCCTGGACTGACCTATCCCCTTCCTAACTCCCTACCTACACTCACCTTTCCTGGCTCCATCCCCGCCTCTTCGACCTGTTTGTTTCCTCTCCACCTATCCTCTCCTCTATCCCTCTTCTATCCGCCTCCCACTCTCTCCCTATTTATTTCAAAACCCCCTTCCCCTCCCCCTTTTCTGATGAAGGGTCTAGGCCCGAAACGTCAGCCTCTCTGCTCCTATGATGCTGCTTGGCCTGCTGTGTTCATCCAGCCCTGCACCTTGTTGTCTCGGATTCTCCAGCATCTGCAGTTCCTACTATCTCTGACTGTCTATCTCAGTCAGTTCCTCAACAGTGACAGTACATAATCAAGGCTACATGATTGCGAGGGAGTACCCAGGCTGCATTCCCACATTGTCAACATTTCATGTGTGCAACACTAATGGTTTGCCTAGTGACAGGTTGTAGATGTAGCCGCCTCCCTCACACCTCAGTTCACTTATTCCTTCCTTTATGCTCACAGCCCTCCTCCTGGACATTGTATAATGTCTCAGTGCTTCATGATAAAACGACCACGAGTGATCCTCTTTCACTGGCTTTCAACGTCAGCGTTAATGTGTTGCTGAGACCCCAAATGTCACCCTCTCCCGTTAGGTACCCATTCTGTCAACTCCACAGGCTTTACACTTCCCCAGGCTATCACCCAAGCCAGGTAAATATCTCCATACGTGCCTCAATACCCTCCCTCCAAACAAATCACGTACTCTCATCCCCCTTCCTCCTTTATTTCTGTGAATGGTGGCAGTGAAACTACCATGGCCCACTTTTGCAGGGAACCTGACTGGCCAACTCTAGCCAACAC
Organism: Rhincodon typus; assembly: GCF_021869965.1. NCBI lineage: Eukaryota > Metazoa > Chordata > Chondrichthyes > Orectolobiformes > Rhincodontidae > Rhincodon > Rhincodon typus. The sequence goes on along the minus strand of NC_063340.1, from coordinate 28,303,118 downwards.
CTGCATAGACTTCTGACCGGCAGCCGTATGTGTCCTCTTCACCCTGGCATAGCCCCTGCAGTGAAAAAAACTGACCGTGACCCACTCCCTGAAGCACGAAGGCATAGACCCTCTGTGCAAAGCCTCACTGAATGGATGCCTGTCTGTGGCTGATGCCTGAGTCTGGGTGGGTCTGCCCTTGACTAACCATTCTGAACCCCCAACCGACAGGACCTCCCAGAGACTTGGTTGCATACCATTTCCGAAGACTTTCAGGCATATCCCATTGCATGCTGCAGATGCACTGTGTTTGGTGCGAATGCTCCTACCAAGTGGTACAGGTGGTAGGTGACATTGCTCACTCATGTATGAGAAGATATAAGTGCCCTTCACTCAGCGCAGCATGACTACTGTCTGGTTGTGTACAGTGCCTTTTGCCAGTGCAAAGCACAGCAGGGCAAGGCTTACAAGATCTAGGCATGCTGGTAGACACAAAGTGAATGAGTGCTGTGAGTTCATGGGAGCCGATCTGGCAGGCAGCCTGATCCACATCTGGGCTGGGTGCCTCTCCCTGTGTAGCTACACACCTTATACAGGCAAGTACTGAAGCTGGTTGTTGGTGTTCCCTGCTTCTCAAGTGTGGTAATGTAGAGCACAAGGCCAAAGCATTGCATAGATGCCTTGAAGGTGATGCTGGCACACTTAAAGCCAGGTGCCATTGCCCATGGAGAAAGGGTGTATGTGGCTGGTGCTTGTAAGTCATGCCCTACTCTTCAGTTTGGTGCTGGGCAAACTGGAGCTTGTTTGGAGCAAGCAGTGAGCTGAAAATACCAGGGACTCACTCTGATTTCCATGTCAAATTTTCTTGATTGCAACACAAGGGAAGTTTTTTTAACAAGCTACTTAAACAGCAAGACTCAGCATCAGTTGGAAACTTGCCGCTCCTTGGCAAGAATCTTGCCATGACTCTTGTGCAAATTGGAGAATCTGCCGCAAGATGATCTCAACAATGATCTCAAGACAACCATCTCACCTGATTTTGCCACATGTTATTCAGTTGCTCATAAGATTTTGTCTAATGATTTATTTTTACAATTTTGAGTAATGTGTTATCTACCATGAGTGAGATTATGCTCTGCATGCACAAATCCCGGTTATTACTTTACAGAACAGAGATCCAGAACAGAGATCCAGAAACAACCTCTGTAGGAACACCAATGTACACTTCATTCTGGTCTAATAAATAATGCTTTGCCCTCTGTCCCCAAACCAGTCACTTTTCCTTTAATCCCCCAAGGCTTTAATTTTGCTGGCAGGTGCATCATGCCATATTTTATCAAATGCCTTTTCTAAGTTCACATGCATGTCAATTGAAGTAGCCTCAACAAAACTCTCCACTGCCAGGACAAATCAGGATTTCAAGCGCATCAGTCAATGCACCCTGGATAATTTATATGCTATTAAATAAAACAAAAATGTGAATTCAGAAAATTTATCCCATACTTTATATAAATAGCAGTGGCAAAGGGTTCAGAACAACGTCTAGTATGATGACGAAACTAAAAATTCAATTTTATAATGAGAAGATCTCATTCTCAGTAAGGAACTTTGTTCAAACAGATTGAAGTAGAAAGGGAGAAACATTTCGAACTGGCAGGAGATCAGTTAGCAGGGGACACAGACTGAAAATAATTGGCAGAAGAACCAGGGAAGAGATTATTGAATGAATAGTTATGATCTGAAATTTAATATCTGAAAAGGCAGTGGAATCAGATTCAGAAGTAATTAGCAAAAAGGTATTTGATAGTTGCTTGAAAATGTACCTTTGCACTGCTATGGAAAAGAGCAATGAAGTGGAACTAATTGGATAACTCTCCCTTTGTGAGCCAGCATAAACGTACAATGGAACCTTCTTGCAGTATCAGTCTATAAACCTGTGCTAACAAGGATCATATGTCAGAACACTGTCAATACAGTGTGTAGCTGAGGGAACACAGCAGGTCAGGCAGCATCAGAGGAGCAGGAAAGTCGATGTTTCAGGTTTACATTCTTCACTAGTCCTGGTGGTGAAGGACTGCTCCAGCCCCACATGGTATTGACTCTGACTTCAGCATCTGCAGTTCTTGCTATCTCCGAGTGTCAGAACACTGTGTCTGTTATGTTTGAAACTATCCTCTAAATTGCATCTCTTTCAAATCTGACATTGGTGCAACTGAAGGAAGCTGTCCAGGTTTTTCATCGTGTACTCATCAGGTCAGAAGCAAGTGCATTAAATTTCAAGGGACCAACAGTTTATATTACATGGCAGCTGGATTCTGATTGGCCAAGACATTGTATTGGAGAATACACCAGAGAACCATAATGCCCCAAGCTTTTGTTTAAATTCAAAAAAGGCAAGGTGACCCTATTTGGTTGAGGTGTTACCATGGGGAGTGTACCAGGGACCAGATATCCAACACGCTTTTGTTTAATTTAGAAAGGTGCAATGCCAGAACATGTTTTTGTATGCAAAGGATATTAATCTAATTTTTTCCCCTGGAAGTATCACATCATCTGCTGAAAGTTACGCCGTTTCACTGTCAACAACAAAATTTGTAGAGAATTTGTATGGGTGTCATGGTGGCTCAGTGGTTAGCACTACTACCTCACAGCACCAGGGACCCAGGCTCAATTCCACCCTTGGGCGACTGTCTGTGTGGAGTTTGCATGTTCTCCATATCTGTGCGGGTTTCCTCCAGGTACTCTGGTTTCCTCCCACCATCCAAAGATATGCAGGCTAGGTGGACTGGCCATGCTAAATTGCCCATAGTGTTTAGGGATGTGTAGATTAGGTGGGTTATAGGGGGATGGGTCTGGGTGGGCTGCTCCAAGGGTCCATGTGGACTTGTTGGGCCAAAGGGCCTGTTTTCACACTGTAGGAATTTCATGATACTTGAATCACACAACTGTCACAGGCAGAAGGAAGCTGTTTGACCAACCATGCGTGTACTAGCTCTGTGAGTGACATTCTCCCCATAATCTTGATTATTGTTTGCATTTAAATAGTTCTCCAATGCCCTGTTAACTGCTTTGATCAAAACAGTGTCCACCACCTGCCGCAGACTCAGCCTGACAGCTATGACCTTTAGGACCCTACCTGCCTGATCAGTAGTGCTGCTGCCAAGCCACTTTTGGTGGTGGATATTGAAATCTCCCATCCAGAGTACGTTTTGTGCCTTTGCCACCCTTAGTGCTATCCTCCAAGTATTGTTCAACATGGAGGAGTACTGATTCATCAGCCAAGGGAGGATTGGATGTGGCAACCAGCAGGTTTCCTTGCCCATATTTAACCTGAAGCCAAGAGACTTCTTGGGGTCCAGAGTGAATGTTGAAGATTCCCAGGGCAATTCCCTCCTGACTGTATACCACAGTGCCACCACCTCTGCTGGTTTTCTTCTACCGATGGGACAGGACACATCCAGGGATGATGATAATGATATCATCATTTTGAATGAAGTTCTACTCAAGTGTTACCAAGTCCTCTTCTTAATTTACATCATAGGTTAGAGCAGTAGGGTCCGAGGCTTAGCCCTCTGACCAAAACTTTCCTTGATTCAGTTTGAGAAGCTCATGACATTTCCTTCTTTGGCTGTTCAAATTTCTCAGGCTTTTGACCTGGAAGTACTTGCCACCTGAATTCCTTGTGTTTCCATGTTTTCTACAGCCATGCTACATGAATATCAATAAATCAAGTTATATATTGCTTAACGTGCTATCTACACAATCTAGCTATGCTTATCCAACTTCCTGTTTGCTAGAATCAAGATGCTGATCTCACACTTTTAAAAAGTTTATTTGCTTTTTCCTTGTGAATTTCAAAGATGAAGGCTGTAAAAATGGACCCCATAAAATTACTGATGTGAACACGACAGAGAGCCTGAAAGATAAACTGGCTTGTGCCAGACGTCTGGCTAGCTCTAGCATAGCCCACATGGAAAGATCTCTCATGTGAGCAAGCCTTATGACTAATGAACATGTTAGAAGCCATTTAATTTTGCCTGATTTGTCTCAGGTTTCAGCAATTTGGTCTGTGAGTCAGCATCAAATGCCTAATATATTAAAAAAAACACTGAAAAAATAGCAGAGGATTCCTATGTTCTCTCCTCCCCAATCTGTACTATTTATGGGTGAGTATAAATATATAGCTTAAGACTCAAGGCTAAGATATCTTTAAGATTAAGTAATTAGAAAGGTTAGGAAGTAAGACTAAGTAAGTTCAGGTTGGAGTCATGGCAGGCGAGGGTAGCCGAGCGGTATGTGATCTGACACGGGCCAGCACACCTTGCTTTCATTGGTCCGAGCATCGAGTATAAGAGTTGGGGCATCTTGTTGCAGCAGTACAGATGTTGGTGAGACCACATTTGGAGTACTGCATGCAGTTCTGGTCGCCCTACTAGAGAAACAATATTATTAAATTAGAAAGAGTACAGAAAAGATTTAGTAGGATGGACTGGAAGATTTTAGTTATAAGGAAAGGTTGGATAGACGAGGACATTTTTCCTGGAATGTAGCAGACTGAGGGGTGGCCTTGTAGAGGTCTATAAAATCATAAGAGGGACAGATGATGTAGATAGCCAACAGTTTTTCACCATGGTCCGGGAGTCTAAACTAGAGAAATTGTGAGGGGCATGGAGAGGGTGAATATTCAAGGTCTTTTGCCCAGGGTACGGGAGCCCATAATTAGAGGGCAGAGGTTTAAGGTCAGAGGGGAAAGATTTAAAAGGGACCTAAGGAGCAACTTTTTCACGCAGAGGGTGGTGCGTGTATGGAATGAACTGCCAGAGGAAGTGGTGGAGGCTAGTACAATTACAACATTTAAAAGGCATCTGGATAGGGATATGAATAGGAAGGGTTTACAGGGATACGGGCCAAATGCTGGCAAATGGGAATAGATTATTTCAGGATATCTGGTCAGCGTGGGCGAATTGGACTGAAGGATCTGTTTCTGTGATGTACATCTCCATGACTATGACTCTATATGTGGGAATTCATGGATCCCACTAGCATCCAAGTTCACAACATGTGTAGGACACATGCAGACCAACTGCAGACACTCTGAGTTTCGGACCTCGAGACTGGCGGGTGGAGAAATTGTAGCGCATCCAAGAAGCTGAAAGTTACATGGAAAGCACATATAGAGAAGTGGTCCACTGCGGCTGAAGTGACTAGGGGAAAGAAGGGACCAGAAGACCAGCAGGCAGTCAAAAAGAAATAGCTGGAGGTGCAGGAATCCCCTGGAGTCGCAGTCACATGTTGCTTTTCCATTTTGGAAGGAGATCGTGGTGTAGGATTCCTCAAGGGAGTGCAGATAGAGCCAAGCTTCTGACACATCAAGCAGCCTGGCCGCATGAGGGAAGGAAGAAGGAAGCAGCAGCAACAATGGAAGGGGATCCATCAGTTAGCGGAACAGACATGCACGTATGCATCATAGACATGGCTCCAGGACGATGTGTTGCCAAAGTTAGGGATGTCACTGAGCAATTGCAGGGCATCCTAAAGGGGAGCGCGATAAGACAGATCAAGACATTACTACCAATGATACCAGGGGCGGCATGGTGGCTCAGTGGTTAGCACTGCTGCCTCACAGGTCCAGGGACCCAGGTTTGATCCCAGCCTCCGACAACTGTCAGCATGGAGTTTGCACATTCTCCGTGTCAGCGTGGGTTTCCTCCGGGTGCTCCGGTTTCCTCCCACAGTCCAAAGACGTGCAGGCTAGGTGGATTGGCCATGCTAAATTGCCCGTGGTGTTCAGGGATATGTAGATTAGTTGGGTTATTGGTCTGGGTGGAATACTCTGAAGGTCAGTGTGGACTTGTTGGGCCGAACGGCCTGTTTCCACACTGTAGGGTTTCTATAGTAGGAAGATGAATAGAGTCTTGCATCAAGAATTCAGGGTTCTAGGCAGTAGACTAAAAGGCAGGATCTTGAACGTAGTAATCTCTGGATGACTCCTAGTGCCACATGCTAGTGAGTATAGAAATACAGAACAGGGCAGATGAATACTTGGCTCAAGGGTTAGTGCAAGAAGGAGGGATTTAGATTTTTGTATCACTGGGACCAATTCTAGGGAAGCTGGGACCTGTACAAGCATGAATGTCTGCACGTAAACCAGAATGAGACCAACATCCTTGCCGGAGGGTTGCTAGTGCCATTGGAAGGAGTTTAAACTAGGGACAGGGGGCACAGTGCATTAGAACATAGAACATAGATTAGTACAGCACAGTACAGGCCCTTCAGCCCACGATGTTGTGCCAACCGATTATCCTACTAAGATCAAACTGTCCTGCATACCCTACATTTTACTATCCTCCATGTGCCTATCCAAGAGTCGCTTAAAAGTCTCTAAAGTATCTGACTCCACTACCACTGCTGGCAGCGCATTCCACATGCCCACCACTCTCTGTGTAAAGAACCTACCTCTGACATCTCCTCTATGTCTTCCTCCAGTCACCTTAAAATTATGCCCCCTCGTAATAGTCATTTCCGCCCTGGGAAAAAGTCTCTGACTATCCACTCTATCTATTAATCTCAATCGTCTTGTACACCTCTATCAAGTTACCTCTCATCCTTCTTTGCTCCAATGAAAAAAGCCCTAGCTCCCTCAACCTTTCCTCATAAGGCCTGCCCTCCAGTCCAGACAGCATCCTGGTAAATTTCCTCTGCACCCTCTCTAAAGCTTCCACATCTTTCCTATAATGAGGTGACCAGAACTGAACACAAATATTCCAAGTGTGGTCCATCCAAAATTTTATAGAGCTGCAGCATAAACTTGTGGCTCTTAAACTCAATTCCCCTGCCCATGAAAGCCAACACACCATACATCTTCTTTACAACCCTATCAACTTAGATAGCAACTTTGAGGGATCTATGGACATGGACCCCAAGATCCCTCTGTTCCTCCGCACTGCCGAGAATCCTGCCATTAACCCTATATTCTGCATTCAAATTCGACCTTCCAAAATGAATCACTTCACACTTTTCTGGGTTGAATTCCATCTGCCACTTCTTTGCCCAGCTCTGCATCCTGTCAATGTCCTGTTGCAACCTACAACAGCCCTCCACGCTGTCCACAACTCCACCAACCTTTGTGTCATCGGCAACATTACTAACCCACCCTTCCAATTCCTCATCCAAGTCATTTATAAAGATCACAAAGAGCAGAGGTCCCAAAACGGATCCCTGCAGAACACCACTGGTCACCGAGCTCCTAGCTGAATACTTTCCATCTACTACCACCCTCTGTCTTCTATTGGACAGCCAGTTTTGTATCCAGACAGCCAAATTTCCCTGAATCTCATGCCTCCTTACTATTAGTTCAATAGTAATAAGGAATACCTTAGAAAAGGAACCTAAGCAGAGGGAATTCAGCATGTTGAGTCTCAAGAGAATAAGGTGAGGCTGGATGGCCTCAACTTTAATGCTAGGAGTATTATAGGTAAGATAGATGAGTTAAGATCATGGATTGACATGTGGAACTGTAATGTTATTGCCAACTCTGAGGAAAGGTTTCTTGAAAGCCACGTAGCCTCTGACCAAACTGAAACTATGTGCATAATTTTTCACTGCATAGTAACTCCAAGAGAAATGCTAGGAACAACACCAACCACTCTACATGGCGTTCACCAATCTGACCAAGGCTCTTGGCTGTCAATTGGGAAGTGCTGTGGAAGATCTTGTTAAAGGACGACTGTCCAGTGAAATTTATCAACATCCTCTGTCTCCTTCACAACAAGACGTTGGCAACAGTCCTCACCAGCAGTACTTGGACAGAATCCTTTAAGGTCAAGTCATGAGTGAAGCAAAGATATGTCATCACCCCCACTCTTGTCTCCATCTTCATCACCACCATTCTTCATCTTGTCAAGAATAAGCTTCCCAGTGGTGTGAACATTGTTTACAGGATGAACAGAAAACTTTTTAACCTCAATCAGTTGAAATCCAAGAAGAAAATGACATTGACTTCATTCATGGAACTTCAGTAGGCTGATGACAATGTCATCTCTTCTCTTAGAACAGAATCTTCAAACCTTGCTTAACACCTTCACAGAAGCATAACCAATGAAGTATTGGCAGAATCAACCTCAAGAAGACTCACATCCTTTACCACCTATCCAAGGTCAAGTCTTGGTCCATTTATTTAATTAATGGAAAAATCCTCCCAAATGTGGAACAGCTTTTCTACCTGAGACACTACCTCTCATTTGAGATTGACATCGATGTAGAGACTAAACTCTGCATCCAGTCTACAAGTGCTAATTTCGATACCTAAGGATGAGCATCTTTGACAACCATGACATCTGTGTTGATATCAAGATCTTTGAGTATAAGGTAAGGATCCTTCTGATACTTCTATATGGGTCAGAAACTTGGACTGCGTATAACCACTACCTCAAGGCCTTTGAGAAATACCATTAACACTGTTTGAGATGGATTTTCTGCATCAGCTGGGTAGACAAGCGTACTAACAGCAGTGTTCTTGAAGCCACCAACAGCATTAGCATCAAGGCCATGATCATCCTAAACTAACTCTGTTTAACATGCCTGAGTTCCGACTGCCATTACAAATCTTCATCCTGCTCAAGGAAGGCACTTGAATGAAAAGAGGTCAAAAGAAGGGTTTAAAAGCTCCCTGAAGTGATCTCTCAAGAAATGCAACATTAATGTCAACACATGGAAGACCCTAATTCAGAAGAAATCAGCTTGGAGGAACCTCCTGTATGAGAGACACAATTCTTTGAGAACCCCATCACCAACAGGAAGTGTGGAAAAGGAACCAGAGAAAGAAATATCAATGATCTCAAGGCCAAGAACCAATTCTACTTCCCAGAAACAACTGCCAAATATGCAGTTGGAGATACAACTCTCGAATGGACTCATCAGCCATGCAAGGACCAACAGAATCCACGACCAGTGATACAGAATTTCCTAGTAAACAATCATACCCATTGCTGATGATGATGATACAGGAACAGCACATAATCAAGAAGGCTAACTGGGTATGGTACACTTTTATAAGAAGAATTGAACATAAAAGTAGAGATGTTATGCTTTTATAATACATGGCATACATGAGACCACATCTTGAGTTCTTTGTAAGGATTTAGACTTATTATTTATGGAAGGGCATAAATGCATTGCAGGCAGTTCAATGGAAATGTATTAGACAGATACCTGGAACGATCGTCTTATAAGGATAGGTTGGAAAAAATTAGCTTATTTCCACTGGAGTTTAGAGGAGTGAGGAGTGACTTGATCAAAGTGTATAAGATCCTGAATGGTCTTGACAAGATGAAAATAGCCAGTCAATTTAATCTCAGTGCTGTGGAAACTATTGGAAGCAATTCTGAGAGATAGAATTAATATGCAGTCGGACAGGCAGGGATTAATCAAGAACAGTCAGCATGGTTTGTTAAGAAGAATTCATGTCTGACCAACTTGATTAAATTTTTTTGAGGTAACCAGATGTAGAGATAAGGACAATGCATTCAACAGTATACTTCTGGTCTATTAGAAGGCTTTTGATAAGCTCCCACAGGGGAGACTGATAGCAAAGGTGGGATCCAAGGAAATTTGGCTAATTGGATCCAGAATTGGCTGAGTGGGAAGAAGCAAAGGTGATGGTTGAGGGGTGTTTTTCTGCCAGGAAGCCTGTGTCCAGTAAGTTTCTGCAGGGGCCAGTGTTGGGGCCCTTGTTGTTTGTCGTATATGTAAATGATTTAGACTTGAATGTGGGAGACTTGATTAGTAACTTTGTGGATGATATGAAAATTGATGGGATGGTAAATAGGGAGAAGACTTAGAATACAGAAGGATATAGATAGACTGATCAATGGCAAATGGAATTCAATCTGAATAAATGTAAGATGATGCACCTGGGCGGGACAAACAAGGCAAAGGAATTCATGATCCAAGGACCTTGGGCAGCACCAAGAATGTGCATGTAAAGTAATGGGATGGGTAGATAAAATGGTTAAGACGGGACCATTGACTTTATTAGGTGAGGAATATATTTTAAGAGTAGGGAGGTGATGTTGGAACTATCTCCACAAATATCCATTCCTTCTACCACCATTGTGTACTATCTACAAGATGCAATGCAGAAATTCACTGAAGATCCTTAAACAGCACCTTCCAAACCCACAACCAAGGACAAGGGCAGCAGAAACATGATGATGCCACTAGCTGCAAGTTCCCCTCTAAGCCACTCACTGTCCTTACTTGAAATAATATTACCCTTTCTTCAATGTCAATCCTGTAATTCCCTCCCCAATAGCATTGTCTGTCAAGGTGAACTGCAGTGGTTCAAGAAGATGGCTCATCTTCTCAAAGATGGGCAATAAAGGCCTGCCAGCAGCACTCACGTCTCACAAGTGAATTAACAGAAAAAGCTGCATAAAAGGTTGACAGAGCCACAACTAAAGTATTGTGTGCAGTTCTGGAATCCATAATATAGGACGGATGTATTTGCACTGGAGACGGTGCAAAGGAAATTTAACAGAATATTTCCTGGGCTGAGGAGATTGTTATGAAGAGAGATTGGACAGATTGGGTTTTTTTTTTGAAGCTAAGGAAATTGAGGTGATTGAGATGTATAAAATTATGAGGGCCATAGATAGGAAGAAACTTTTCCCCTTCGTGGAGATTTAAGGTAAGTGACAGGCAGTTTAGAGGAGATGTGAGGATTTTCCTTTTTTTTCACCCAATGGCGGTAAGAAATTGGAACTTACTACCTGGTAGAGGCAGAAGACCTCATAAGCTTTATGTATTTAGATGTACACTTGTTATACCAAGTTGTACAAGGCTGGAAAAGTGCTGGAAGTGGCCAGGTGCTGGAAGATGGGATTAGAATGCTTAGTTGGTGTTTTTAATGGATGCAGACTTGTTGGGCTGAAGGTCATTTTCTGTGCTGTAGAACTAAATGATTCAATGATTTTTCCTGAGATAGTAGGAACTGCAGATGCTGGAAAATCTGAGATAACAAGGTGTAGAGCTGGATGAACACAGCAGGCCAAGCAGCATCATAGGAGCAGGAAAGCTGACGTTTCGGGCCTAGAAGGGTCTAGGCCCGAAACGTCAGCCTT
>NC_063340.1:28256435-28291519 GCF_021869965.1 Rhincodon typus | reverse complement strand
GCTACTGAAAGGCAGTTCGAGAATGATATGTTTACAGAGTCTGTTTGGGTTGAGGTCAGGAACAAGAAAGGAGCAGTCACTTTGTTGGGGGTTTTTGGCAGAGCCCCTAATAGTTGCAGAGAAGTGGAGGAGCGGATTGGGAGGCAGATACTGGAAAGGTACAGAAGTCACAGGGTTGTAGCCATGGGTGACTTCAACTTGCCAAATATTGATTGGAAACTTTTTAGTTGTAATAGTTTAGATGGAGCGGATTTTGTCCAGTGCATTCAGGAAGGATTTCTGAAACAATATGTACGTAGACCAACACGAGGAGAGGCTATTTTGGATTTGGTGCTTGGCAATGAACCGAGCCAAGTGTCAGACTTGTTGGTAGGAGAGCATTTTGGCAGTAGCGATCATAACTCTGTTACTTTTACAATAGTCACGGAAAAGGATAGGTACGTACAGCAGGATAAGGTTTATAATTGGGGGAAGGGTAATTATAATTCTGTTAGGCAAGAACTGGGTAACATAAAATGGAAACGGATGCTGTCAGGGAACAGCACTATAGAAATGTGGAGATTATTTAAGGAATGCATACTGCGTGTGCTCGATATGTTTGTCCCTAGCAGGCAGGGAAGATGCGGTCGAGTGAGGGAGCCTTGGTTCTCAAGAGGTCGAACGACTAGTTAAGAGGAAGAAGGATGCTTATACAAGGTTTAGGAAACAAGGATCGGAAAAGGCTCTAGAGGGATATAAGTTAGCCAGGAAAGAGCTGAAGATAGGGTTTAGGAGAGCTATAAGGGGGCATGAGAAAACCTTGGCAGAAAGGATCAAGGAAAACCCCAAGACTTTTTACACATACGTGAGGAATAAGAGAATGACCAGAGTAAGGGTAGGGCCGATCAAGGATTGTAAAGGGAATTTGTGCACGGATCCTAAAGAGATACGAGCGGTCCTTAATGTCCACAACTGATAGGGACCTAGTTGTAGGGGAGGACAGTGTGAAACAGGCTGGTGGGCTAGAGGAGGTGGATGTTAGTAAGGAAGATGTACTAGGAATTTTAAGGAACTTGAAGATAGATAAATCCCCTGGGCCTGATGGGATTTATCCAAGGATTCTGTGGGAAGCGAGGGAAGAGGTTGCAGGGCCTTTGGCAAAGGTCTTTTCGTCCTCACTGTCCACGGGTATAGCGCCAGAAGATTGGAGAGTGGCAAACGTCATTCCCTTGTTCAAAAAAGGGAATAGGGATGACACCGGAAATTACAGGCCAGTTAGTCTTAGTTCAGTGATGGGCAAATTATTGGAAAGGACTCTGTGAGATAGGATTTATGATCACTTGGATAGGCACAGTTTGAATCATGATAGTCAGCACGGATTTGTGAGGGGTAGATCGTGCCTCACAAACCTTATTGAATTCTTTGAAGAGGTGATCAAACACGTGGATGAAGGTAGAGCAGTGGATGTGGTATACATTGATTTAAGTAAGGCGTTTGATAAGGTTCCCCATGGTAGGCTCATGCAGAAAGTAAGGAGGCATGGGATAGGGGGAAATGTTGCAGATTGGATTCAGACAAAGGGTGGTAGTGGACGGAAAATATACAATATGGTGCTCAGTTATGGAATGATGTACCACAAGGATCTGTTCTGGGTCCTCGTCTATTTGTGTTTTTTGTAAATGATTTAGATGTAGGAGTGGAAGGGTGGATTCGTAAATTCGCGGATGATACGAAGGTGTGTTGAGTTGTGGATAGTGCAGATGGCTGTTCCAGGTTACAAAGGGACGTTGATAGGATGCAGAGCTGTGCTGAGAAGTGGCAAGATGGAGTTTAACCCTGAAAAGTGTGAGGTGATTCACTTTGGAAGGACAAACTTGAAAGCAGAATACAGGGTTAATGGAAAGATTCTTGGCAGTGTGGAGGGGCAGAGGGATCTCGGGGTTCATGTCCACAGGTCCCTGAAAGCTGCCACCAGGGTGGATAGAGTTGTTAAGAAGGCGTATGGTGTGTTGGCTTTCATTAATAGAGGGATTGAGTTCAAGAGCCGTGAAGTTATGCTCCAGCTATACAAAACCCTGGTTCAGCCACATCTGGAGTATTGTGTCCAGTTCTGGTCGCCTCATTACAGGTTCGATGTGAAAGCGTTGGAAAAGGTGCGGAGGAGATTTACCAGGATGTTGCCTGGAATGGAGGGAAGGTCTTGCAAGGAAAGGTTGAGAGAGCTAGGGCTCTTCTCTTTAGAACGATGAAGGATGAGAGGTGACTTGATAGAGGTGTACAAAATGATCAGAGGTATAGATAGAGTGAACAGCCAGAAACTTTTTCCTATGGTGGAGGTAGCTATTATGAGGGGGCATAGTTTTAAAGGGAGTGGAGGTAGATATTGGGGAGACGTCAGAGGTCGGTTCTTTACTCAGAGTGTTAGGGGCGTGCAATGCATTGCCGGAGAGGGTAGTGAAGTCGGCCTTATTAGGGGTATTTAAGCGGCTATTAGATAGGCATATGGATGATAGTATAAGGTAGGGGTGGAGGTTAGATAGACCTTAGGTTTAGGGTAAAAGTTCGGCATAACATAGTGGGCCCAAGGGCCTGTACTGTGCTGTACAGTTCTATGTTCTATGTTCTATGTTCAAACTAACGTGGCATGGGAACTAGAGCAATAGGGCAGCATGTGGAATGTTTGAGGAGGAGAGGGGCTCCCTGCAATAAGTCTAGTAGGAGGACAGATCGGACCAGAGGGTGCGGAGACCTCGCTGGTTTGCATTCTGGAAGTGGACTTCACAATCAGTGGGGTTTGTACGGCATCGTGCAAGACCGTCCCCAGTGACAAGCAGGAGGAAGAGAATTCAACCAGAGGGTGCTGAGACATCGCTCGCTTGCATTCTGGGAGTGGACAATTCATGAGTGGATTGTGAGCAGACCCTAGAAGTTTGTTGGTTGAGCTGAGCTCCAACCGATGGATCTTTATGCTGGCTTCGACGTAACACCAATTCAGTGACAGACCAGTCGACCAGAGCTATGGTGCCTGCTAGTGCCTGCACCCCAGGCCAGGGAGTCTGCAACACAGTCAGGGTGACTGTGAAGAAGTGGAGAAGGATTGCCGGACCTTCTTCGTGAAGAGAGTGCCCTGGATTGCTGAGAGTTTCGAGCAGCAGATATTTTCGTGTCTGCAGGATTTCTCCAGCAGGGGCTACTTCAACGTGGCCTTCAGGGGAGTGAAACAATGTGAGCATCTCCTGAAGGTATTCAAGGAGAAAGGAGGTGAAGGTCCTCTCTCCGTCCTGTCTGCAGTACCATTGTTCATTCTCCCAAAGGAGCCAGTTTGCGACAATCCGTTTGTACAACTCCCACATCCCAGCAGCTGATGTCCTGATTTTCCTGGGAAGATACATGCAGCTCGAAGGAGGCAGCACTGATGTAGTGGACCCCTTTGTAATCTGGACCAGCAAGCGTCAGGTCAAAGTGACCCTGAAGGTGGACACCAGTGTAAACATCCTCCATCCGCCCTCCAGCTTTGCAGTCAAAGGGAGCCGAGGCTACCTGATTTACAAGGAACAACCTCGAGTGTACCAAACCTGCGGAAGGCCAGGGCACATGACAACAGATTGCAAAGTAACTCTCTGCAGGAACTGCAAACAGGAGGGCCACCTGACTAAGGACTGCAAGATGTCCAAGAGCTGCAATCTGTGTGGGGAAGTAGGCCACCTATACAAGACCTGCCCAAGACCGGGGTTAGGGGCCACATACGTTCTGATGGCCGGAAGTGGCAAAGTGAGCCGTGGACCCCCTAAAGGCCAGTAAGGTGCCACCTCCCAGCAGAAAAAGTGAAACAAGGGAGACCCCAGAAGGAGGGACAGGCTGGAGAGGAGGAAAAGGTAGCCAGCACAAAGGCACAACAACCAACCCAACCTCCAAATGAACAGACAGGGTCAATGGAGGAGGAGTGGAAACTGGTGAGAAACAACTGGAAAAGAAAAACACATCAGGCCCCAAGCCCCACAGCCAAACAGAAAGACGCAGCTGCATGATGCCTACACCAGCAGGTCCTCTGACAACAAAGAGGTGCAAAGGCATGGTCATTAACAAAAAAAAGAGGCAAAGTACCACGGGGGAGAAGGATACAGGCACCCCCCACAAACCAGAAATGCCAGACTTCCCAAGGAGCCCAGTTAAGCCCAACATCCAGCTATTGGGAACCAAGGGATACCCACCATACCACAGCTCCAGGCAACCGGGAGCAGCGATGCTCTGACAGTCCCTCTGTCAGACTCAGAACTGGATCCTGCTGTCTTCGTTCTCGGTCCGACATCACCGGAGCAGGGAAAACCCTCCCAAGGAGGAACAGGATGGCTACCTCAGTGCAGAGAGAGTTCAACAATTTGCCCACACCACGGGGATACAGGGAGTCCCCCAACTGACTAGACCGCAGGTGAATGAACATTGGGTAATTCTACAAACTATTGAAATGGGTGCTAAAATTGCCAGTATCAACATGCATAGCATTAAATCAATGACACAATGTGTTTCCACATTGGCTTATCTGGCCAACTTCAAAGCAGACCTCCTGCTTCTGCAGGACTGTGGAATACCACACCTCAGCAGCTAGAGGAGAAGGTCGAGCTTATAGACCCACGAGCCTTCGATCTCATCGGGGGCGGGGGGGGAAATATAGCCGTTCCTCTAGCCTGGGTATTCTGCTGCAAGGAGGCAACTTCACCCATTGAAATTAAGGAGGTGATGGGCTGGTGCCTCCTCATTGCAGACGTTACACACAGAAATGCTCCCCTGAGACTAATTAATGTGTACACCCCAGTGCTAAAGAGTGGGTGGCTGGCTGTCCCACAGTAGCTCCCACTGCTGCTGGTGATGTCCAGGCCGGTCATTCTGGCTGGAGACTTTAACTGCATTATTGATGCAGATGGACAATCCGAAGGGGCTGACAGCGAACTGGGCTTCACGTCCAGATTCCTGACGGAAACAGTTAAAGTCACCAAGCTACACAACGTTTTCAGCATCCCTGCAGACAGAACGCTGCATAAATACAGCTGGTCATGGCTAGACAGGTCTATCTGGTCAAGGATAGATTTCCTATTTGTGTCCCACACTTTCTCGGTCAGATCCATCAATGTCAAGCCGGTGCTCTTTGACCACTGCCTCCTGCTGGCCGAATATCACATACAGCATGACCAGCAAGCTGGCAAGGGAGCATGGAAGCTGCACGTGAAATTGTTTACCCCAGAAAACACTGAGGAACTCAAAAAGGATTACGTTGGTTGCAGAATCGTGAAGCCCCTCTTCACGTCTCCAGCGGACAGGTGGGAAACAGTTAAAGGAAACATCAAGAGGTTCTTCATCTTCAAAGGTGTTCAGAAGGCAAGAGAGAGGTGGGCAAAACCGTCCAAACTCCAGAAAAGCATGCAGAATGCCTGCTGCAGACGATGGGGGCCAATGTCACAGAAGATCTCCAGGAAGTGAAGAGCCAGCAAGCCTCAATCTTTGCCTCAGAGGCCTCCAAGATAACCTGCTGATCCAGGGTCCACACCATGGAGCAAGAATAGATGTGCTTGCGTTTCTTCTTCCTTAAGGTGCACAAGGTGAGCTGTGCTCAGCAGCCTGAGGGAAGAAGATGGTTCGGTAGCATCATCTCAGTCTGACATTCTGAGGATCAACAAATCCTTTTATGCCAGCCTGTATGACATTGAAGCCCATGGATAGTGCGGCCTCCCAGTCATTCCTGTCATCTATCATGGAGGTCTTAGACAACAGAATGCGGGAAAGGCTGGACCAGTCGTTATCTCTGGATGAGCTGACCAAAGCCCTCAAGTCCTTAGAAAATAATAAAACTGCCAGAAGCAATGGCCAGGTTGTATTCGGCTCTGTGGGACCTGATTGGCCAGGACCTGCTGAAGGTGTATGACAGTATGCTTCTGGCAGGTACCATGAGCGAATCCATGAGGAAAGGTATCATCACCCTCATCTACAAGCAGAATGGGGAGAGGGAAGAAATTAGAAATTGGTGGCCAATAACTTTGCTGAATGCGACACGGCAGAGAGTATCATGGATAGCATGTATAGAGAGGTAGTCATACCACAGACTCACACTCCACAGGCAGGAAGGGAAAGGGTGACCAACAGGTAGAGCAGGGGGCTAAACAGGCAGTGCAGGAATCTCCCGTGGCTATTCCACTACAAAACAGATATACCATTTTGGATATTGTTGAGGTGACTGGTCTCTCAGTGGATAACAGCAACAGCCAAATTCATGGCACCATAGTTGGCTCTGCTGAAGAGGAAGGGAGAAATAGGCACACAAATGCTATAATTATAGAGGATTTGATCATAACTGAAACAGGTAGGCATTTCTTTGGCCACAAACGAGAGTCCAGGGTGGTGTGTTGCCTCCCTGGTGCTAGGGTTCTGGATGTCTCAGAGCGGTTGCCAGTCATTTTGGAGGGGAAGGCCAAACAGCCAGTGGTTGTGGTACACATTGGTACTAACGACACAGGTGAAAAGAGGGATGAGGTCCTAAAAACAGAATATAGAGAACTAGGAAGAAAGTTCAAATGTAGGAACTGAAGGGTAGGTACCTCAGGATTACTACCAATGCCATGAGCTATTCAGAGTAGGAACAGCAGATATATATGATTAACATGTGACTGAAAATCTAGTGTGTTGGGGAGGTGTTAAACTAGTGTGGCAGGGAGATGGGAACCAGAGGTGTAGGGAGACGTAGAAACCAAAACAAACATGACTAAGAACAGGCAGAGAAAAGCTGCTGAAAAAAGCAGATGAGGTGGTCTGAAATGTGTGTGTCTCAATGCGAGAGGTATAATAGGTAAGGTAGATGAAATTAGAGTTTTGGTTAGTACTTGGAACTGTGATATTATTGTAAGTTATGAAGGCTTGGCTGAAAGAAGGACAGGACTGGCAACTTAATGTCCCAGGATTTAGATGTTTCAGGTGTGATAGAAGGGGATGTATTACAGGCCTCCCAACAGCCAGCGGGAGATAGTGGACAGGATATGTGCACAGATTTTGGAAAGATGTAAAAACAGCAGGGTTGTTGTGGTGGAGGATTTCAACTTCCCCTACATTGGCTGGGACTCACTTTGTGCTAGGGACTTGGATTGAGCAGAATTTATAAGGACCATTCCGGAGGGTTTCTTGACACAGTATGCAAACAGTCCAACCAGGGAAGGGGTTATACTGAACCTGGTTTTGGGAAATGAGCACAGCCAGGTGAGTGAAGTTTCAGTGGAGGGCACTTTCGGGACTAGTGACCATAATACCATGAGTTTTAAGACACTCATACATAGACATCATAGCATTCATCGGGTGAAGGTGTTAAATTGGGAGGAGGCGAACTACAAAAATAATAGGCAGGAACTGGAGAATTTTGATTGGAGGCAGCTGTTTGACGGTAAATCCACATTGGACATCTTGGGAGTATTTCAACCAGCAGTTGATAACAGTTCAGGAGCAGCACATTCCTGCAAGAGTGAAGGATATTAGGGCAAGTTTTGTGAACCTTGGATGACCTGGGATGTTATGACCTTTGTCAAAAAGAAAAAAGGAAGCATACGTAAGGTCTAAGAGGATGGGAACTAATGAAGCCCTTTAAGTGAAAGTAATTGGCAAACAGAATTAAGGAGAATCCCAAGGCTTTGTATACATATATAAAAAGCAACAAGGTAGCCACGGAAAAGGTTGTCCCACTCCAGGACAAAAGAGGGAATATTTATGTGAAGCCAGAAGAGGTAGGTGAGGTCCCAAATGAATACTTTGTGTCAGTATTCACAAAAGAGAAAGAATTAGTGGCGGATGATCTCAGAGAAGGGAATGTTGAATTTCTGAGCATTACTTCTGAGCCAAGTTGCTATTAAAAAAAGGTAGCTAAGTCCGCGGTCCTGATGGGATCTATTCCAGAATATTGAGGGAAGCAACAGAACAAATTGCTGGAGCTTTGACAGACACTTTTGTATCCTGTTTGGCCACAGGTGAGGTCTTAGAGGACAGGAGAATAGCCATGTTGTCCCATTCTTCAAGAAGGGCAACAGGGATAATGCAGGAAATTGCAGGCCTGTGAGCATCACATTGGTGGAAGGGAAATTATCAGAAAAGATTCTCAGGGGCAAGATCTATACACATTTAGAAGCAAATGGACTCATTATTGATAGACAGCATGGTTTTGTGCCTCACTAGCTTGATGGAGTTTTTTGAGCAGTTGACGAAGATGATTGATGAGGGAAAAGCTGTTGATGTTGTCTGCATAGACTTCAATAAAGCCTTTGACAAGGTCCTGTAATGGCAGACTGGTACAAAAGGTGAAGTCACATGGTATCAGGGATGAGATGGCAAGATGGATACAGAACTCGCTTAGTCTTAGGAGACAGAGGGTAGCAGTGGAAGGATGCTTTTTGGAATGGAGGATTGTGACCAGTGGTCTTCCACAGCGATCAGTGTTGAGACATCTGCTGTTCGTGGTCTACATGAATGATTTGGAGAAAAATGTGGCTGGTCTAATTAGTACGCTTGAGGATGATACAAAGATTGGTGGAGTTGCAGATAACGAAGAGGGTTGTCAGAGGATACAGCAGGATATAGGCATGGGCAGAAAAATAGTGGATGGAGTTTAATCCGGCCAAATGTGAAGTAATGCATTTTGGAAGGTCAAGTACAGGTGGAAATTATACAGTACAGTGAATGGCAGAACCCTTAGGACTATCGATAGCAGAGGGATCTAGGTGTGCAGGTCGACAGATCACTGAAGGTGGCAGCGCAGGTAGATAAGCTAGTAAAAAGGGAATGCTTGCCTTCATTGGAAAGGGCAATGAGTCTAAGGATAGGCAAATAATGCTGCAGCTTTAAAGAACTTTAGTTAAGCCACACTTGGAATATTGTGTACAGTTCTGGTCACCACACTACCAGGAGGATGTGGATACTTTGGAGAGGGTACAGAAAAGGTTTACCACAATGTTGCCTGGTATGAGGAAAGCTATGAAGAATGGTTGGATAGACCGGGTTTGCTTTCACTCGAACGCAGGAGGTTGAGGGGCGACCTGATCGAGGTTTAAAAGATTATGAATGGCATGAATAGAGTGGAAAGTATGAGGCTTTTTTCCCCCAGGGTGGAGGGGTCAACTACTAGGGGACACAGATCAAGGTGCAGGGGGGACGGGGTGAAGTTTAAAAGAGATGTGCATGGCAAGTTTTTCACAAAGAATGGTGAGTGCCTGGAATGCGCTGCCAGAGGTGGTGGTGGAAGCAGACACAATAGCAGCATTTAAGAAGCACCTGGACGAATACATGAATAGGAAGGGAATAGAGGGATCCTGTAAATGAAGATAGTTTTAGCATGGAAGTTCAAAATGTGTCCGTGTGATCTTAGAGAGCCAAAGGGCCTGTTCCTGTCCTGTATTGTTCTTTGTTCTGGGACCACATTAATGAAAACGGCAGGATTGGCAGTCTGAAGCATATTTACTTCAATGTAAGGAATATAATAGATAAGGCAGGTGAGCTTAGAGCCTGGATTAGTACATGGGACTACAATGTGGTAGCCATTACAGGAACTTGGTTGAGAAACGGGCAGGACTGGCAACTCAACATTCCATGGTTAAGATGTTTAGGACGAGATAGAGAGGGATGTAAAATTGGTGGGAGAGTTGAACTACTGATTAAAGAGAATGTCACACCTGTACTAAGAGGACATCTTGGAGAGCTCATCCAGTGTGACAATATGGGTAAAACCTAGAAATGAGAATGGTGCCATCACGACTATGGAGTTATATTATAGGCCTTCCAATAGCCAGTACGAATTAGAGGAACAGATATGTAAGATGGTCATGGAAAAATGTTGAGGTTGCAGAATTTGTTCAGTGCATCCAGAAGGGTTTCTTGAAATAATATGTAGATAATCCAACTCAGGAAGGGCCATATTAGTCCTTGTATTGGAGAATGAGCCTGGCTATGTGATTGAAGTTTCAGTAGGGGAGCATTTGGGGAAAAGAAATCATAATTCTGTAAGTTTTAAGATAGATATGGATAAGGATAAGGCTGGTCCTGTGGTGAAAGTGCTACATTTGGGGAAGGCTAATTACAACAGTATTAATCAGGAACTGGAAAAATTGGATTGAAGACAGCGGTTTGAAGGTAGATCCACATCTGACATGTGTTAGCCTTTAAAAAGCCAGTTGACCAGAGCTCAGGACCAGCATGTGAGGATGAAAGATATGAATAGCAAGATTCAGGAACCTTGGATGACAAGAGAGGTTGTAAGTTTAGTCAAAAAGTAAAAGGAAGCATATGTCAGGTTTAGGAAACAGAAAGCAAACAAGGCCCTTGAGAATTATAAAGGAAGCAGGAAAGAACTTAAAAAAAAACTGTAAGAGGGCTAGAACGGGCATGAAATATCTTGGCAAGTAGGATTAAGGAGAATCCCAAAGCATTTTAGGAGCAAGAGGGTAACAAGGGGAAGGGTAGATCCACTCAAGGACAAACAAGAGAATGTATGTGTGCAGCCAGAGGAAGTCGGCGAGGTTCTTAATGAGTACTTTGCATCTGTATTCACCAAGGAGGACATGGATGATGATAAGTTTAGACAGGGGTTTGTCGATAGTCTAAGGCTTGTTGATATTAAGGAGATGGCAGGTGTCTTGAAAAACATTCAGGTCAGTAAATCCCCAGGGCCTGATGGGATCTATTCCAGAATACTTAAGGAGACAAAGGAGGAGAATCCTGAGGCCTTGACAGAGATCTTTGCATCCTCTTTAGCCACAGCCAAGATCCCAGAAGACGAGAGAAAACCCAATGGTGTTCCTTTGTTCAAGAGGGCAACGGGAATAATCCAGGAAATCATAGGCCAGCAAGACTTACATCAGTGGTAGGGAAATTATCGGAGAAGTTTTTTAAGGACATTGTGAAGGATAGGCCTGGCCTTGCTGCCACAGACAGGTCCAAGTAGTTGGGCCATTCCATATCACCTGTCCCCCATGGAAAAGTTTGGAAAGGAAGACATCTTTTGACTACAAGTCCATTAAGCAGTGGTCAGCTCGTAGTATCCTCAAGACCTTGCATGAAGAGGGTGGATCCTGTCAGGTTGTTCCCTGAGCAGACTGTCAAAGTCATTTGGCAGAATGTCTCATCGCCAGAACTTTCTAACAAACACCAAGGCATTACTTGGCTCGTACTGACAAGGTCACTACCTGTGAGATCCTTTATATAGTGCCCTCGAAATGGCTTTGGGGGGGAAGAGACTGTCGCACATCTCCTGCTGGAATGTGCCTTTGCAAAGGAAGTTTGGAAAGAGATGCAATGGTTTTTTTGTTGAGGTGCATCCCGAGCAGTTCTGTGAGGCAGGACTCTGTGCTCTTCGGGCTGTTCTCTGGGATGTACACCAAGACAAACATTGACTGCACCTGGAAGACCATCAATTCAGTGAAAGATGCTTTTTGGTCTGCCCGAACCTTGTTGGTCTTCCAATGCAAGGAGTTGACCTTAACTGAGTGTTGCAGACTGGCACATTCCAAGGTCCAGGACTATATACTGAGGGACACACTAAAGTCTGGGGCAGCTGCTGCCAAGGCACATTGGGGAAAGACCACTGTCTAAGGTCTTTATGTGAATTATGAGGGGCCATTCAGTTACCAGACCCTCTTGGTGCCTCAAATGTATGTAAATATTGTTCTGCACAAGTAAGAAATGCCACGGGTTTTTGCAACTGCAGGGACTGCCAAATTCCAATGTTTATGTGTTTTCAATTGCCAAGACTGTACAGAACTGCTTCAGTAACTGTGTACATACACAAAGATTCTTTATGAATAAAATACATTTTTGAAATTAAAAAAAAACTCCTAAACCAGACAAGGCCTTTCACATGGAAGCTGGAACTTCAAGTACATAATTCTTTGATGTTTGCATCACAAATAGATAAGATGATTACGAAAGCGTTTAACACGTATGCCTTCATTGCTCAGACCTTTGAGCATAGAAGTTAGGATATTGTGTTGAGGTTATACAGGACATTGCTGAGGCCTTGCCTGGAGTACTGTGTTCAGTTCTGGTCTCCCTGTTATAGGAAGGATATTATTAAACCGTAGAGGGTTTACGAGAGATTTACCAGGATGTTGCCAGGAATGGATGCTTTGAGTTATAAAGAGAGGCTGAATAAGCTGGGACCTTTTTTTCACTGGAGCGTAGGAGGTTGAGGTGTCCTTATAGAGGTTTAGAAAATGAGGAGTATACGTAAGATGAATGGCAGGCATCTTTTCCCTAGTGTGGAGGATTTCAAAACTAGGGGGCATGTTTTTAAGATGAGTGGAGAAAGATTTAAAAAAGACAAGAGGAGCAATTTTTGTTACACAGAGATGGTTCATATGTGGTGGATGCGGGTACAGCTACTCCATTATAAAGACATTTAGATAAGTACATGAGAAAAATGTCTGGAAGGATTTCAGCCAAGCGCAGGCAGGTGGGACCAGTTTAGTTTGGATTTATGGTCAGCACGGATTGGTTGGACTAAAGGGTTACTGTGCTGTATAAATTCTGGCAGCTGTTCTGTGCGACGAAAGTATGCGGAGGCTGATCCCATCGCATTTGCCTCCTGAATTCTCAGAGGAATTGAACTGATTTCTCTGCCCATGATAAACATTTGCCAGCCACATTCTGGGCTTTCAAGCATTTTACCTACTTCACAGGCTTTGGTAAAGTGATACCATAGCCTATGTACTCCCCTGAATCTTCTGCTCAGGCTAGGGGACACATTACTATTATCTGCTCAACTAAGCTATCAGATACTGGAATTGACCCAACGCAACTTAGATGTAATGAAGCAGACTACTTACCACAGCACAGTACGATGGGCCAGTTCACAAATGACCATTACCCATGAATGGACGTCCCTAGTCCCTCAAGCCAGACTGGGCTAATCGAGGGGGTGCCAGAATGAATCTCATTTCAAAAGGATGGCAAACCACACACCAGCTTTATTATTGTTACACCAGATAAGACTATTCAGTGTAAATGCACATCGCATTCTGCTCAACATGCTAAGATACCTGGACTCCTGATTCCTTTCAGGTTACTAATTGTCAAAGTGTTAACATCTAGTCTGCCAACGTCTACCCTTTTAACACCTTGCTTTTGGCACCATTATATGCATGGAATAAATTTTGTACCAATAATGGTAAACCCCTTTTGCACTTCAGAACCCCAAGGTCTGTGGGCATGGTTTCAAATCCTACCATGGGATTTGCTGAAATTTGAATTCAATAAAAATCTGGTACAAAAGGCTAACATTATTGGGGCGGCATGGTGGCTCAGTGGTTAGCACTGCTGCCTCACAGCACGAGGGACCCGGGTTCGATTCCACCCTCGGGCAACTGTCTGTGTGGAGTTTGCACATTCTCGCCGTGTCTGTGAGGGTTTCCTCCGGGTGCTCCAGTTTCCTCCCACAGTCCAAAGATGTGCAGGCTAGATGGATTGACTATGCTAAATTGCCCAGAGAGTGTTCAGGGATGTGTAGATTAGGTGGGTTATAGGGGGATGAGGTCTGGGTGGGATGTTCTGAGGTTTGGTGTGGACTTGTTGGGCCAAATGGCCTGTTTCCACAGTGTAGGGGTTCTATGATCTCTACCTGACTTTAAAGGATTATATGAAACTTGTTTTGTAGGCAAGTTGAGGGCCCATTCCTGCTCACTAGTGCCCCTTACCAAAGGTAAACTTGCAGCAGACTGGGTAGCTAGACAAGTCATAATAACAGCTCCCACCCAGATAAAGCTACCAGTTCTTGACTTCTTACTAATAGCGTTGGTCAGTCTGGGTAGCGATCTCACTACCTTGTAGGTAATATTTGATCCCATTGCAATCATAATTGTCTGGCACCAACAGAGACAGCCTCTACTGGCTTTGATACCTTGGGCCAACTTACCTGTCTCTATCAGGCTGACCACAAGAAGTCAAGCCTGTCTTCAAACCAGATAAACAGTTGTTTATATTCCCCTGACTATGGTAGAAGAATGGTTCAGGTTACTGCACATTCAGCCCACTGGAAGACACTATTAAGCAAAAGCCACCCTGAAGAAACTCTGCACCTGGTACCCAAACTGTAAAAAGGCATTGAGGCCAAGACTCAGAGGTGTCTCCCCTGTCTCCAGCATAAGCTAAACAACTGTACAAACTGAGCACTGTTACATGAGACACATGTCTAGATAGATTTTAATTGGCCTCTACCTACCACACCCTTATGTTATAGACACTGCCTAGTCTTAAATTCACTAAATGAATCAAAGCTGTAAAGAAACAATCCTTACTGCAGCCAAGCTATTATTGAATTAGGTGCTGTGCAGATGGGGATTTCCACTCTACTTCAACAGTGACCAGGGCTCCCATTTCACCAGAAAGATCTTTCTTGAACTCAACCGCCTAATGAAAATTGATCATAAGTCACATGTGACACACTACCCTCAGTCATCTGGGGTGTTGGAAAGGGGCATCACAACCCTCAAAACAAGGCTGAAAGAAATTCTGTGAGAATTATCCCACACAATGGGTGAACATATTACCCATGTGCCTCACAGCTATAGCAGCAACTCCAACTGGCATCTCCCCTTGTCGGTATTTTCTAAATCAATCTGTTCAGAGAAATTATTAAAAACAGCAGGTGAGATTTGAACACAGGCCTCCTGATTCAGAGATAATATCTCCCCTTATCAAACTATGATGGGTCAGCTGATAAGAATTCCTTCTTACCTGCTCATTAACCCACTCATCCCAGTCAAGTGCAGACAAATAGAATTATTGCATTTGGAGTTTGGTCGGCACCGACATGGTGGGCCAAAAGGCCAGTTTGTTGCTATATGATTCTACTGCAAGGTCTGGTCAATCAGAAATGGTTAGAATCCATGGTAAAATATCCAGAAATGAATGAGTTCATAGCCTAACACATGGGGAAAAGGCAACACCAAATGAAGATGTATTTCAACTGAAAGGGTACGCCATTTGAGTGTCACGTGAGGGAATGATTATGATCCTGAACTACCTAAAGAGAGAACATGTCTTTCAGCCCAAGTGAATTAAACCCTATCCAATAATTTATAGTGTAAGTCCACACTGTAACTAATCCAGATTTCAGTTAAAAATAGGAGGAAAAGACCGTGAGGCAGCACAGCGGCTCTGTGCTTAGCACTGCTGCCTCACAGTGCCAGGAACGCAGGTTCAATAACAAAGTTGCTGGAGAAGCTCAGCAGGTCTGGCAGCATCTGTGAAGGAAAAAACAGAGTTAACGTTTCAGGTCCAGTGACCCTTCCTCAGAACTAACGGTGGCTGGGAATATGTCAGTTTATATGTGAAAAAAGGGGAGGGGAATAGGGTAGGGAGTAAACAATAGGATAGAGCCTAAAAAGAGAGAAGAGCAGTTGGACAGACAGAGTTGATAATGATCAGGCTGGGAGGGTGAATAGTTGTTAATGGGGATTATTAGTGACTAATAACAGGTAGTGTGCAATGGCAGGGTATGTGGTAACAAGGCCTGGTGTGTGGGGTAGGGGGCTGGGACATGGGAGAGTTTAGGCCCTAAAATTAGTTTGCTAATACTTGTTTCCACAGCCATATCACATTCTTCAGTGACTGCCTTCGGCTCAGACTCATCCCACGTGGATTCCAACTGAAGTTTCATACCTCATGTTTTGAATCCTCCCAGGATCACAGATACCTCTGTGATGTTCAACATTCCACGAACAGCTGCTCTCGCTAGATCCTGAGATCAACAGTCAGTGCCATGCAGTGCCACATGCACACTCTCAACCTTTCTCTCCAACAGCATCGCATCACACTGGCACAGGGCTGCACCGCTCCGCAGTTCCACTTCATCCTCCGGCTCATTCGTCGTGCTAACAAGAAACTTTTTCTTTTCCTTTCAGGCATCAAGGCCCACAAGATGCAACAACTCAAAGATACCCATGACCCTCTGGAACCTTCCTCTCCTCCCCTTTCCTCTGTCTCCATCCCCTCCTCCAACCCCACCTACTGTCGAGTATTCACCACTCCTCCTAACCTGCTGCTCTCTGATGCTGAACTCTGTACTCAGCAAAGACCTCAGCTTTATTCCTCTGCGTTCCCACCTTAATGAATTTCAGGCACGACATGATGCCGAACTCTTCTTCCACCATCTTTGCCTCCGTGCCCATTTCTTTCGGCAAGAGTCCTCTTCCCATCCCACAGACCCCTTTGCCCAGTTCCAACACTCTCCCTCCACCTGGACCCCTCCTACCAGGTTTCTGCTACCAAGACTGGCTCTAATGTAATGAGGAGTGTGTCCGGTTCCAAATGATCAATTATGACAGAGGATTCTCTAGTCAGAAGCACAGACGTTTCTGCAGCCGACAACAAAACATCAGAATGGTGTGTTGCCTCCCTGGAATCAGGATCAAGGATATCTCGGAGAGGGTATAGAATATTCTCAAAGGGGAGAGGGACCAACAGAAGGTTGTTATACACGTGAGAAATAACAACATAGAAAGAGAGAAGGACGGGCTTCTGAGGAGAAAAGATAAGAAGTTAGGCAGGAATTGAAAAACTTGGTCCTTGACGGTAGTAATATCTGGATTCACTCCATGATCTAGTGAGGGTAGCAATAAGAGGATACAGCAGATGAATGCATGGCTGCAGAGATGGTACAGGGAGAAGGATTCACATTTTTGGATCATTGGAATCTCTTCTGGGGTAGAAGTGACGTATATAAGAAGGACAGATTGCATCTGAATTGGAAGGGGACTAATTTGCTCGCGGGGAGATTTGCTAGAGCTGCTTGGGAGGATTTAAACTAGTAAGAGGGGAGGCTCAGGGAGATAGGGAGGAAAGAGATCCGTCTTGACTAATGCAGTTGAAAAAAGGAGCAAGTCAAACAGTCAGGGCAGGCAGGAACAAAGCAGAGGATGTGGTAGGACTGACAAATTAAACTGCATTTATTTCAATACAGGAGGCTTAACAGGTAAGGCAGACAATATCAGTACATGGTTGAGAATATGGGACTGGGATATCATAGCGTTTAAGAGACGTGGCTCAGGGGTGGACAGGACTGGCAGCTTATTGTGCCAGGGTATAGATGATATAGGAAGGATAGAAAGGGAGGCAAGAGAGGAGGGGGAGTGGCATTTTTGATTAGGGATAACATTATGGCTGTACTTAGGGAGGATATTCCTGAGAATATGTCCAGGAATCTTATTTGGGTGGAACTGAGAAATAAGAAGCTGATGATCATCTTGTTGGGATTGTAGTCCGATAGTCAGCGGGAAGTTGAGAAACAAACTTGTACGGATATCTCATTTATCTGTAAAAATAATAGGGTGGTTACAGTAGGGTATTTTAACTTTCTAAGCATAGACTAGGATAGCCATAGTGTTAAGGGCTTGGATGGAGAAGAATTTGTTAAGTACGTACAAGAAAGAATTTTAGATTCAGTATGTGGATGTATCTACTGGAGAAGGTGCAAAACTTGACCTATTCTTGGGAAATAGAGCAGAGCAGGTGACTGAGGTGTCAGTGGTGGTTGGGGGTGGGGGGGTGCACTTTGGGCCAGTGACCATAATTCTATTAGTTTTCAAATAGTGTTGGAAAAGGATAGACCGGATCTAAAAGTTAAAGTTCTAAATTGATGGAAGCCAATTTTGACTGTATTAGGCAAGAACTTTCAAAAGTCGATGGGGGATGGATGTTTGCAGGTAAAGGGACAGCTGGAAAATGGGAAGCCTTCAAAAATGAGGTAACGCAAGTCCAGAGACAGTATGTTCCTGTTAGGGTGAAGGGTAAGCTGGTAGGTGTAGGGGATGCTGTATGACTAGAGAAATTGAGGTTTTGGGCAAGAATAAGAAGGATGCGTATGTCGGGTATAGACACCGGGATTCAAGTGAATCCCTAGAAGAGTATAAAGGTCGTAGCAATATACTTAAGAGAGAAATCAGGAGAGCAAAAGGGGGACATGAGATAGCTTTGGCAAATAGGGTTAAGGAGAATCCAAAGGGATTCAACAAATACATTAAGGACAGAAGAATAACTAGGGAGAGAATAGGGCCCCTTAAAGATCGGCAAGGCCATCTACGTGTGGAACCACAGGAGATGGAAGAGATACTAAACAAGTATTTGCATCAGTATTTACTGTAGAGAAGGATATGAAAGATAGAGAACATGGGGAAATAAATAGCAGCATCTTGAAAAATATCCATATTACAGAGGACGAGGTGCATCTTAAAATGCATAAAGATGGATAAATCTCTGGGACCTAATCAGGTCTACCCTAGAACTCTGTGCAAAGCTAGGGAAGTGATTGCTGGGACCCTTGCTGAGATATCTGTATCATCAATGGTCACAGATGAGAACAGTTAGACTAGAGCCAGGGAACTATAGACCAGTGAGCCTGACCTTGGTGGTGGGCAAGTTATTGGAAGGAATCTTGAAGGATGGGACTTACATATATTTGGAAAGGCAAGGACTGATTAGGGATAGTCAACATAACTTTGCCTGTGGGAAATTGTGTCTCACCAAATTCATTGAGTTTTTTGAGGAAGTAACAAAGAGGATTGATGAGGGCAGAGTGGTAGATATGATCTATATAGATTTCAGTAAGGCATTTGAAAAGGTTCCTCACATTAAACTGGTTAGTATGGTTAGATCACATAGAATACAGGGAGAACTAGCTATTTGGATACAGAACTGGCTCGAAAGTAAGGGACAGGGGGTGTTGGTGGAGGGTTGCTTTTCAGACTGGAAGCCTGCGACCAGCAGTGTGCCACAAGAACATGGGAGGTGTGGTTAGTAAGTTTGCAGATGACGCCAAAATTGGAGGTATAGTGGACAGCGAAGGCTACCTCAGAGTACAACGGGATCTTGATCAGATGGGCTAATGGGCCGAGTAGCAGATGGAGTTTAATTCAGATAAATGTGAGGTGGTACATTTTGGAAAGGCATATCAGGGCAGGACTTGTACACTTATTGGTAGAGTCCTGGGGAGTGTTGCTAAACAAACAGACCTTGGAGTGCAGGTTCAAAGTTCCTTCAAAGTGGAATCCCAGGTAGACAGGATAGTAAAGAAAGTGTTAGTATGCTTGCCTTTATTGGTCAGCGGATTGAGTATAGGAGTTGGGCGATCATGTTGCAGCCATACAGGACATTGGGTTAGGCCACTTTTGGAATACTGCATGCAATTCTAGTCTGCTTGCTATAGGAATGATGTTGTGAAACTTGAAAGACTCAGAAAAGATTTATAAGGATGTTGCCAGGGTATGAGGTTTTATCCTATAGGGAGAGGCTGAATAGGCTGGGGCTATTTTCCCTGGAGTGTCAGAAGCTGAGGGGTTTATAAAATCATGAGGGGCATGGATACGGTGAATAGCCAAGGTCTTTTCCCTAGAGTGGGGGAGTCCAAAACTAGAGGGCATAGGTTTAAGGTGAGAGGAGAAAGATTAAAAGGGATCTAAAGGGCAACATTTTCCACAGAGGATGATGCATGTATGGAATGAACTGCCATAGGAAGTGGTGGAGGTTGGTACAATTACAACATTTAAAAGGCATGAAAGGTATATGAATACGAAGGGTTTAGAGGGATATGGGGCAAATGCTGGCAAATGGGTCTAGATTTATTTAGGATATCTGGTCAGCATCAACAAGATGGAACAAAGGATCTGTTTCTATGCTGTACAGCTCTATGACTCTAAGAACCTGGAGAAGGGACAGAGAAAACCATCAATTTGACACGAGGAAGAAAGAAAGCAAAAACAAGGAGACCAAGGGAAGAATACATCCAGAAAAGAAAAACAGGTCCATGGTCGGAGGGAAGGCCAGTGAATGGACTGGTGGTCACCCACAGCTATAAACAACCGCACAATGATTTAAGATTTGAAATAGCAGTGGTTATACTGCACTTTGGTATCATAACTGTCTCTCCAGAATTATGTCCATCTAAAAATCTGAAATATTATGGCTAACTGATAGGGGAAGTCATTAGGGATTCCCTAGCCAAGTACCCAGAGCAAGACAACTGGGGAATTTGGAATGAAAATGAGAAACCGAATAAAGCAGACTTGACAAAAAAAGGAAGTAAGAGGAAAAGGGGCTTGCGGCAGTAGGTTGGGATAGGAGAAACAGCAGGAACGGCTGCCTAGAAACAGGTAGGTATAGAAAGTATGTGGGGGCACAAAGAAATAACCAGGAGGTACATGAAAGCATGCTGTCTAGAACAAACAAACACTAATTTCATTCAGCATCACACTCTCATTAATATTTCAGGGAAACATCTTAAGTCTTCTTCTTTGAAAGATAAAACAAAGTACTTATTGAACTTCTCTGCCATTTCTCCATTTCCTATTCTTTATTCTCATGCCTTTGCCAATAATGGACCCACAATTGTCTTTGCTGATCTTTTCTTTTTTTACATACCCGTCATACCTGTTGAAGAATTTGTTTGAATGTTTCTTACTATGTACATTCATATTCTATTCTCCGAGATTGCAAGAACTGCAGATGCTGGAGTCAGAGATAACAAAGTGTGGAGCTGGAGGAACACAGCAGGCCAGGCAGCATCAGAGGAGCAGGAAAACTGACGTTTCGGGTTGGGACCCTTCTTCAGAAATGGGGAAGGGGAGGGGACCTCAGAAATAAATAGAGAGAGGAGGGGTGGGGCTGGGGAAAGTAGTGGGATGGTGATAAGCGAGTGCATGTAGGCAGTGGTCGGGATTGGTCAGTGAGATGGGAATAGTGGATAGGTGGGAGAGAAGACGGACAGGTTGTGTCAGGGAACAAAGATGCTGCCTGGCCTGCTGCATTCCTCCAGCTCCAATTGTGTTATGTCTGACTCCAGCATCTGCAGTTCTTGCTATCTCAGTGATTTATAACCCTACTGTGAAGCCTCTTCCAAGGATACCCACCTTGAAGAAGTTGTCCTCCTCCCTCTGGAAAGACCTCAGTGGATCTCTCTCCCACTGCAACCCTCTGGTAATCTCTTCAGCCCTGAAACACCTTGACAAAATCTCCACATCCCTGGCCTCATCCCATGTCCAACCCTCCCTCTCATCCCCACCTCCTTGACCTGACACAACCTGTCCATCTTCTCTCCCACCTATCCTCTATTCCCACCTCACTGACCAATCCCAACCACTGCCTACATGCACTCACCTATCACCATCCCACCATCCCATCCTTCCACAGCTCCACCCCTCCTCTCTATTTATTTCTGAGCTCCCCTTCCTTTCCCCACTTCTGAAGAAGTGTCCTGACCTGAAACATCAACTTTCCTGTTCCTCTGATGCTGCCTGGCCTGCTGTGTTCCTCCAGCTCCACACTTATCTCATATTCTATTCTCTCTTCCTTTATAAACTCCATTGTGCTCTTCTGTTGAATTCGAGAATTCTTTCTATCTTCAGACTTACAACTTCTTAGCAATTTTATAAACTTCTCTCTGTAGTGATTATAAAGAGGTCAGCCAGGTGGACCTGGTAGAATATGAGTTCCCTGACTGGACTAGATTAACAGTCCCAATCAGGGAGCCCTGGCTGACAGCTAAAAACAGGAATGTGAGCTGCTCTGAGCAAGCTAGACCAGCATCAAGGACTTCCCATGTGTAAATAAGGGGTGACCTGGTGACAGGATAACGGCTTCTGTGGAGTTATTTCAGTGGCAACAAGAGTGGGATGTTCCTGAAGAAACTCAGTCACAAAAGTCATCTTTGAGTTTGGATAAGCATTACTGACATCACAC
The DNA here is from genome assembly GCF_021869965.1 of Rhincodon typus. Taxonomy (NCBI): domain Eukaryota; kingdom Metazoa; phylum Chordata; class Chondrichthyes; order Orectolobiformes; family Rhincodontidae; genus Rhincodon; species Rhincodon typus. The sequence goes on along the minus strand of NC_063340.1, from coordinate 28,269,799 downwards.
CATTATTTGGGGAGCTTGACTTATTCAACCTGGCTGTTGAAAGACTGGGACCTGTACGTAGAAAGAATGGTTTATTTTTTTCCAGGCAAATAGCATTGGGGCAGACGAAAAGTAACAAGTAATTCTCCTCATAGCTTGTGGACCCACAGCTTGTAAACCCACACCCTGACTTCCACAGAGGCACCAGATACCAAAATCTTTCAAGAGTTGATGGATTTAGTGAAGGAATATTATGACCTCAAGCCTCCTCTAATTCTGAGACTCTGTCGGTTTTACCTGGCAATTCAAGAACCAGGGGAATTGGATCAGGATTTTTGACATGGTTAAGACAATTGGCAGAGGCACGTGACATTGGTTTAACCCTTAAAGACATGCTGAGAGACCAGTTGGTATGTGGGATTAATAATGTAACTATGCAAACATGCCTACTAGTTGAAGCCCAACTGGATTTCAAGCAGGCACTGCAACTGGCTTTATCACTGGAAAATGTGGCAAGTCGAGCATATGAGTTGCAGGGTATTCCAATAGAAGTGGACACCCTTGCCAGTCTGACTAAGGTTCAGGGACACCACTTAAGTGAAGGTAATTACAATGGCCTCACTCAGGACATATCCTGAACAGAGGAATTCTAGGTCAGCCCACAGCAATAACCCAAAACAAAACCAATGCTCGCCCAAATTCAAGATCTGCATCAGCAAGCCATTGTAGTTGCTGCCAGTATATCGACTCGAGACAGCAAAGGAGTCCCACTCAGCTGAAACTGAGTGAAAGAAGTCATAGGCCAGTCTCCAAGAGAGTGCACACTCTGGAACAGTTAAATTGCTTAGCAACATCCAAATTAGAACCAATCAAAATAAACTTGTGGTTAAAAGGTCATCTGGTTCTAATGGAAGTTGATACCAGTGCAGTTGTTTCAGTGACTGCAGAACCAGTCTTTAACAAAATTTGCTCTGGACTCCAACCCTTAAGTTTGCACAAGATCTCAGCTGGACTGAGAGCCTCTACCACGCAGCCTTTACAGATTAAGGTTACAACTTCAGGTTTGGTCTGTTATGAGAAGCAGCTGGTTCAGTTACCACTGATTATAGGAAAAGGCCCAGGCCCAAGCTTGATAGAGTGAAATTGGTTGAGAGAGATTCACCTAAATTGGTTCCCCAGTTTTCGATTAGAAAATGGCTGCCTGAGCGAAGTCCTAATTAAACATTCATAAGTCTTTCAGGAAGGACTAGGGACTATCAAAGGAGCCAAGGCCACCTTGCATGTCAACTAGGGAGCAATTCCACAATTCTGCAAGGACTGCCCAGTGCCATTTTCCTTACTGGCAAAAGTAGAGGCAGAAATCAGAAGGCTGGAAATCGAAGGAATTATCAAACCAATCCAGTCTGCAGAATAAGCAGCACCGGTCAAACCGATTTTGAAGTATGCCATCCGATTCACCTTTGTGGGGATTTTAAATAAACAGCAAACGACACTTTCCAGCTGGATAAGTACTCAATCCTTTACGTAGAGGATTTATATGCAAGGCTGTCAGGGGGGCTGTCCTTACCGAAGGTGTACATAACCCATGTGTACTTGCAATTGCAGTTAGATGAGGATTCCCAGAAGTATCTACAATTAATACCCGTAAGGGGTTGTACCAATATACGAGACTGTCATTTGGGGTATTGTCAGCCTTTGCAATTTTTCAGCAGATGGAGAATATTTTACAAAGTCTACCATGGGTCGTCATTTATCTAGATGATGTGATAATAACTGTGAAGACCAATAAGGAGCACTTCAAAAAACTTGGACTGAGTCTTTAGATAGTTCTCCCGAGCAGGCGTACACCTAAGTAGGGAAAAATGTGTGTTCCAGGCAACCCAAGTGGCCTCCTTGGGCTACAGAATCAACAAGACTGGGTTATATCCGTTGGAAGATAAAGTTGAGAGCAATCAAAGGTGTCCCAGCTCCCATGTCTATACCAGAGCTTAGGTCTTTCCTTGGGCTGGTGAATTATTACAGAAAATTCATATATAACCTGTCCTCCCTCCTGGCACCTCTCATCAACTCCTAAAAGAGGGTCATCCTTGGAAAGGTCATGTAGCCAAGCCATAGCTTTCAGCAAAGTGAAGAAACAGCTGTCATGCCCTAAGGTGTTAGCACACTATGATCCCAAGTGACATCTGGTATTGACACGCGATGCCTCCCTGTACAGCACTGGAGTAGTTTTAGCTCATAGGTAGCCCAATGGAAAGGACATCCAGTAGCATATGCATCCAGGATTTTGGCAGATGCAGAGCATAAATATGCCCAGATAGAAAAGGAAGGTTTTGAGGTCATATTTGGAGTCAGGACGTTCCACCAATACCTTTATGGATGTAAACTTGTTATAATAACAGACTATAAACCCCTACTAGGTCTTCTTAAAGAGGACAAGGCATTGCCAGTCACTGCTTTAGGCTGAAAACATGGGCTATAATAATAAGTGTGTGTAATTAAAGTTGAAACACCATTGGGGAGACCAAGTAGCAAATGTGGATGCATTGAGCCACTACCAACTGGCAGATACACCACCGGTTGTACTGCCACTGGAAGAGTCTGTAACGGTTTCAAATTTTCTGGACACACTTCCAGTCATAGCTGACAATATTACATTCTGGACGTAGAAAGATCCAATCTTGGCAAAACTGAAACAGCTGGTGATGATGGGGGAAAACCAAAAGGACATCACAACCAGAATTGAAACCTTTTTGAACCTGGAGAGACTAGATCACAGTAGAGAATGGTATATTATTATGGGGAGCAAGGGTGATTGTCCCGAGCAGAGGGTGCCGCCAAATATTGGCTGAACTCCACTTTGGGCCTTCAAAATGAAAATGTTAGCAAGTTATGTCTGGTGGCCAGGCTTGGATACAGACATAGCCACGATGGCAGGGCCATGCACACAATGCCAACAAGGACTAAAGTTACTGCCGTGTAGAGATAGAGTAAAACAGCAAGCCAGGCAGCATCAGAGGAGCAGGAAAGCTGACGTTTCGGGTCAGGACCCTTCTTCAGACCTGAAACGTTAGCTTTCCTGCTCCTCTGATGCTGCCTGGCCTGCTGTGTTCCTTCAGCTCTTGACTGTGTTATCTCTGACTCCAGCATCGGCAGTTCTTACTATCTCAAAAGTTACCACCAGCAGCTCTCCCACCTTCATGGGAATGGCCGGATAAACCTTGGACTCGGTCACACATCGACAATGCATGTCCTTTCATGGGCTCAATGTTCTTAGTCATTGAAGATGTTCACTTGAAGTGGTTGAATGTGCACAGAGTTCATTCAAACAGGGGAACAAGAAAAAAACTGTGCATATCTTTTGCAATACACAGACACCAGGAGGGTTCATCATTTACCAGCAGGGAATTTGACTATTTCCTAAAGTCAAATGGTATTTGACATATAAAGACAGATCCATACCACCCATCATCCAATGATCTGGCAGAAACAGCAGTCCAACCTTTTAAGACAGGCTTGAAGAAACAGCCTACAGCTTCGCTAGATACCGAACTGTCCTGGTTATTATTTGATTATCGGACCACCTCTTGTGGAGGTGCTGGGATAGCTCCAGCAGAGTTGGTAATGGGGAGAAGACACTGCATCAGGTTGAATCTGATCTTCCTTGACCTGGTGGGGTGAGTGAAATGGCATCAGTAACGCCAGTGCCAGACGCTAGGCTCCACCAAGCAAGAGAGACAGCAACCACAGGGTTTGGTGTAGGAACCATAGAAATGACCCTGCATAGATAAGAGGCTTGGTCAACACAAGGTCAGGACCTGTGACTTATAAAATTTGGGTAGAAAAGATGGTCCTGAACATGCAAGAGGACCACAAGGAAGCCATGAAATCACAAACAATGCAGAAGTAAAACTGCTCCTTGAAACATCAGAAACACTGTTGGAACCCATGGGGTCTCGCTCTCCATTAAGCATTGAAGAGACCTCTGAATCTTAGAGCAGACAGAACCGATCTCACAGCATCAATGTCTTTGCCACCAGAAGAGAGTGAATTTCTCCTGAGAAGCTCCAGGCACATGAGGCGAGCTCCCCTGTGTTACACGCCGCCCATATCCAACACAGAGTCACAGGAACCTGACCTGGTGCCAGGAGGTGCTACAAGAAAAAGGACCAGCCTATGTCCTTGAATTCAGAGGGGAAGGGATGTAGTGATTGTAACGAGGTCAGCCAGGTGGACCTCTCAGAATGAGTTCCCTGACTGGGGCTGTTCATCTGGTCAAATCAGGGCGCCCTGGCTGACAGATAGAAAGAGGAGTGTCAGACATTCCATGAACTGACTCTGAGGGACCTAGACCAATGTCAAGGACTTTCCACAAATAAATAAAGGGTGACTTGGTGATTGGGTACCAGCCTCTGTGGAATTATTTCACTCTCATGGATCTAATATTATATTTAACTTCCCTTGTTGGCCATGGGATGCTTGCTTTTCCGTATTGAGTACTTTTTAACCTGATAGGAGCTTGAAAACCCAGCAACTTTTTTTTTTAAATACTAATGCCTAACAACTGTCAAACCCTTTAATGTATTTTTTTCAATCCATCACAGCCAATTTCTTCCTTATATCTTCATAATTACCCTGTTTAGATTTAGCACCCTGGTTTCAAATTTCAACCACACCTTTTTCAAAGCACAAAATCACAAAAGTGATATTGCAACGGAGGAGGCAATTTGCCAATCATTTCTGCACAGGCTTGTTAAATCAGATTATTACCTAGTACCAATATCCTGCTTTTCCTCATACACTTGCACATTATCATTGACCAAATAAGCATTCCATCCCTCTTGAATGCCTCAAATAAATCTGCCTATGCCACAATTCCAGGCAGTTCATTTCATACCCTAACTACTCGCTAAATGTAACAGTTTTTCCTCAATTCTCTTTTGCTTAATTTGGAGATCACTTTAAATCTATGCCTCTTGTTCTTGTTCTTTTTCGAGCACAAATAGTTTCTTCATATCTACGCTATCTAGCTCCATCATGATTTTGAAAACCCCCGTCAGATCTCCTCTTAGATTTCCTCTCTCCAAGGAAAGCAGTCCCAACTTGCTCAATCTATTCTCATACTGAAGTTTCTCATCCCTGGAATCATTCTTGTAAACTGCTCCTGCATTCACTCCTATAATGTGGAGCCCTGAACTATATACATTACTCCAGCTGAGATCTAACAAGCATTATGCAAGTTCAACATCACCTCCTCATTCTTGCACCAATCCTGGGATAACAGGAATAAAGCATAAACAGAGACTGGATCAGTTCGGACTATATTCACTGGAATTTAGAGGACAGAGGAAGGATCTCAAAGAAACCGATAGGATTCTAACAGGACTAGACAGGGTAAATGAAGGAAGGATGTTCCCAATGACTAGGAAGTCCAGAACCAGAAGCATAGTCAAAAGATACGACCCATTTAGGACTTTCTTCACATAAACAGTGGTGAACCTTTGGAATTCTTTACCACAGAAAATGGTTGAGGCCAAAACATTGAATATTTTCAAGGAGTTAGATATAGTGGTTAGGGCTAAAGGGATCAAAGGGTGTGGAGTCAAAGCACAAGCAGGATACTGAGTTGCATGGTCAGCCATTTGTACGTTGAATGATGGTGCAGGCTTGAAGGACTAATTGACCTGCTCCTGCTCTTGATTTGGAAGGTTCTTTGTACTCTATGCCCCTCTTAATAAAGTGGAGGATACTGTATGTTTACTTACTGCTCTGTTTACCTGCTCAGGATGTTGAGGTGCCGGTGTTGGATTGGGGTGGACAAGGTCAGAAATCACACAACACCAGGCTACAGTCCAACAGGTTTATTTGAAAACACAAGCTTTCAGAGTCTCACTCCTCCTACAGGTGTTAGTGAGAGAGGTAGTATCAGACACAGAATTTATAAGTAGAAGATCAAAGGTTCCCACCACTGATCAGGATGAATTAAGCAAACCTGAGATGCCATTAAATCTCTAATCAGTTAGAAGGTTTTAATTGATTAATATGTGTATGTAAATCCCTGAATTCCTTACAAGTCACTGTCCTGAGAGAACTAAAGGTTTTATCAATGTAAAGAACAGTTGACATTTTAGGTCAGACAATGTTAGGTTTGAGGCCTTGTTTAGAATCTGTTTGTGTTTTGGTTTGGAGTCAGACTGGTTTTATTTCTAAAGTAGGAATTTATAAAATGCCACATTGACTATCTATAAATTATCTGCTTATTGAATAAAATAGAATGTATCTCCAAATACAAGTTCACCCTATAGATTCACACGTGTGTGCGTGAGGCGGAGAGAGAGTGTGTGCACGTCCGTGTGTGTGTGTGAAGGGTGGGGAGAGAGAGAGTGCGGGTGTGTATGTGTGTGTATGTGCATGTGCAAGAGAGTGTGTGCATGCATGTGGGGGAGAGGGACGACCTGTGCACATACACACCTCTGCGCCACAGCCCCACCCAGAATTGTACGCCCTATTTTATGTTGTCTTTCAATGTTCTTCCTACCATAATGCATCATCTCACACTTCTCTACATTGAAACTCTTCTGCCTCCTATTTTCCCACTCCACCAACTTGTCTATATCTTCTGAGTTCTACATTGCCCTCCTCAGGGCTTCAGTCCGAAAATCCAACCTCCACCATCAACTTCCATCTCCTACCTTTAAGCCAAGATTGGGAAAGTTTTGTTTTAAAAACCAACAAAATACAACCAGAAAATAATAGGAGGTGAAAAAATAAAATTTGAGGGTAAACCTGCAAGTAACATCAAGACAGACATCAATAACTTCTTTAAATAAATAAAAAGAGAGAAGCCTAAGCAAACATGGGCCTCTTAGACAATGAGGCTGTTGCATCAGTTTTCAGCAGTAGTTACAAATTCACTAGTATTTCCAAAATCCCCAGGATTCTGGGCCAAAAGTTACAAAAGGATTTAGTATAGTGAGATTTGTTGACCAGTACAGGCACCTTAAGCCAAACGGTCTCTTTCTTTACTTCAGGGCTTACAATTATTCCAAGTTTTGTATCTGCAAACTTTGAAATTGCCCCCTGTACACTGAGATCCAGGTCTTTAATATATATCAGGAAAAGCAAGGCTCCCAATAGTGATACCTGGGGAACTCCACTACAAACCTTTCTCCATCCCGAAAAATATCCATTGATGAACACACTCTGTTTCCTATCATTCATCCAATTTTGTATTCTTTTGCTACTGACCTTTTTATTCCATGACCTGTAACTTTCCTGTTGTCTGGCACTGTACGAAACATCTTCTGAAATTCATGTACACCACATCAACAGGGTTAACCTCATTGAGCCTTCTGTTACCTCTATCTAAGAACTCCAGCAAGTTAGTTTAACATGATTTCATGTTCTGATTCTTCCCAATCAACCACCTTTTTCCATGTAACTACTAATCTATCCTGAATAATTGTCTCTATAGACCTCTCCACAACTGCAAATACTGGTCTATACTTCTCCTCATAACCTTTCATGAACAAGGCTGTAGTGTTTGTAATTTTCCAATCTGTTGGAACGTCCCCAGAGTCGAGGCAGGACTGAAAGATACCGGCCAGTATCCCCACAATTTCCACTCTCACTTCATTTAAAATCCTTGAATGCAGCTCATCCAGTCCCTGTGTCTTTTCAACTTTTAAGTACCAACATGCTATCTTCTGCCCTATCAATTTTGAACCCTTCATATTGACCAAGTTTCTTCCTCTATCAGCATGGCCTGAGAAGTATCTCTCCCTTAAGACAAATGCAAAGTACTCATAGAGTTGTAAAGTCATACAGCATGGACATAGGCCCTTCGGTCCAACTTATCCATGCTGACCAGGTGCCCTGAACTGAACTAGTCCCATTTGCCCTCTTTTGGCCCATATCCCTCCAAACTTTTTCTTTTCAAGTACCTGTCATAGAATCATAGAGATATACAGCATAGAAACAGACCCTTCAGTCCAACTCCTCCATGCCAACCAGATATCCTAAATAAACTAGTCCCATTTGCCACCATTTGGCCCATATTCCTCTAAACCCTTCCTATTCATATACCCATCCAGATGCCTTTTAAATGTTGTAATTGTACCAGCCTCCACCACTCCAAATGTCTATTAAATGTTATAATTGTACAAACCTCTACCACTTCCTCTGGAAGCTCATTTCATACAGGGACCAACCTCTGAGTGAAAAAGTTGCCCGCCAGGTCCCTTTTAAATCTTTCCTCTCTCACCTTAAACCTATGCCCTCTAATTTCGGACTCCTCTACCCTAGCTAGTCACCTCATCTGTGCTCCTCGTTATTTTGTACACTCCTATAAGATCACCCCTCAATCTTCTATGCTCCAAGGAAAAGAAGTCCCAGCCTATCCAGCCTTTCCTTGTAACTCAAACCTTCCAGTCTTGGTAAAATCCTTGTAAATCTTTTTTGCAACCTTTCCAGTTTAATAACATTCCACCTGTAGCAGGGTGACCAGAATTGTATGCTGTACTCCAAATGTGGCCTTACCAATGTCTTGTACAGCTGTAAAATGATGTCCCAATTCCTGTACTCAAAAGTTCTAGATGAAGGCAAGCATGTCAAATGTCTTCTTTACCACCCTGTTTACCTATGATACCACGTTCAAGGAATTGTGTACCTGCATCCCTAGGTCTCTCTGTTTGACAACATTCCTTAGGATCCTAACATTAACTGTGTAAGTTCTGACCTGGTGTATTTTACCAAAAATTTCTGGATTAACAGTCTAGCGACAATACCACTAGGCCATTCGCCTCCCCAGATAAAAAAATTCCAATGACATGTCTTCAGAACTGAAGTTCTGAAGAAGGCTCAGAAGAAGGGTCACTGGACACAAAATGTTAACTCTGCTTTCTCTCCACAATTGCTGCCAGGTCTGCTGAGTGTTTCCAGCAATTTCAGGCTTTCTAAATTATGTCAGCATAAAAGACTCTATTGGAAACAGTGACCATGATGGTAGAATTTAGCATTCTTCAAGAGGGACAAACTTGTGCATAAAGGGAGCATTTAAAGGGATTAAAGTTTAAATTTGTAACATTATCCAGCAATACTTTGTAAGAGTTTCTCTGTAGCTAGAGTCAAATTATTTACAATACATAGAACTAGAGGACTTTGGGACAAGAAAGGAGGTTTTACTAAATGTTTTGAACAGTTAGGAGCTAAATTAAAGAGCAGAACACCCAAGATAATAATCTCTAGATTAGTTCCTGAGCCATATGCAAACTTGCACAGGGTAAATAAAGTCAAGGAATTAAATGCGTGGCTCAAAGACTGTTTTGAGTGGAACAGCTTTCAGTTATCTAGTCATAGCGACATACAACATGGAAACAGACCTTTCGGTACAACTCATCCATGCCGACCAAATTTCCCAAACCAAACTAGTCCCACCTAGCTGTGTTTGCGCCATATCCCTCTAATGCTTTCCTATTCATAGAGTCATAGAGCTGTAACAGCATGGAAACAAACCCTTCGGTCCAACTCGTCATACCAACCAAATATCCTAAATTAATCTAGTCCTATTTGCCAGGATTTGGCCCATATCTCTCTAAACACTTCCTATTCAAATTCCCAACCAAATGCCTTTTAAATGCTGTAACTATACCAGCCTCCACTACTACCTCTGACAGCTCATTCTATACATGCACCACCCCTCTGTATGAAAATGTTGCCCCTTAGGTCTCTTATAAATCTTTCCCCTCTCAACTTAAACCTGTGCCCTCTAGTTTTGCCCTGCCCCCCACCCCCAGGAAAAGACCTGGTCTATTTACCCTATCCATGCCCCTCACGATTTTATAAAACTCTATAAGGTCACCCCTCAGCCTTCGGTGCTCTAGGTAAAATAGCCCCAACCTATTCAGTGTCTCACTATAACTCAAACTCTCTAACCCTGGCAACATCCTTGTAAAGTTGGGTGGCACAGTAGCTCAGTGGTTAGCACTGCTGCCTCACAGCACCAGGAACTCAGGTTTGATTCCACCCTTGGGCGACTGTCTGTGTGGAGTTGGCACATTTTCCCCATGTCTGCATGGGTTTCCTCCAAGTGCTCCAGTTTCCTCCCACAGTCGAAGGATGTGTAGGCTAGGTGGATTGGCCATTCTAAATTGACCATAGTGTTCAGGGATGTGTAGATTTGGTGGGTTATAAGAGGATGGGTCTGGGTGAGATGTTCTGAGGGTCAGCATGGACTTGTTGGGCCGAAGGGCCTGTTTCCACACTGTAGGGATTCTATGAAATCTTTTCTGAACCCTTTCAAGCTTCACAACATCCTTCCTATAGCAGGGAGACCAGAACTGCACGCAATATTCCAAAAGTGGCCTAACCAATGTCCTGTACAGCCACAACATGACCTTCCAACTCCTATACTCATATACCAAACGCCTTAATCACTATCCTGTCTACCCGGGACTCTACGTTCAAGGAACTACGAACCTGCACTTCATGTACTGTCCAAACATCTTTTAAATGTTGTAACTGCACCTGCATCTACTACTTCCCCTGGCCGTTCATTCCACATATAAACCGCCCTCTGTGTTTCTCCTCTCACCTTAAAAATATGACCCTAGTTTTGAACTACCCCACCCTCAGGAAAAGACCTTTGCAAGTCAAGGCTTTGGGATTTTCCTTAACCCTGTTTGCTAAAGATATTTCATGACCCCTTTTAGCCCTCTTAATTCCTCATTTCAGATTGGTCCTACTTTCCCAATATTCTTCCAAAGCTTCGTCTGTTTTCAGGCGCCTAGACCTTATGTATGCTTCCTTTTTCCTCTTTGCTAGTCTCACAATTTCACCTGTCATCCATCGTTCCCTAATCTTGCCCTTTCTATCCCTCATTTTCACAGGGACATGTCTGTCCTGCACTCTAATCAACCTCTCTTTAAAAGCCTCCCACATATCAAATGTGGATTTACCCTCAAACAGCTGCTCCCAATCCACATTCCCCAGCTCCTGCCGAATTTTGCTATAGTTGGCCTTCCCCCAATTTAGCACTCCTCCTTTAGGACCACTCTCGTCTTTGTCCATGAGTATTCTAAAACTTACGGAATTGTGATCACTATTCCCAAAGTACTCCCCTACTGAAACTTCAATCACCTGGCCGGGCTCATTCCCCAACACCAGGTCCAGTATGGCCCCTTCCCGAGTTGTACTATTTACGTACTGCTCTATAAAACCCTCCTAGATGCTCCTTACAAATTCTGCTCCATCTAAACCCCTAACACTAAGTGAATCCCAGTCAATGTTGGGAAAATTAAAATCTCCCATCACCACCATCCTGTTGCTCCCTCATCTTTCCATAATCTGTCTACATATTTGTACCTCTATCTCACGCTCGCTGTTGGGAGGCCTATAGTGCAGCCCCAACATTGTTACCGCACCTTTCCTATTTCTGAGCTCTGCCCATATTGCCTCACTGCTCCAGTTCTCCATAGTGCCGTCCTTCAGTACAGCTGAAATATCCTCTTTGACCAGTAATGCAACTCCTCCACCCCTTTTACCTCCCTCTCTATCCCGCCTGAAGCGTCTATATCCTGGGATATTTAGTTGCCAATCTTGCCCTTCCCTCAACCAAGTCTCAGTAATAGCAATAACATCATACTCCCAGGTACTAATCCAAGCAGTAAGTTCATCTGCCTTACCTACTACACTTCTCGCATTAAAACAAATGCACCTCAGACCACCTGTCCCTTTGCGTTCATCATCTGCTCTCTGCCTCCTCTTCCCCTTAGTCACACTGATTTCATTATCTAGTTCCTTACAGGCTTTAGATACTACCTCCTTACTGTCCACTAACCTCCTCATTTGGTTCCCATCCCCCTGCCACATTAGTTTAAACCATCCCCAACAGCGTTAGCAAAAGCACCCCCGAGGACATTGGTTCCAGTCCTGCCCAGGTCTAGACCGTCCGATTTGTAATCGTCCCACCTCCCCCAGAACCGGTCCCAATGTCCCAAACATCTGAACCCCTCCCTCCTGCACCATCTCTCAAGCCACTCATTTATCCTGCCTATTATTTCATTTCTACTCTGACTAGCACGTGGCACTGTCCAAATATATCAGTTCACTCACCTTCCTAGAGCGCAATTCGACCGCTCCCACTCAGTTCAGCTGCCGAAATGAAGAACTTACTTGTCAACCCTGTCTATGCATCTCATAACTTTAAACACTCCTATCAATTTTTCCCTCCAAATCCGCTGCCACTCCAGAGAAAACGACCCAAGTCTTTTTAGCTTCTCCTTATAGCTCATACCATATATTGCAGGATAAAGGAAGGAACTTGTGCTCAGAGGTAGACGATATTGGCAAGATCCTAAATGAGTACTTTGTGTCGGTCTTTACTCAGCAGAAGGTTATGGAGGATAGTGAGATTAGTGTGGACCATGCTGATGTGCTACAGCATTTTGACATCAAGAAAGAAGTGGTGTTGGGTCTCTTGAAGAACACTTAGGTGAATAAATCCCCAGGTCCCAATGGTATCTACTCCAGGTTATTGAGAGAGGCAGGAGAGGTGATTGCTGGTGCCTTGACCAAGATCTTTGTAACCTCATTAGCCACTGGAGAGGTCCCGGGAGACTAGCTAGCAACTAATGTTGTTCCTCTATTCATGAAGGGAAATAGGGATAATCCAGGAAATTATAGACTGATAAGTCTTACGTTGGTGGTTGGGAAGCTATTACAGAGAACTCTTAAGGAGTTACATGCATTTGGAAAAACATGGCCTAATTAGGGACAGTCAGCATGGCTTTGTGTGGGGCAGGTCATGTCTCGCTAATTTGATTGAATTTTTTGAGGAGATGGCAAAGGTGATCAATTAGGCTGGAGTAGTAGATGTTGTCTACATGGATTACAGTAAGGCATTTGACAAGGTCCCTCATGGTAGGCTCATCCAGAAGATTAAAATGCATGGGATCCACAGTGACTTGGCCACATATATTCAGAATTGGCTCACCCATAGAAGACAGAGGGTAGTGGTGGAAGGGTGTTTTTCAGGCTGAAGGTCCGTAACTAGTGGTGTTCAGCAGGGAACTGTACTGGGACCTCTGTGTTTGTGATTTATATAAATGACTTGTATGAAAATGTAGATGGGTGGGTTAGTAAGTTTGCAGACTATACAAAGATTGGTGGAGTTGTGGGATGGTGTGTAGCGGGATATAACTAAGTTGTAGATATGGGTGGAGAAATGGCAGATGGAGTTTAATCCAGGTATGTGTGATGTGCTACACTTTGGGAGATCAAATGTTAAGGCAAAGTAAAGAATTAATGGCAGAACCATGAATAGCATTGATGTACAGAGGATCATGGCTCTCTGAAAATGGCCACTCCATTACATACTTAACAAGGTGCAG
>NC_063340.1:28241038-28255935 GCF_021869965.1 Rhincodon typus | reverse complement strand
TCCTCCCTGGACTGACCTATCCCCTCCCTAACTCCCCACCTACACTCACCTTTACTGGCCCCATCCCCGCCTCTTCGACCTGTTTGTTTCCTCTCCACCTATCCTCTCCTCTATCCATCTTCTATCCGCCTCCCCCTCTCTCCCTATTTATTTCAGAACCCCCTCCCCTCCCCCTTTTCTGATGAAGGGTCTGGGCCCGAAACGTCAGCCTTTCTGCTCCTATGATGCTGCTTGGCCTGCTGTGTTCATCCAGCCCTGCACCTTGTTGTCTCGGATTAACCCTATCTACACCACTCATTATTTTATAAACTTCTATAAGGTCACCTCTCAACTTCATACACTCCAGTGGGAAAAGTCTCAGTTTATCCAGCCTTTCTTTACAACTCAAACCTTCCATACCCAGTAACATCCTGATAAATCTCTTCTAAACTCACTCCAGCTTAATAATATCCTTCCTATAACTGGGCAACCAGAACTGGAGACAGTACTCCAGAAGATGCCTCACCAATGTCCTGTACAAACTCAGTATGACTTCCCAACTCCTATACTTCAAGGATTGAACAATGAAGGCAAGCATGTTAAATGCCTTTTTAACCAGCCTGTCTATATGCGATGCAAACTTCAAATAATTATCTACCTGAACCCTTGGGTCACTCTGTTCTACAACTCTACCCCAAGACCCTACCATTAATTGTATAAGCCGGACCCTTGTTTGTTGTGCCAAAATGCAGTACCTCTCATTTACCCAGACTGAAATTCATCTGCCATTTTGCAGCCCATTGACCCATTTGATCAAGGCCCCTTTGTAATCTTAGAAAACCTTCTTCACTGTCTACTATGCCACCAGTGTGGATCGATAAAAACCAAAAGAACTGCAGATGTTGTAGAGAGATAGTAGGAACTGCAGATGCTGGAGCATATGAGACAACAAGGTGTAGAACTGGATGAACACAGCAGGCCGAGCAGGAAAGCTGACGTTTCGGGCTTAGAAATTTTTCTGAAGAAGGGTCTTGGCCCGAAACGTCAGCTTTCCTGCTCCTCTGATGCTGCTTGGCCTGCTGTGTTCATCCAGCTCTACACCTTGTTATTGCAGATGCTGTAAATCAGAAACAAAAACAGAAGTTGCTGGAAAAGCTCAGCAAGTCTGGCAGCATCTGTGCAGAGAAATCAGAGTTAATGTTTTGGGACCGGTGACCCTCAGAGCTCCTCTTCTGTTCAGAGGAAGGGTCACCAGATCTGAACCGTTAACTCTGATTCCTCTTCACTGATGCTGCCAGACCTGCCGAGCTTTTCCAGCAACTTCTGTTTTTGACAGCAATGTTGGTGTCATCCGCAAACTTACTAACCATGCCTTCTCATCCAAATAATTCATATAAATAACAACTAAAAGAGGACACAGATATATCAATCTATCTGTTCTAATCCAATTTTCCAGTATTTGGCTTGTAAGCTTGTAACGCCACAGTGATTCTAGTGTTCAGCTTATTAACTGAAACATTCTGAAGATTCCTGCCTCTGGCACTCATTTCAGGCAGAGAGTTTCAGATTCACACCTTCTGTGTGAAAAAAAATCTATCTGAAAATCCTCTGTGAATCTCCGGCTCTTTATCTTAAAACTGTGGCCTCTGGTAATTAACCCTGTGCAATGTTTCTGCCCATCTACCCTCAATTCTGTGCTCCTCAATCAGATCCCACCCCCCCAGCCTCATCTGCTCCAAGAAAAACAACCCCATCCTACCTAGTCTCTTCATAGCTGAATCACTTTAGTCCAAGCAACATCCTGGTGAATCTTCTGCACGCTTTAAGGGTAATCACATCCTTCCTGTAGTCTGCCAACCAGAACTGCACACAGTACCAAAACCAGAAATTGCTGGAAAAGCTCAGCAAGTCTGGTAGCATCTTGTGGAGAGAAATCAGAGATAACATTTCAATTCAAGTGACCCTTCCTCAGAACTGGTGGTAGATAGGAAAATGTCAGTTTGTATGCAGAGGATAGGGTTTCGAGAAGGGGATAAGGAGTAAACGATGAGCGTGGATCGAGGCCACAGTTGGACAGACAAAGGAATGGATAATGATCTGGCTGGAAGGGTGAATGGAGACTGCTCGTGGTTAACAATGGGTTGTGTGTAATCGCCAACAATGTGTTAACAAGGCCGGATGTGTGAGGGTTGCAACAAGGAGTAGGGTGGTGTGTTGGAATGGCAGGCAACTGGAAGCTCAGGGTCTTTTTTGCCAACAGAATGTAGATGTTCTGCGAAGTGATCACCCAGTCAAAGATTCATTTCCCCAATGTAGAGGATATCGCATTGTGAGCAGTGAACGAAGTAGACTAGATTGCGTGGTGTAGGTAAAGCGCTGCTTCACCTGGAAGGTGTGTTTGGGTCCTTGGATATTGAGGAGAGAGGAAGTAAACAGGGTTCTGCAGCTGCAGGGGAAGGTGTCGTGAGGCTATGGAGGGAGTGGTGTTGGGAGTGAAGGAAGAGCGGTGGAAGGCTGACAAGGGAGCGGAGGGGAATATGTGTCTGGTGGTGGCACCTTGCTGGAGGTGATGGAAATGGTGGCTGATAGATGTGAATGCTGGTGGTATGGTAGGAGAGGACAAGGGAGACCTTATTGCTGCTGCAGGAGGGAAGAGAGGAGTTAAGGGCCAAAGTGTGAGAGATACGTTGGACCCGGCTGAGGGCCCTGTCAACAACAGTGCTCGGGAATCCTCGGTTGAGGAAGAAGTCGGACATTTCAGAAGCACCCTTGTCGTATTTGGCATCATCAGAACAGATGTGACGGAGATGGAGGAACTGGGAGAATGGAGTAGATTCTTTACAGGAAGCAGGATGTGAGGATGTGTAGTTGACGTAACTGTGGGAGTTGGTAGGCTTATAGTGGATATTGGCGGCCAGCTTCTCCCCAGAAATAGAAACAGATGTTGAGGGAGGAAAGGGAGGAGTCAGAGATGGACCAGGTGAAAATGAGAGCAGGGTGGAAATTGGAAGCAAAATCGATAAACTTTTCCAATTCTGGACGAGAGAGAGAAGCAGCACTGATAATATTGTCGATATACTGGAGAAAGAGTTGTGGGTGGGGACTGGAATAGGACTGGAGCAAAGAGTGTTCCATGTACCCAGCCAAGAGACCAGCATAACTGGCATCCTTGAAGGTGCCCATGGCCACCCCTCAGATCTGAAGAAAATGAGAGGAGTTAGAAGTTGTTCAGGATGAGGATGAGCTTAGCCAGACGGAGGAGGCTGGTGGTGCATGGGGACGGTTCAGTCCTTTGTTCCTGGAAGAAGCGGAGTGCCCCGAGACCTTCCTGGTGGGGGATGGACATGTAAAGTGATTGCACATCTGTGGTAAAGAGGAGGTGGCTGGAGCCTGCAAACTGGAAATTCTGAAACTGGCGTAAAGTGTCAGAGGAATTGTGAATGTAAGTGGGCAGAATCTGAGCTAGGGGAGTACTCCAGCTGTGGCCTGATTAACATTATGCACAGCTCCGTCATAAACAATCTTCTGTCTAAGTTGCAGGGCTGTGCATATTTGCACCTGTTCTGACATTCCACGCATAGTGATTGGTGTGCTGATGCCGATTGTGGCATTGATTTCTGGTTGCAGAAGGCACTGGTATGCACAGACCTCAGAGGTCTGTTCAGAAGAAATAAAAACTGTGGGGAATGCTGACTAACCTAAAGGGAAGTATCCCATCTGTCCTCTTAACAACCTTATTTACTTTTCCTGTTGTCAAGGATCTATTGATGTACGTACCAAGGTGCTTCTTATCCTCTGTACTTCGTAGAGCCCTACCAATACTCCCTTGACTTGTTAGTCCTCTCAAAATGCATCACTTCACTTCCTTTTCAGGATTAAATTCTATTTGCCACTGTTAAGTTCATCTGACCAGCCTGTCTATATCATCCTTAAGACTTTGGTCCTCACTATTTAGCAAACCAACTATTTTCATGTCATACCTACTGACCGTAACTCTGACAATCATGTCTAGACCATTAATGTACACCATAATCAGCGAAAGTCCCAGCATTGAGCCCTGTACTATGTCAAAGGACACAGACTTCCAGTCACAAAAATACCCTTTGACCATCACAATTTTTATGGCATAGAAGAAGGCTGTTTCGATCATTGTACCTGCAGTGTTTCTTCAGAGGAGAATCATTATCTCGTGCCAATCTGCTTTTTCCCCATTCAGTACCTTTGCGTGCGATTTTTATCCAGATAATCATCCATTCGATCTAACCTTATAACTGAAGTTTCTCATTTCTGGAACCATTCTTGTACACAGTACTCCAGCTGAGGTCTAACAAATATCTTTTTACTGTCTGGTTTCTGCTACTGAACCAATTTTAGATCCAGTTTTCCAAATTGTCCTGGATCCCATTCGGCTCTTAGCTTCTTAACCAGGCTGCCTTGACACTTGAAGCACCTCTCAACCTTTTCCAAGGAAAACTGGCCCAACTTCTTCAATCTGCTTAAGTAACTGATGTTCCCCATCCTGGGAACCAATCTTGTGAAATTATTTTGAACTTGTTTTAATGGCTTCCCATCTTTTCTAAAATATGGGGCCCAGAACTCAAAAGTGATATTCCCATTGAGACTGAAGGTGTGTTTTATACAGGTTTAACATGATTGTCTTGCTTCTGTACTCTATGCTGCTCTTGAGAAAACACAGAACACTGTATCAGCTGCTTTCTTAACTTGTGCTACCACTTTAAATGATTAATGAATGCATGCACCTTGGTCCCTCTCTTCCTGCACCCCACTTAGAATTGTGCTCCTTATATTGTATCGCATGTTCTTCCTACTTAAATGAATCACAACACACTTCTGCATTAAATTTCATCCATCATTTGTGCTCCCATTCCAGTAACCTGTCCTTTTGAAGTTCTGAACAGTCTTTGACATGATTCACAATATTTCTAAGTTTTGAATCATTTGCAAATTTTGAAATTGCATGCTAAGGTCTCGGTCATTAATATCTATCAGGCAGAGCAGGGATCCTAACGCTAACCTCTGGGTATTCCACTACGAGTCTTCCTCTGTTCTGAAGAACTGTTCGCCTCGACTCTTCCTTCCTTGTATTGATGTAGCTGCTGTCCATTTTATGCCAGGAGCTTTACTTTTGCTTGTAATTCTGTGCTGCAGTATATCAGATGTCTTTTGTACGCCCAAATATACAACATCAACAGCTTTGCCCTCATCCAGTCTCTTTGTTACCTCACCAAAAGTTTCTGTCTGTTAAATATAAAGATGCTCTGACTTTTCTTCTTGTATTCCTAGTCTTTACTAGACAAGAGCAGTTTTCGGCCCCTGGTATTGTCAATTTTGATTGACTGATCTACCAAGCCTGCCATTTCAAAACAATGTGTTCAACAATTTGTTACAAGTCATGAGTTGTGTTTTCTTTTTATTATTTTCAGTTTGTAGAATAAGAGGTCACAATTTGGATATAGAAGAGACCAAAATCAGTGAGATGCAGTAAATGGCTGTTTTTGAAGGGTGAACGGCAAAGGGTTTTGCCCAAGAGTCAGTTCCTGGACCACTATTTTGTATTCTAATGTATGAAACAAAAGCAAAGATTTCAAATGTCAAAAGTTGATGCTTCCACGCTTGGAGACATGGCTGACAGTGGGCCTCATACAAATCAGGGCAACAGGATGCAGATAGGCTCTCAGAATTAGAAAACATATGGCATTTAATACAAATAAATATAAGTTGATATATTTGATAGCGGAAATGCAAAATGACAATGTAGACTTAATGATGCAGTTCAAAATACTGCACAGGGTCAGACGGATCTGGCATGTGTGTTGATCTTTGTTGCTAGCAGGGTATATCGAGAGGGTGATTAGAAAAGCATTTGTGAACATGAGCTTCATAAATAGAGGTATGTAGTACAAAAGTAAGGAAGTTACACTTTGGTGAGGCATTAGTTATTGTACAGTATTGCATCTAGTTCTGATCGTCACACTTCAGTGGGAACAGGGATGAGGGATTTTAGCAATAAAGTTAAGTTGGGGAAGCAAGGTTGTTGTCAAAGAAAGTTGTTTGGAGATTTGATAGAGGTGACTAGTTTAGATGAATTAGAAAAACTATTTACTTAATTTAATGCTACAATAATTAAAGAACAAAGGTTAGGGGCAAGAATCGCAAGGGAAATTTCAGGAAGAACATTGTTGCATAGCAACCTGTAATGAGCTGGAATAAAATCAAAGTGCTGGAGAAACTCACCAGATCTGGCAGCATCTGTGGAGAGAAACAGTTAATATTTCAAAACCGATATGACTCTGGAGCTTCTGGAACTTGCCACCTTACAAGGTGGTGATTATCAGTGATTTCAGAAAATTGAACGGGCATTTAACGGTTATACAGTGGGGTATGGGACCATTTGGGTTAGTCTACATTGAACTGGCTTAGACTTTGATGGGTGGAATGATCACCATCTGTTTAGTAAAGACTGGATGACATAAACCATGAAAAGGTACTTGTTTATGAAACGCAGAAAGCTACACCACAGGTGCAGCAGGAAATCAAACAGGCCGATGGAATGTTGGCCTTTATTTCAAGGAGGTTGGAATATGAGTTCGGAAGTCTTAGTGCAATTGTACGAGGTCTGGTGAGACTACATCTGGAGTACTGTGAGCAATTTTAGTCCCCTTATTTAAGGAAAGATGTCATTGCATTGAGGCAGTTCAGAGAAGGTTCACTAGTATGATCCCTGGTATGGAGGGATTGTATTATGAGCACGACTGGAGTTTAAAGAATGGGAAGTGATCTCATTGAAACATGTCGGTTTCTTAAGGGACTGGACAGGATAAATGCTGAGAGGGTGTTTTCCCTCATGGGAGATTGTAGAGCTCGAGGGCACAGTGTCTGATTAAAGGGGCGACAATTTAACACTGAGATGAGGAAGAATTTTTCTCTGAGGGTTGTGCATCTTTGGAACTCCTTGACATAGAGAGCTGTGGTGGCAGAATCCTTGTGTACATTTAAGGCTGAAATTGATCAATAATCTATAGAGGAGTCAAGGCTTGTAGGAAAGTGGATATGAGGGATGTTGGATCAGCCATGGATGGCGGATCAAGCTCGAGGGACCGAATGGCCTACTTGTGTTCCTATTTATTTTGGTTTTATTAATGGGTTTATTTTCAAGGGGCTGGTTTGCAATGTACAGTGATGCCAACAGTGGGTTCTATTCCTGCACTGGCATCTCCTCCTCAATGTCTCTCCTCTCCTGAGGTGTGGTGACCCTCAGGTTAAATCATTACCAGTTGTCTCTGTTTGATGAGAGGCCAACCCTATGATCCTCTGGGACAATTGTGACTTTAGACCATAAGTGTATACAACAGAATTAGGCCACTTGGCCCTTCAGGTTTTCTCCACCATTCAATCATGGCTGATATGTTTCTCAACCCTCTTGCACTGCTTTCTCCCTGTAAATTTAATCCCCTTACTCATCAAGAACCTTTTTATCTCTGTCTTAAAGACACTCAATGACTTGGCCTCCACAGCCTCTGTGACAATGAATTCCAGAGATTTACTACCTTTTTGCTGAAGAAATTCCTTTTAAGTTCTAAAGAGTTGACCCTTCACTCTGAGTCAGTGCCCTTGGGTCATAGTCTCCCCTACCAGTGGAAACATCTTCTCCACATCCACTCTATCTGGCCTCTCAGGATGCTCTAACTTTTGATGAGATTCCCCCCTCATTCTTCTAAACTCTGGTGAGTACAGACCCAGAGACCTCAAGTGCTTCTCAAATGACAAGCCCTTCATCCCCAGGATCATTGTTGTAAACCTCCTTTCAACCCCCTTCAAGATACAGAACACAAACTGCTACCAATATTCAAATGTGATTTGACCAGAATCTTATACAGCCTCAGCAGTATATGCCTACTCCTATATTCTAATATTCTTGAAATTAATGCTAAAATTGTATTTGGTTTTCTAACTGCCAACTGAACTGCATGTTAACCATAAGAAAATCCTAAACTAGGGCTCCCAAGTCCATTTTGTGCTTCATTTTTCAGAAGCCTTGCCCTATTTAGAAAATAGCCTATACCTCTTCTTTCTATGAAACTGCATAAGTTCACACTTTCTCACTTTGTATTCCATCTGCCACTTTTGCTCACTGTCCTAGTCTGTCCGAGTCCTTCTGCAGCTTCCTCAAAACCACCTGTCCTTCCACCTATCTTTGTGTCATTTGCAATCTTAGCAACAATGTCCTCATTTCCTTCATCCAGATCATTAATGTATAAAGTGAATAGTTGCAGTCCTAACTAGTCACCAGCTGCCCTCCTGAAAACAACTCCTTTATGCCCTACTTTCTTCCTTTTGCCAATCAGCCAAACCTGTATCCATGCCTCTATCCATGCACTTTCATGTACTCCCCAGTCTCATACTTAATAGTGGACTGTAAAATCTGACCAATGATCGAGGTCAGGGTAAGTGACCCATAATTTGCAGTGTGTGCCCCCATCCTTCCCTTCTTAAACAGGTGTGTTACATATTCCAGTTCTCTGGGACTCTCCCTGGCTCTAGTGATTCGTGAAAGATCACCACCAGTTCCTCTGTTATCACCGTAAGAGATAGGATGGCAGCCTGGCGTGTCATTCGTTTGGTCTTGGGTGATTTATCCACCTTCAGATCTTTCAGGTTCCCCAACATCATCTCCTTAGTGATGGCCACCACCTCTGCCCCGAATGTCTTGAAGTTCTGGTATGTTACTGGTGTCTTTCACTTTGAAGACTGATGCAAAATACCTATTCAGTTTCTCTGCCATTTGTTTATTCCCTATTATGACTTCTCCAGCCTCCTTTTCCAGTGGTCCAATGTCCACTCTTATTTCTCCCTTACATTTTGTGTTTCTATGACTAGCTAGCTTGCCCTCATATTTCATCACCCCGGCCCAGCCTTATTGTTTTTGAGTTGTCCTCTGCTGACTTTTAAAGGCTTCTCAATGATCTTCACCACATTGTATGCTTTTTCTTTTGCTTTTATGTTGTCCCTGACTTCCCTTGTCAGCCACAGTTGCCTTGCCCTCCCCTTCGCATGTTTCTTCTTCCTTTGGGTTGAATTACCAAATAATCCCCAGAAACTCCTGTAATTGCTGCTCCATTGTCTTCCCTGCTAGGCTCCCCAACCAATCAACTCTGGTCAGCTCCTCTCTCATGACCTTGTAGATACCTATACTCGGTTATTGTTACAACTGATTCCATCCTGACCCCCTCACACTGCAGGATGAATTTTATTGTATTATCTATCATTTTATTCATTCACGGAATGAAGGCACTGCTGTTTACACCAGCAGTTATTACCCATTCCTAATTGACAAAAGGGTAGTTGAGAGTCAACCACATTGCCGTGGGTCTGGAGTTGCATGTAGGCCAGACCAGGTAAGGACGACAGTTTCTTTCCCTAAAAGACGTAAGTGAATCAGATGGGTTTTTCCAACAATTGACAATGGTCATCATTGGGCTTTTAATTCCGGATTTTTATTGAATTCAAATTCCACCATGGGATTCAAACCTGCGTCTCCAGGACATTACCTGGCTCTCTGAATTGATACTGTAGTGATAATAGCACTAGGCCATCACCTCCTCATAGGATCCTAGAATCCTACAGCGTGGAAACAGGCCATTTGGCCCAACAAAGTCTACACTAACTCTCTGAAGAGCATCCCACCCACCCTAACACACCCTATCCATTCCCTGCAACCCCCATGGCTAATCCACCTAACCTGCACATCTTGGGACTGTGGGAGGAAACCTATGCAGACACAGGGAGAATGTGCAACTCCACATAGAGAGTCACCTGATGCTGGAATTGAACCCGGGTCCCTGGCATTGTGAGGCAGCAGTGCTAACCACTGAACCACTGTTTCTTCTGGATGACTTAAGTCTACTAATCAAGTTTGCCTCATTACGCATCATCAAATCCAGAATTGCCTGTTTCCTAGTGGGCTGTACCAGAAGCTGCTTCAAAAAAAAATCTTGCAGACATTCTACAAGTTCTTTTATTAGGATTTTCTGATTTTCTTGATTTTTTTTTTTTTTTTTCCCAGTCCCAGTCCATGAGCGTATGTAAGTCCCCTGTAATTACTGTAATAGTGCCTTTCTTACATGCCTTTTCTATTTCCTGATCTATTTTTTGCCTCACATCCTGATGAGTGCTAGGAGGACTACACATAACTTCCATCAGGACTTTTTTCCTTTGCAATTCCTTATTTCTGCCCACACAGATTCTGTGCCATCCTATCCTATATTGCTTCTTGGTATCAATTTTAATTTCATTTCTTACTAACAAGGCAACCCCACCCCTTGGACATCTGCCAGTCCTTTTCATGGGAAGTGTATCCTTGTATATTTAGTTCCCAGCCCTGATCCCCTTGCACCCATGTCTTTGTGATGCCCACAGCATCATACCATTTAAGTCTGCGCTACAAGCTTGTTTTGTATGCTGCACGTGTTTCAGTACAACACACCAGTCTGCCTTGACAACCTCCCCCTTCTCATAGTTGATTCCTTATCTGCCGTGTCTGAAGTTAAGTTCCTGACCCTTTCCATACTCTCTGTTTTGAGTTCTGAGGAAGGGTCACAGGATTTGAAGTGTTCAGTCTGATTTTTCTTCACAGATGCTGCCAGACCTGCTGAGCTTTTCCAGCAAATTCTGTTTTTGTCCCATGAATTCAAACCCGTTTCTCCCATAGCCAGTCTTTGAGATGTGCCTCTTTAATGTTGTTTCCACTGTGCCAATTAGCACATGGCTCAGGTAGTATTCCAGAGATTATTAGCTTTTTGCTTGTGGTTTTTAATTTAGCCCCCAGCTGCTCATATTCCTTCCTTTCCTCTTTTTACCGATTATTATTGGTATCTACCTGTATTATGACAACTGGATCTTTTTCCTCCCACTCCAAGTTCCTTTGCAGCCCATATAAGATATGCTGAAACTGGGCACCAGGCAGGCAATGCAGCCTTTCGGACTTTTGATCCTGGCCACAGCGAACAATATCTGTTTCCCCAACTATATTGTCCCTGATTACAACTACATTTCTGTCTTCTCCTCCCACTGTCAAATGGCTCTCTGTAACATTAGAATTTAGAATTAAGTTTACTGTCACGTGCTGAAATGAGTGCAGTGAAAAGTTTCAAAGTTGCCACTTACAGTGCCATTTAAGTACAAAAGTACCTCGGTACAGGACCTTAGGAATAAAGTAGAAAATTAAAGAAATAAAAAGCTCAGCATTACAGTCCTTTGCACCATCTTAGATACAAGGTACCTAGGTACAAAATCTTAGGAACATATTAAAAAAAAAAGAAAGAGCTTTCTTAATCTTCCGACAGCCTCCACCCGCATCCACACAGGGAGCTAAAATTTCAAACCAGTAGACAAATCCATGGGCTGAGTATTCTTCAGCACGAGCTGCTGGATCCCTCCAATGCCTTACTTGTAGACACACCGTTCTGTGCTGCCCACTGAACTCGAGGTAGTTAATCTAAGGGGTGTGCTTGTCTCCTGAAACACAGCAAACCAGTAACTCTTCCCCCTTCTTAATGTGTTGTAGCATTCAAAGATCAGGCTCATAAACTCTGAGGTGCAATTCCTCAAGCAACTTATATTTGCTACAGATGTGGTCATTTTGAGCCTTACTGGGGTCCACCAGCTCCCACATCATGCAGGCACAATATGTTGCCTAGCCCATTGCATCTCAGTTTTATTTACTTAGTTCCTAATTTGTGTTTTTTTTTAAATTTCCTGCTGGTCATTTTGTTTGTAATCTGTAAATATTACTCCTGTTTACCATCAATCTGAAAGTAACCTGTAATAATAGGTGGTCTAATGACATCGATTACCAAACAATGAACTTGCAAGTTTTCCTGTAACGTTTGTGCTGGACCGAATTTATCTTGTAGAAAAACACCTTGCAAACTATGAACCAAAAGGCACTTCTCCCCCTCTGCACTGAATTCCCAGGCTGCCTCCAGAGTCCCCAAACTATCTGGGCCGTGTCTCAGTCTGGATGTGATCTCTCCATCCTGATTGTGTGAAGCTTACCGATCTTTACTTTTATATTTGTAAATTTATTTTATAAACCTGATTGTGGCTTATTTAACGTTATACCTGTTAAAACCTAAAACATAATGACTGAAAACGGTTTACAGAAAACTTTAAGAAAAGCTGTCCATTACTTGATTATGATTGGAGTATGATCTCACCTGAGGCCAAGGTGTCCTGTGCCATGTTCTTCTTGCAGAGGCCAATGGTCTGCAGCAAATGGCACCAAATGTGGAACTCTTGCCTCAGCTGCTAGATGCTTGATAAGGTCAGAAGTCACAAGACACTAGGTCCAACAGGTTTACTTGAAATCACAAGTTTTTGAAGCGCTGCTCTCTGAAACGTTGTGATTTCAAATAAACCTGTTGGACTATAACCTGGTGTCATGCGACTTCTGACTTTGTTCACCCCAGTCCAATGCCGTCACCTCCGCATCATGGATGCCAGATAAGCAAGGACCTATCATTATGAACGCGATGGATACCCAGGCACTGCTGAAGCTGTAGAAACCAGTGAGAGCTTGAGAGGGGGCTGATGTTCTAACATCTCTAAGGCCTATTTCTAGAAACTTCTAGAAGTTTTAATGTGTATGTAAAGGCCAGGACTCTTACTATATTCTTGTGTTACATTAAACAGCATGTTCCGAATTTGGACAAGCGTAACGAGAGCTTTGGAGCACAGGAGTTTAACTTCCATTGCTGCCTCTGTGTTAGAACCAAAGATATTTACTTGATTCCTAGGGCCACGCTCAAGGCCTCTGCCCCAACTCTCAATATTTCTATTGGCGCAACAGCCATTCTTCGGCTCCTCTAGTGACCAGCAGCAATAGGCTTGTGCCTGTGAATGATATTGTGTGATGACCTCGCCTAGTAGCAATCTAATTGTCAGCTTCAACCCATGCTTTCTTTGTAGCAAAATCTTTCGCTGCTCTCTTAGTGGGTGCTCAAATTCTCACCTTATAATTGCATTAACATTTATCTCATGGAATCTGGGCGCCATTGGCAAAGTTTAAAATTTGTTGCCCATTTCTAATTAGCTTTGAACTGAGTGGCTTGTCATTTCAGAGGGCATTTAAGAGTCGTTGGAGTCATGTGTAAGGAGGATAGGTTTCTTCCCTAATAGATATTAATGAACCATAATTTTTAACAACAATTGATGTAGCTTCATGGTTACCATTACTGAAACAAGTTTGCAATTCCAGACTTTATTAATAATTACATTAAAATTTTACCAGATGCTATACTGGGAAGTGAACTCATGTCATCAGAGCATTAGCATTGGCTCCTTTTGAATTACTAGGCTAATGACATGACCACAGCACCACCATCTCCCCCATCACTGCTTTGTGTTAGCTGCCTCCTCTGAATTGGGTCATCTTGAATGCTTGTGGAGAACTCAAGAATTTAAAAGATGAATGATGCTTAGAAATACTTAGAAATCATGTCACTCGTGATAAACTGGCTCCAGGCAGGTCACAAGGGAAGAAAAAAACAAGGTGGAAGGTCGTTGAAGGAGAGAGAGATTTAAACGGAGACTGCCCTGGGCTCCTTGAGTTCTAGTTTCTTCCTTTGTCTGCTACTATTTGTAACTTGGCTGGAGAGGGTCACCAAGGGAGAGAAGTGATTGTTATCAGTTGCTGATGAAAAAGAGCTGCATCTGTTTTCAGTGATCAAATATTGCATTAGCTAAAAAGTAAATTAATTGAAATTTCATTAGTGTTTTGTGAAACCACTTCGTTGCAGGGTGAGTAACCTGATTGTATTTGCCCCTTGGTTAATCATGCTATTTTGTTGCTTCCAACTAAACAATGAGAAAGACAAGTATATTTTAGTTATAATCAATCTTTCATAGCAAATTAATTGTTTTGTTATTTGTAGTATCATTGTAAATGATCTTTGTAAATGATGCCATCCAGCATGCACAGTATTACAAATACACTATCCTGTTGTAATAACAAGTGCTTTCTTTTCTGACTGATGTACCATAAAACAATAGTGCAAGTTATTGATCGTCAAGATGTTGAGTTTGTGTAGAAGATCTGATCTGATTTTAGTCTGCTCAGCTTACCAAATATCTGCTATGTTGAGGACTCGAAATTAACCACAAAGTTCTTGAGCAAGTTGAAACTGTTAATTTAAGATATCTTTTTGTTTTTATAGCCTAAAGCACCAAAGGCTAAGAAAGGGCCAAAACATAAAGTTATCCATCCATACAGTAGGAAGGCTGGCCAGATGGTCCGGGAGACGCATAAGCAGGAAAGAAAGGACAAGTATGTGATTGTGTGATTTTGAATAAGTCGTTAAGATATTGTTATATGAAACATTAGTAAGCATTTTTTTCTATCTAATATGTTTTTCCTACTTTCTCCTCTATATGAAAGGCTGTTCATTAGCCACCATATTTTCTTGCTGGAAATTGTCTTCTCATCTTTACCAAAACTGCTTTTGATGCTGGGCACATTAGATTTCCTCATGCAAAATTATTGAAAGAAGGTATCTTGTGTTTTTCTATGGAATATTATCTGAAAGATATAATATTAGTTCGAAAAACATCCCTTGATCTTTCTGTTAAAATAATTTGGTCAAGACATTTCCCTGAGAAATGAAACAACGAATGACTGTCATCTATTTTGAGTTGAAACAGGTTCAGAATGTGTACATGTTCTTTCCGTCTGTATATTAATATGTATATAGCCTCCAGTATGTGCAAATACGCCACACTGTAAGTCCAGTAAATCAGTTATCAGGATAACGAGGTGTAGAGCTGGATGAACACAGCAGGCCAAGCAGCATCAGAGGAGCAGGAAGGCTGACCTTTCAGGCCTAGACCCTTCTTCAGAAAAT
>NC_063340.1:28192848-28240938 GCF_021869965.1 Rhincodon typus | reverse complement strand
CCGAAACATCAGCCTTCCTGCTCCTCTGATGCTGCTTGGCCTGCTGTCTTCATCCAGTTCTATAGCTTGTTATCTCAGATTCTCCAGCATCTGCAGTTCCTGCTAACTCCACTACATAGGTTGGTAAAGAAGGCGTACGGCATGCTTGCCTATATTGGTCAGGGAACTCAGTACAAGAGTT
The DNA here is from genome assembly GCF_021869965.1 of Rhincodon typus. Classification (NCBI taxonomy): domain Eukaryota; kingdom Metazoa; phylum Chordata; class Chondrichthyes; order Orectolobiformes; family Rhincodontidae; genus Rhincodon; species Rhincodon typus. The sequence goes on along the minus strand of NC_063340.1, from coordinate 28,240,757 downwards.
AGGATGTCATGTGAGACAACAAGGTGCAGGGCTGGATGAACACAGCAGGCCAAGCAGCATCATAGGAGCAGAGAGGCTGACGTTTCGGGCCTAGACCCTTCATCAGAAAAGGGGGAGGGGAAGGGGGTTTTGAAATAAATAGGGAGAGAGTGGGAGGCGGATAGAAGAGGGATAGATGAGAGGATAGGTGGAGAGGAAACAAACAGGTCGAAGAGGCGGGGATGGGGCCAGGAAAGGTGAGTGTAGGTAGGGAGTTAGGAAGGGGATAGGTCAGTCCAGGGAGGACGGACAGGTCAAGGGGGCGGGATGAGGTTGGTCGGTAGGAGATGGAGGTGCGGCTTGAGGTGGGAGGAGGGGATAGGTGGGAGGAAGAACAGGTTAGGGAGGCAGGGACGAGCTGGACTGGTTTTGGGATGCGGTGGGGGGAGGGGAGATTTTGAAACTTGTGAAATCCAGCCCTGCACCTTGTTGTCTCGGATTCTCCAGCATCTGCAGTTCCTACTATCTCTGATTAGGATGTCATGTGGCAGCTTTATCAAACTTTGGTTAAGCCACACTTAGAATAATGTGTTCAAATATGGTCGCCACATTACAGGAAGGATATGGAGGTTTTGGAGAGGATGTAGAAGAGGTTTACCAGGATGCTGCCTGCAATACATGGTATGAGCTATAAGGAGAAGCTAAAAAAACTTGGGTTGTTTTCTCTGGAGTGGCAGTGGAGATGGAAGGAAAAATTGATAGAAGTGTATAAAATTATGAGATGCATAGACAGGGTTGACAATCTTTTTTCCAGAGCTGAAATGTCCAATACTAGAGGGCATGCATTTAAGGCGAGAGGGGGAAAAGTTCAAAGATGACGTGAAGGGCAAGTTTTTTTTTACGCAGAGTGGTAGGAATCTTGAATGCGCCACCAGAGATGGTGGTGGAGGCAGATAAGATAGGGTCATTTAAGAGACCTTCAGATAAGTATGTGAAAATGCAAGGAACAGAGGCATATGGCCAAAAGGCAGGCAGAAGGGATTAGTTTAATTTGGCGTCATGTTCAGCACAACATTGTGGGCTGAAGGACCCATTCCTGTGCTGTACAATTCTAAGTTCTAAAAGATTCTCTTGGAAACAGTGACCATGATGGTAGAATTTAGCATTCTCTGAGAGGGAAGAACTTCAATCAGAAACAACAGTGCTAAGTTTAAATAAAGGTAATTACAAAGAAAAGAGGGCAGAGGTGATTGGAGTGGACTAGGGAAGAATTTTAGCAGCAATATCATTTGAGGCTGTTTAAGAAATAGTTCATGGCTCACAGCATATTCCAGTGAGAAAGAAAAATCCTAGGAAGGGGATAAGCTAACCATAGTTAACCAGAGATGGATAGCTTAGATTGAAAGAAGAAACATACAATGTGGCAAAGGTTTGTGGTAAGCCAGAGTCATAGAGTCATACAGCATTGAAACAGACCCTCTGTCTAACCAGTCCATGATGACCAAATATCCTTAATTAATCTAGTTCCCGCACATAATTCTCTTGTGCATTATTCTGGTTTATACTGTCAACCCAGCTGCCTCTCTCTTCACTGAACTGAAGGCTAGTTGGAGCCATACAGTAATAGAGTTGTGCAGCATGGGAACAGACCTTTCTGTCCAACTCATCCGCACCGACCAGATATCCAAAATAATCTAGTCCCATTTGCCAGCATTTGGCCCATATCCCTCTAAACCCTTCCTATTCATGTACCCATCCAGATGCCTTTTAAATGTTATAATTGTACCAGCCGCCACCACTTCCTCTGGTAGCTCATTCCATACACGCAACATCCTCTGCATGAAAATGTTGCCCCTTAGGTCCCTTTTAAATCTTTTCCCTCTCACCTTAAACCTGTGCCCTCTATTTTTAGACTCACCTACCCTGGGCTAAAGACCTTGACCTCATCCATGGTCCTCATGATTTTATAAATCTCTATATGGTCACCCCTCAACTTGCAATGCACCAAGGAAAATAGCCTCAGCTTATTGAGCATCTCCCTATAGCTCAAACCCTCCAACTCTGGCAACATCCTTGTAATTTTTAATTTGCATCCTTTCGTATTTCACAATATCCTTCCTACAGCAGGGAGACCAGAATTGAACGCAGTCTTCCAAAAGTGGTCCTAGCCAATATCCTGTACAGCTGCAATATGACATCCCAACTCCTTTACTCAATGCACTGACCAATAAAACCAAGTGTACCAAATATCTTCTTCAACAGCCTTATCCACCTACGAAGGAACTATGAGCCTGTAGCCCAAGGTCTCTTTGTTTGGCAACTCTCCGCAGGAGCCTACCATTAAGTGTACAAGTCCTGCTCTGATTTGCCTTACCAAAATGCAACACCTCACATTTATCTAAATTAAACTCCATTGCCACTCTTCAGCCCATGTGATTAAGGTCTTGTGGTATGTACCCTGAGATAACATTCTTCACTGTCCACTACACCACCAATTTTGGTGTCATCTGCAAACTTACTAACAAACTGCAAACAAAAGGTTTGTCGTCTCCTCCTCCTGAACTACCTTTTCCGCTTCCAACCCCCTGTTCTGGGCCATCTCTCCTCCTCCTGACGCCGGGAGATTTCCCACCCCCGCTAAACCCGGTTTCAAAATCGCATGCGCTATACAACGGATGAGTAGAACGTCAGATGTAAATTCTATAAAATGATTTTTGGAACTATCTATATGCCCGTTCCCGATTCACCACAAATACGGATCTACTCACACCCGCAACAAGTGTTAACAGATATCTGTTATTCCTCCAATCGCCACTGTTCTTACGTAAGCGCCTCCCCCAGGGCAGACATGTTTGGCGTCTTGCTGCGCATGCATTTCATAAACGTCACAGACGGTACTCCGCGGAGTTGGCCAATGTAATTAAAATGGCCATGTTCTTCAGTCTCTTTGTGTTCTCAATTATGTGGGTGAACGTGTGTTATTTTTTTTAAAAAAAGTTCTTCCTTTCCTGATACTGGAAATTGGTGTACGGTTTTTTTTTTTTGTTATGGTAGAATGGGTACTATGTGACTATAATAAGAAAATAATTCTCTCGGGTGATAATGCGTGTCATGTGGCAATGTACTAACTTTCCAAAATGGGAGCCCAGGGTTTTTGGAGGGAGGTTGTGCGGAGAGAGTCCTGATACTGATTCAAAAAGGCACATTGGATTTCAGTTGTTGGAGGTCTAGGTCATGTTAGACTGCCTGTATATAGCGAATTCACTATGGATTGTTAGTTTTAGGCTGATTTAGTTGTGGTGCTGTTTTAATAACAGCGTTAATTTTTCAAAAAAAGCAAAACTTCATTCTCTTCAACGCCTTCCCTCGGGCCCACGCCTCTCGTCTTTCAATCATATTGACCTAGGAAGTCGTAATACTTAAGTGCCTCCTGAAAATATAAATTTATCTGAGAACAATTTGACGGATCTTCTTCACGCTGTCGATCTGTGTGCGCGTGTAGTTACCACCTAAATGTAAAACTGGGAGTCTGAAACAATGCGTATGTGAAAGCTGTTTCTTTAAAAAAAACCTTTCTATTTTCCCCCTTCCGTTTAGGCGTGCTACCCAGGGCCATAATCCAGTGACTATTTGTTTGATCCGGTTTGTTGTCAAATTGGTAGTATACTGTACTTGTATGGCCTGACTTGTGTGTCTTATAATTGGTGTGGGAACTTCTGTTCCCTGAAGGCCCTTTAGTTGGTAGCATCCTCACCTGGGTTTACGAAGTTGTGGGTTCAAGAGCCTGAGGCTTGAACATAAAAATCCGAAGGGAATCTTATGTGCAATACAATATTGTCAATAGTGTGGCCTTTCAAATTAGGCCTCAGCCTAACTGCCTTATTCCCTTGGAAGGAAGGAATTATGAAGTCAACTTTAATAAAAGTAGGATATCTAGGTTATTATACCTCTAACTTTGCTGACAACAAGTTTGTTATCAAATTGGTTTGGATTGACGTGTGCTTTGTGGGGAAAACTTGTAATGAACTGAGTTGTTTACTGCATATGTTAGTACCATGTAATGACAGTTTTCTGTCTGTAGGCAAAGAACCATTTCTCATGTACCTTATGTTGGTGGAGGTGTATTTTCATTCAACCTTGTTGAATTCTTGGAAGTTCTCATGATCAACTCGTGCTTACTTGCAGGTAAATGGTAAGTCCCAGTTTAAATAGTGACAAATTCAATTAGTACTACCAGGTATTTGAGGAATGCTTTCCAGGATGTGTTGATGCTTACACTTTGCACATCTCACACTGGGGCTAGAGCCTTGTGCATTTGTGTGCACAGTTGTGGGCGTTGGCCTGGTTTTTCACTCCTTTGGTCAATTAATCCCTGTGGAAGGTAAATGGAGTCTTGTTACCTGGAATTTAATTTTTTTCAAAGTGGTGTTCTTGGAGAACTCTGCTTCTCAAATTCTGCTCCTGAGTCCTAATGGAACTCTTTTCCCTGCACTTTGGTACACAAAGCTACAGTGGCACTGGTGTTCGTTGCCTGTTTCTTCATGCCTGCCTTTTTCCACACCATCACTGCAATTTTTTTCCTCCATGATTAGAATCATACAGCATAGAAACAGGCCCTGTGGTTCAACTAATCCATTGCCAAGCACACTCCCAAACTAAACTAGTCCCATATCCCTCCAAACCTTTCCTATTCGTGTACTAAGCCAAATGTCTTAACTGTGTAATTGTACCACATTCAGTGCTTCTTCAGGAAGTTCATTTCACATGCTAACCAGTCTTTGTCTAAAACATATTGGCCTTCATGTCTTTTGTTTTAAAGTCTTGCTCTCGCTCGCTGTGCGTGGCACCTAGGCTTTAAATCCTCCATCCAATGAAAAAGACAGCTACCATTGACTATAAAATAACAAGGTATATACATAAACTTCTATAAGGTCACCTCTCAGCCTATGTTCCAGTGAAATAAGGTCCATACCCAGCAACATCCTGGCAGATCTCTTCTGAAGCCTCTCCAGCTTAGTAATATCCTTTCTACAACTGGATGCAGTATTCCAGAAGAGGCCTCACCAATGTCCTGTACAACCTCAACATGACTTCAATTTGTATACTCAAAAGGACTGAGCAATGAAGGCAAGTGTGCTAAACTTTTTAACCACCCTGTATATGTGATGGAAATTTCAAAGAATTATTTACTTGAACCCCTAAGTCCCTCTGTTCTACAACACTACCCAAGGCACTACTATTAATTATATAAACCCTGTCCTTGTTTCTTGTTACAAAATGCAATACCTCACATTTGAAATCATCATCTGCCATTTTTCAGTGCACTGACCCATTTGATCAAGGTCCCTTTAATCTTAGAGAACCCTCACTCTCTACTATGCCACTGGTTTTGGTGTTGTCTGTAAACTTACTAACCATATATTCTCATCCAAATCACTTGTATAAATGACAAGCAGAAGAGGATCCAGAACCGATCCCTGGAGAACACTGGTGACAGGCTTCCAGTCTGAAAAGCAACCCTCCACCACCACTTTATTGCCTGCTCTTAAGCCAATTATGTATCCAATTGGCAAGCTCACCCCAACTCCCATGTAATCTAACTTTACTGATTGGTCTACCATGCGGAACCTTGTCAAAGGCTTTAAAAGCCAAGTAAACAGCATCTACCCCTCTGCCCTCATTAATCATCTTGATTGAGTTTTTGGAAGAATTAATCAACTTTTCAGGACATGGTCTTCCGAGCACAAAACCATGCTGACTATCCCAAATCAATTTTTGCCTCTCCAAATATCCATTAATACTATCTTTTAAAATCATCTCCAACAATTTACCCACAACCAAAGTCAGACTCGGGTCTATGGTTCCCCGGTTTCTCCTTAAACCTTTCCTAAAAGGTACAAAATCAGTCACCCTCCAGTCATCAGGCACCTTCCCCTTGATTATAGATGATGCAAATATTTCTGCAAGGGGTTTGTCAATTCCCTCCTCACTTCCCTTCCCACAATGTTCTGGGACACAAGATCAGCTGAGATTTATCCACCCTTCATATTCATTAAGACCTTCCAAACACCCACTTCTGTAATGTGAACAGTTTTTTAAAACATTAAATTTTGATTTGTCTGCATGGACAAGATTCATTTAGTGTCTCCTAACTCTTGGGGTTCAACACAAAAGCTACTCCCTTGATCTTTAAGGGGGCTGTACCCTCTTTAGTTACCTCTTACACTTGTGTTTATGTAGAATCTCTTTTGGATCATCCATCAACTTATCTGCAAACACTATCTTGTATCCTGTTTGCCTTCTTGAATTTTCTTAAGAATGCACCTAAAATCTCATTATAACGATTTTGAGATTCAGTTGAACAAAGTTAGTCAGACGTACAGCACAAAACAGACCTTCCAATCCAGCTCATCCAAGCCCACCAGATAGCCTAAATAAATCTAGTCCCATTTGGCCCATATCCCTCTAAATCCTTCCTATTCAAATACCCATCAAGATGCCTTTTAAATGTTGTAATTGTACCACCTTCAGCACTTTGTCTGGCAGCTCATTCCATACATGCACCACCTGCTGCGTGAAAATGTTGCCCCTTAGGTCCCTTTCAAATCTTTCTCATCTCACCTAAACCTATGTCCTTTAGTTTTGGACTCCCCTGCCCTGGAGAAAAGACCTTGGCTGTTCACCCTATCTAGGCCCCTTGTAATTTTATTAATTTCTATAAGTTGTCTATATCTAAATAAGATTATCTTTTATTCTTGACTAGAACCTCAATATATTTATTCATTGTTCCTTAATCTTATCAACTTTAAACTTCACTCTAACAGGAACGTAATTCCTCTGAACTCTTGTTATCTCACCCTTGAAAGTCTCCCACTTGTTAGATGTCCCTTTTATCTGTGAAGAGTCTACTCCAATCAACTGTTGAAAGTTCTTGTCTCATAGCATGAAAACTTGCCTTACTCCAATTAAAAGCTCTAGCCCTTATGGAAGGCTTATCCTTTTCATAACCATTTTGATTGCTAGACCTGGTGTCCGTCCACTTTCTCTTCAGTCAGCTGCCCTGCCTTATTGCCCAAAAAGCAGTCGTCCTTTACTCCTAATGTGGGAGCATCTACATACTGAAAGAGTATTTTCTTGAACGCACTTGACAAATTCTTCATCATCCAAACCTTGAACACTATGGTAGCCCCAGTCTGTGTTTGGAAAATTAAATTTCCCCATTGCTACCTTGTGCTTAATGAGATCTCCCTACATATTTGTTTCTCAATTTCCCTCTGACTTGAGGGGCCTGTAGTACAATCCTGTTAAGGTGATATTTCCTTTCTTATTTCTAATTTCTACCCATGTAGTTTCACTGACTTTTCAGAAATTATTTCTCTAGTTATAGCAGTGATGTTATTTAATCAAAAAACACCTCCCCTCCTTCCTCCCTCCCCCATTCCTTGCCTCCTTTCCTATCCTTCCTATAGCATCAAAAACCAGAACATTAAGCTGCCAGTATTGTCCATCACAGCCAGGTTTCTGTAACAGTTATGTCCTAATCTCATGGTCTTAAACATGCCCTGAGTTCATCAGCCTTGCCTAGAGTTGTAGTAATTGAAGCAGTCCCATTGGTCCAACTTGTCTATGCTGATCAGATATCTTAAATTAATCTAGTCTTGTATTTGTACCAGCCTCCCACTTCTGGCAGCTCATTCCATACATGCACCACCCTCTGTGAAAAATGTTACCCTTTAGGGCTGGTTTTTAAGTCTTTCTCCTCACTTTAAACCTATGCCCCTCGTTTTAGACACTCTACTCCAGTGGAAAGACATTGGCTATTCACCGTATCCCTGCCCCTCATGATTTATAAACCTCTAAGGTCACTCCTCAGTCTACAATGCTCCTTGGGAAAATAGCCCCAGCCTATTTAGCCCCTCCCTAGAGATCAAACTCCAACCTGGTAACATCCTTAAATCTTTTTTTGAATGCTTTCAAGTTCCACAACATTCATCCTATAGCAGGGAGACCAGAATTGAACACAGTATGTAAGTGGCCTAACAAATGTCCTGTACAGCTATAACCTGATCTCCCAACTCCTATGCTCAATGAAAACAAATGCTGGAGATTGCAGTGGGTCAGGCAGCATCCATAGAGAGTAAGCTAACATTTCAAGTCTAGATGGCTGTTCTTCAGATCTGAAGTGAAGTGTGGAGGTGACAGCATTTACACTATAACTGGCAAGAGGGGTTGGAGTGTAAAGTGCTGGGGATAAAGGATTTTGATAGTTCAAGACTAATTTCTCAATGTGAGAATGGCAGGACAAGTGTCTTACTGCCAGACTGGAAAGAACAGACTATCCCACTGGGGTGTGGGGGTGATGGGAGAGAGTACATGGTGACTTAATGTAATAAGTAAAGCTAAAAGGGAAGAAATGGGAGTTGGTTCAGTTTGAAGGTGTTGAACTCGTATCGAGTCCAGAAGGTTGTGAAGTGCTGAGTATGAAGATGACGTGTTATTCCTCCAGTTTGTGCTGTGCTTCATTGGAGTTCTGCAGCATGCTGAGGACATATGTGGATATGCGAGCAGGGTGCTTGTTAGAATGGCTGGCTACTGGAAGATTGGGGTCATGTTCTTTCAGGCCGGAGGTGTTCTGCAAAGCAGTCTCCCCACCTGCATTTGGTTTCTCCAATGTAGAATAGGTCACAAAGATTGGATGCACTTGAGAGCCCTATCAACCTATCATTCATGCTTCTGCCCTTACCCTTTCCCATCACTGTCAACACTGATTTGCATCCCCCTTGTCCTTGCTTTTCATCCCAGTAGCCTCTGCATTCAATGTATTGCTCTCTGCCATTTTGGACAACTCCAGCAGAATGCAACACCAAACACATCTTCCCCTTACTCTCCTGTCTCCATTTCACGGGGATCGTTCCCTCCAGGTGACCCACATCCATTTATTGACCAGTAAACACCCCCTGCCCCCACCTATGGCACCTTCCTATCAAACTGCAGAAGGTGAACACCTGTACCTCCTCTAAACTTTTTTGTGTTGTATTTGTTGCACCCAATATGGCCTACTGTGCCCCATCTACCCAGTCTCTTGCCTGACCCTGCTCTACAACAAAGCCAGTTCTGCTGCCACAGGCCTAGCTGCTGCTGTCTCTCTCTCTCCCCTGAGTAACTCATCCATCTGCAGTATCAAAGATGACTCCTCTGTTTGAGAGGGGAATAGCCACAGGAGACTCCTGCACTACCTGCCTGACTCCTGGTCACCCTGTAACTAATGTCTATCGCACACTCTGGCCCCCTTAATGCTCCACAGTGTGTCTAACTGCTGTTCCAACTGAATGTGTTCTGAGGAGCTGCACCTGGTCACATTTCCTGCAGACATAGTCATCAGGGATACTAGAAGACTCCCTGAACTCCCACATCTGCCCTAACTGCCATCCTTGTCCCCTTTACACTAAAAGATAAAATTAATCTTACCTAGCCTTATCTTGTTTGCCTTACTGAAGCCCAGTATTCGCCTAAGCCTGCACTTATACCAACTAATTGCACTATCTGGTTAAAGATTGCATTGTAATCTAAGTATAAACAGACCAAATACCCTCTAGGCTACAATAAGCTTCCTATCAGCCTCTCAATCTCTCTCCTCTCTTTGGTTAGAGGAAGAGGGAAGGATGGAAACAATGATAATGTTTTGGGTTTACTGGTTCTTCCTCCCTCCTCTGATCAGCAGTGCTAACTGAGCCGACTTCTTCCAGAACGCTCCTCAGCAAAGAGGTGGCACGGTGGCTCTGGCTAGCGATCAGAGACCAGAGTTCAGTTCCAGCCTCAGCAACTGTCTGGAGTTTGCACACTCTCCCTCTGTGTGGGTTTTCTCCCACAGTCCAAAGATGTGCAGGCTGGGTGGATTGGCCACGCTAAATTGCTCTGTCCAGGGTGTGAAATGCAGGGATAGGGTAGAGGGTGGGTCTGGGCGGCATGCTCTGCAGAGGATCAGTGTGGACTTGATGGGCCAAATGGCCTGCTTCCACATTGTAGGACTTCTATGAAATATCTTTGCCATTCTGTATAGGACCTTTACATAGAATAAACTACCTTTCATTACTTCTTGCAGATAATGTTAAAATGCAAAATAAAATATATCAAACATATAAGTCTTGAATAAAATCAACCACTTAGCTGATTAAGTGGAGTTGTTTTTAATTCAGTTAGTCCTTGAAGACTATCATCTCCAGAGCCAACCACGTGTAGGGAAATTTGCAATGTGAAAAAAAACCCTTTAAAATGTCTTTTTCTAGGTTCTAAACTTTGAAGGGGGGAAGGGGAGCCTCAGTTGTTCATTGAAGGCCACCAAAGTCTAGGGAAACTTCTTTGTTTTTAATGAAACTGATTGAATAAAAATCTTTTGGTGAAATATATAATGTCTGTTTAAAGTGCTATAATAAGTCTTTTACTAAACCTGCAGTCCCAAGAGCAGCTGCAAGATCCATGCTGCATTGGTTGACTAATAAAATACAAATTCTGTCATTCCACACTACCTAGATGTGGATGTATAGTTGAATTGCTTGTTCTGTTTTTCACTTGATTCTTGGTCTTGTTGATGATGAGCAACATTCCAAACCTGAAGTTCTGATGATAAAGGTATGGATCTGACTGCTGAGATTTGACTGAATCAGTACAAAAGTTTAAATATTGCATGTGATAGAAACACTCTGCTAGTCAGGCAGCATCCTTGTGGAAAAACCATTAACATCTCAAGATACAATGGAGAGTCACTGCGCTGAAATGTTACTTCTGTTACTAGACATATTGTATCCAGCCCATCTTATTGACTTGCTATGTAACAGTGATCTAATCTTTTTCTGTCTTCTGTTTATCTTGTTCCCCCACCCCAAATGTGAAGGCACAATCAGGTCTACATGATGGCTGACCTCCAGAAGTTTGATCCTTGTTTAACAATTTGCATAGGTAACTGGTTTTATTTAAATGTTCTCTACTTTAAAATGGCACATGATTGAGTCCTATCTCTTGTAATTTGAATGGGATGAGCCAGTGATATTTCTGCTTGGTGTTTCTGCAGGGGCAGATTTAATGTGTTTGCAAAGGGATGTGTCAGATTTGTCTGCTTATGTGCCATTGTAGAAAGTGATGGCAACCTGAGCTCCAGTTTTACAAATCAGCTTGGTGCTATGTAGTGTGGCTATTGGTGGCTTCCAGCTTTCACTTGCAGAGTGATAATATGGTGATACTGCATACTTTTAAGGTGACTTGGCTATGCCTGAACTACATTGAAGTAAGAATTTGCATTGACTGAATCTGACATTTTCTGCAATATAACAAAATAAGCTGAGCATTCACAGTTCGACTGCTTGTGGTAAGAATCTCAACATTTGAAATCTGTTCAGTTTTAATACTGGCATGATCCACTTGTGATTAATTCACTTTCCCTCCACAGCACTTTGGTAGCAGATGGAGACTCTGATTCAGGGTAAGTGCAACACTTGCTACACTAGTTTGCTGAAAATCCGTTCAGCTACACAGTAACCTAAAATGGTCTAATCAGTGATGTTACTATCCCGAACCTGACACTTATGATGAAACATTCAAACGGATCTGACTGCTGAGATTAGACCTCAAATGCATTTTGTTTGTTATGTGGTATTGTTTTGTTATGCTTGTATGGCTGTACACAAGTGGGCCTTGTACAAATCGACATGTCTTCCAGAACAAGTCTGTAGCAGTTAGCGACATGTTGGGTAATTTCAGAATCTAGTCGGTGTCAGCCACATCCTGGAGTCTCATTCAGATCAAGTCAGATTTTTTTGTTTTTTTTTTTGTGTTTTTTTGCAATGTTAAGCCAGATGTATATTTGACAATCTGCCAACATTGTCTTTAAATCTGGAATAAATGCTTATTATAACTTTGTTCAACTGGCTGTGGTGAGATTTGAACTCTCATCCCCAGAATGAGAATTGTTACACCACAAGGTTGTGGCCTTTCAGTCCATTTATGTATGCACCAGCTCTTTGGAATGTGCATTCCATATCCTAACTACTTACTGAAGAATCTTCTCATCAGTTTTTCTTTTACAGATCACTTTTAATGACAAGAGGGCATGAATTTACTTTTTTTGAGCAGGAACATCTCTCTATTTTATCCAGCCCACTCAGATTTTGAAAACCTTTATCAAATCTCCTCTCAGCTGCCTTCTCTCCAAGGACAGTAGTCCAATTTCAATACATACTTCAGTTTTCTCATTGCTGGAACCATTCTTGTAAATTGCTTCTGTGTTCTCCACTGCATTCACAAGTTTGCTACTGCAATGTGGCATCCCCAGGTGTACACAGCTTGACTTGGGTCTGTCTCAAGTTCAACATCACCTCTTTTGTTTTTTTGTACTGTATGCCCCATTAATAAAGCTGAAGACGCTGCTCCCTGTCTGTTCTACCAACTTAAATATCTACACATATATGCCCAGGTCCCCCTGCTTCTGCTTACCCATATTCTTCACCCTGAGGTGAGTGACAAAGTTGCATTTGGCATCAATGGGTCTTTAAAGTAACCAGATGAGTTAAGGGAAAGCTTTCACTGGTTGAAGTTGCCTTAGCCCCAAAAGATTTGGGGTAACGTCTAGGGGGAGAGATCCAGACATTGCAGATATTCCTGGAGGGCAGTGTCTAAAGCCAGTCCATTACAGGTGCTTCAGCAACCTTCCCTCAAGTACAGGTATCTGCCAATGATTTAAATTGTTTGGTGTTTGTGATTTCTCATAACTAAAGCATACAGTGTCTGCATACAGCAAGACTTTAGGCTTTAAGTAACAACTAGCATGGTTGTTTTAGTGCCAGGCAATGACCATCTCCTACAAGAGAATCCAATCTTATTCAATCTCATGCATACTTGATTGACACCTTATTCACTACCACTAATCACTCTTGACCACTGTAGAGAGTAGCAACTGTGCAGATAGCTGTAAGAACTTGTTTTTGAGTTTTTAATCTATGGGCTGAAATGGGAAAAGAGTACTTTAACTAACTAACTAAATAACTACTACAATTGTAGATGGGTTGCAGATGACCTGAAGACAAGGGCTGTGCCCAAATGGGATTCAGTCAGCAACAAGTAACTGGTCAGTGGATTAGTAACTGTTCACTGGCCTTCAGTTCTTTGCAGACCAACTCCCAGGTGGCTGATCAGCTTGGGCTGTGATCATGGAGAGTGGGAGAGTCATTTGATCTTGACAGGTTTAAGTGACCTCTTTTGTATGAGGCTAAGAGTCACCCATGCCTCTTGAAAACAAATGACAGCATCAAGAAGCAGGGTTCTGATCAACACCATCTTAGCAGATTCTATGAACTAAGACCATTGAGCTGCTTTGAGTTTACCTCTGCCTGTAATGTCCAATATTTTCCCTGTGTGTATAAAGTGACTAGTTGACTAATATATGTTTACTGTTTACTTGTAGCTGAATGTTTTAATTTACAATGAATAATAATTTTCACAGTTATCCTGGGTCTGAAGTCTGGTAAACTTGTTCTGTGTATTTTAAATCTAAGTTGTGGTGACGGCAGAAATATCTGTGCAAACAGATGAGGTTTGAAGCTATTTAGAAACAGTCGATGCTTGTTCTTATTAAAAAAAAACTGAGTTGAATTGATAAGGGAAGCTATAGCCTTAACATATACGTTTTTGACTTTTGCAGGTATTGGCTATAATGAAGACTATCAAACCAGATCTACAGTTGACTTTCTGGCTTGGAGCACATTTTCAGATGACAATAATTTCCCATTTAAAATATAGCAATTAATAAAAACTGTTTTTATATTTGCCTTTGGTCAGATTGTCAAACTGTATTGCAGAATCATTCAATACAGAAGAGGCTTACTGCATCTCTACACTAAAAGTAGACCATGAGGGGAAAACATCATCTCAGCATTTACACTGAGCCTCCTCTTTACTAATTACTTTCTTGAGTATCCCTGGCACTTTCTACACTTCTCTAAGGTTTCTGTTATTTTTCTCTTTTTTTGCACCTGCTATGTGTCTTCCTTTTTATCCAGTCCTGAATAGCCCTAGATATCTAGGGTTTATTGGGCTGTTGCTAAGACATTTCACCTTCAAAGGGAACATGTTGGGCCCGTATTCTGCCAGTACTCTTCTGAATGTCTGCTGCTGTAAATTCACCCTGGAGTAGCTATTCAGGCTATTTTGGCCAGGTTCTACCTTATTTAATCACTTGTGGGATGTAGGCATTGCTGGATGGCCAGCCTTTTATTACCTGTCCCTAGTTGCCCTTTAAAAAGGTAGTGCTGAGCTGCTTTCTTGAAACACTAGTCCATCTGCTGTGGCTTGAAGCACAATGCCATTAGGAGGGAATTCCAGGATTTTGACCCGACAGTAAGAATTGTGATAAGTCAGGATAACAAGTAGCTTGAAGGTAGTAGTGTTCCCATATATCTGTTGTCTTTGTCCTTCTAGATGGAAGTTGTCGGGTTTAGAAGATACTGTCTGAGGATCTTTGAATTTCAGCAGTGCATCTTGTAGAGAGTGCACACTGCTTGTGATTGTAGAGCCAGCCAGGTGGTCTGCTTTGTCCTGGATGGTGTCAAGCTTCTGGAGTGTTGTTGGGGCTGCACTCATCCAGGCAAGTGGGGAGTATTCCATCACATTCTTGACTTCTATCCCAAGATGGCAGCTGGGTAAGACACTGCAGTTGGAGCTCCTCTGCTTACCAGTTCCTTTTGTCTGTTTTTTTTTTCTTTTCTTTCTTTCTCCCTCTCCCCTTTGCAATATCCCTCTACTCCTCCAAACCCCAACCTTTAACTTTTTTAGTTTCAGCTATTTATCCTGAAAGAAAGGAGTCACTTCCAGTCACAGGGCGGGAGCTGAGCACACGGGCCATGTCCTGCAGCGGAGTGAGTACAGGCCAGAGCAATGTCGGCCAGATCAGGTGTGGATTGGAGCAAGTCCTGGAGCAACGGTGAGGCCGTGCACCGGGGTGTCATGGGGCCCATGTCCTGGGGCAATGGGTGGCCAAGAGAGCACTTCGGAAGGAAGCGGCTTTGATGGGCTCAGGAGCGGCAGCGCTGTTTTCGGCGGCAGCTGGCCTGTTAGGCCTCGGGGATGGGGGGGAGTGCTCTTGTTTTCCACGTGGAGTAGGCCCCAATAGTGGACTGGTGTAGCCCGGAACAGGACATTCTCGGTGACACAGCATAGGCAGGAAAGTCCAGAGAAAGACACTTATGGTCATAAAGCAGCAAAGTAGGAAATTTGGACTCTAAGTTATCTTTATTTTATTCAGTAAATGGCACTTATATATGAGCAACAGTGCACACTTTTCATTGTATTTTATTTTGAATGTACGTGACAATAAAGGATATTCAATTCAATTCAAAATAGATGGTGGACAGACTTTGGGGAGTCAGGAGGAGTTATTTGTTGCCTCTGATCTACTCTTGTAGCCACTGTTTATTTGGTTAGTCCAAGTGAGTTTCTGGTCAGATTGTTAGATGGTTAGATTGTCACTTAATCGTGATGGTCATAGCCTGACATTTGCATGGTGCGAATGTAACTTGCCACTTGTCTGCTCAAGTTGGATCTTGAGCATCTGGATATTGTTCAGATCTTGCTGCATTTGACCATAGACTGCTTTAGTATCTGAGCAGTCGCGAACGGTGCTGAACATCATGCAACCGTCAGCGAACATCGCCCCTTCTGATGGAGGGAAGGTCATTTATGAAGCAGCTGAAGATGGTTGGGCCTAGGCCACTACCCTGAGGAACTCCTGCAGAGATGTCCTTGAGCTGAGATGACTGACCTTTAACAACTACGAGCATCTTCCTAACCACTTCAGAGTTTCCCCCCAGATTTGTATTGGTTCCAGTTTTGCCAGGGCTTCTTGTTGCCACATTTGGTCGAATGCAGCATTGATGTCAAGAACTGTCGCCTCGTCTCGCCGCCACCACTCCACGACACTGGCACCGACTACTTTTCCATGGCAAGCGTAAAACGTTTAATGTTTTGGTCACTTTCAATAAAATGCTCCTTCATTGTCACCTTGAACACCACTGCGGCTTCATTCTCCAGAATTAATTCCAGAACTACGACTGTCCCTTGTTGGACTGTCTATTTGTTGATATGGAAAGCTCTCCTGAATATGTTTCAAGAAATCTGCCCCTCTAAACATTTTATACTATGATTATCCTAAAGATTTAAAGTACCAAAATTCCCTAATACAATTACCCCATTTTTACACACCTCAGTGAATTCAGCACAGTCTGCTCTTAGATTGCCTGCTGACTGTTTGGGAGCCTATAATACATTCCTTACAGTGTGATAGAAATAAAAAAGATGGCAAAATTCTACCCACAAAGCCTCATTTGACGGCCCTTCCAAGACCTCCCTCCTTATTACAGTGACTGACACCATAGCTAATAACATAACACAGCCTCCACTTTTGCACTTTCCCATGTCCTGCCTGAAGATCCCTGGTGTGTTAAGTTGACTGTCTTGTACCAATTTCAATCACATCTGTAATGGCAACAGCTTCTCAATTCCACATGTCAATCTTCAAACTTCGTGCCCCTATCTTACCTCAAATACTCCTGGCATTAAAGTAGAGACCATTCAATCTTGCCTTGCTCCCTTGAGATACAGTATGACTGAATTGCTGTGCCTTATTCCCTTTTATTAACTTAAATTGTATCACTATTGAACTACTACACTGTCTCCCCTCTCCTGCTGAATTAGTTTAAACTCCCAAAAGCACTGGCACAATGGATAGCAAGCTAATGACAGGACACATTGGGATTGCATTTTGTTATTCACATGACTGGGCATTAAAGATTGAATAGCTGGAATCCTGGTATTGATTCTTGTGGAACTCCACTAATCACCCTGTTCAACTGGACTAAACTTATTAGATCCCAGTAAAATTTACACCTTTGTTTCAGAATCTAGGGAAATTCTTGGACTGAGCATCTGTTATCTTCACTGTTTAAAACTTGTGTGCACCATGAAGTCATGTGGATTTGTATAATTTTCTATTTCACCCCTTTTCAAGCAGTATGTATAGGGTTTGTCTACATACTAGTTAGGAAATATAAATACTTTTATTACCTGGTCTATCCCAGCTGAGCACAAATGAGACCCCATATTCTTTCATTTGCTATTTTTCTTTTAATCTTGGGTATTTTTAAAAATGGATCATTTGTACCCAACAGTCCTTTCCCTAGAATTTTATGAATTTGCTCATCACTTCTCTGGGTGAAGAAAATTGAAACGTGCCTCTCCATGTGAATAAAATTGAACATCCCTGACTTGAAGTGCCTCATCACTGGAAATCTTCTTGAGAATCTCTTCTGCATGCTGTACAGGGGCTGTCCTGACTGAAAAGTCAGGGTTACTTTTTCAAAATTACAACTGAAAGGTGAAGAAATTAAATGGAATATTGATTTGCCTTCCAATAGGAATCAATGTTATGACTGTTAAGGTTCTGTAAGGCCTTTGAGTAGGAGATAATTAATGTTTTCTGAATTGGAATTTGGTTCTTTTAAATATATTATACTGTGACTTGGCCACGTTTACAGCATCTGCCATATGCACTCCCATTCACTCAACTTGTCTAAATCATCCTCAAGTCTTCTTGTATTCTCCTCATAACCCTGCCCAGTTTTGTCTCATCAGCAAACTTGGAAATATTGCATTTTGTTCCCTCAGCCAGATTGTTTACATATATATAGTAAACAGCTGGGCCCAAGCCCCGATCTTTGCGATAACCACTACTTACTTCCTGCCACTGAGAAAAAGATCCATTTATCTCCTCTCTTTCCTGTGTCAACTAATTCTCCATCCATGTAAATATTGTACCCCTATCCTATGTCCTTTAACTTTGCTCACTGGCCTCTTATTAGGGACCTTATCAAAAGCTTTCTGAAAATCCAAATACACCAGACACAGTGGTTCTCCCTCATCTATTCTACTATTTACATTCTCAAAAACTCTAGTAGATTTGTTAAGCATGATTTGCCTTTCACAGCAAATTTGTGGCACAGCGCTTAGCACTGCTGTCTCACAGTGTCAGGGACCCAGGTTCAATTCCAGCCTCAGGCAACTGTCTGTGTGGGTTTCCTCCCACAGTCCAAAGATGTGCAGGCTAGGTGGATTGGTAATGCTTAATTGCCCGTAGTGTTCAGGGATGTGTAGATTAGGTGGGGTTATAGGGGATGGGTCTGGGTGAGATAATCTATGGGTCGGTGTGGACTTGTTGGGCCAAAGGGCCTGTTTCCACACTGTCGGAATTCTTAAAAATAATAAATGGTGAGGTTCCTATATCAGTCAATGAAGTTTTCCTTTTACTTTCTTAAATTTAACTTTCTACTTAGCAGCACCCACTATAGTTGAGTCAGCAGTCTGAGTAAGGGGTCCTTTAGTCATGGGCTTCCATACTGCTTGCTAGTGCTTTCACTTGCTTGAGGCTACTGCCTAGTGGCATTCTTTCTTGGGGTCCACAGCATCCAAGGTAGGTTGGATATCTGATGTGGCTGGGTTTGCTGGCTTTATTCTCCTGTCTATTATGTGTGTCATGGGGTTATTCTGCTATGCAGCCTAGAGGGAAGATGCTGAGTTCTGTCAGGGCTGTGGGAGGTGATGGCTTCTGGCCCAGATGACATTCGGTGGGTTTCTTTGGTTATTCCCCCCGCCCCTAGCCATATGCAGTTTACAGTCTGCCATGGGGACTACACAATCTTGGTCACCGTTTCAGGAGGAGTTGGGGGTGTCACTGAGCTTAGTCACGGCTGGCACCCTGCAGACTGGAGGAGTGGGGTTGGGGCAGTGGTTAGTTGCTGAGCCCAGTCATAGCCTAAGGCCTACAACTTCTATTGTGTCATGGAGACAGTGATAGTATCTAATTGGGATATTAAGTAGCACCTGCATCAGAAAGGCTGGAGCCTGGTGGGTGAGGCTTCTTAGTGCAGACTTTTGGCAGCAGTGTGGCACTGGCAGAAGCTGCAAGTATCCTCAAGTTTTCAAAGAGGGAGAATCATACCAAAGTGGTGTCAGGTAAGGTACTGAGGTGGTCAAACGTGAAATGAGACTTCTGGTCCTATTCTCAATGATAATGTGAAACAGTGCTAAGCCAGGAAACATTAAATGTCTCCATGTAATGCTTCATTTGGTTCCCAAAGTTTGGACATATTTGAGGTTGACAAGTTCATCATAGGATCATACACTGTGGAAACAGATCCTTTAGTTCAACTAGTCCATGCCAACATGTTCCCAAACTAAACTAGTCTCACCTGCCTGTGTTTGGCCCATATCCATCCAAACCTTTCCTATTCGTGTACTTATCCAAATGCCTTTTAAACATTGTAACTATGCCTGCAACCACCAATTCCTCTGGCAGTTCTTTCCACACAAACCACTCCTGGTGTAAAAAAAAAAGTTGGTCCTCTTCCTTTTTAACTCTGTCTTCTTTCACCTTAAAAATATGTCCTTCCAGTTTTGAACTCCCCCACCTTCGGGAAAAGGTCTTTGCTACTCAACTTATCTATGCCAGTCATGATTTTATAAACCTCTCTGAAGGTCATCCCTCAACTACCTAAGCTCCAGTAAAAAAAATGTCCCAGCCTCTACAGCTTATTTTTATAACTCAAACTCTCCATTCCTGGCAACATCCTGGTAAATCTCTTCTGAATCCTCTCCAGCTTAATAATATTTTTCATAATAACATGGTGACCAGAACTACACACAGTACTACAGAAGAGGCCTCACCAACATCCTGCACAATTTCAATATGACGACCTAACTCAGGTCTGAGCAATGAAGACAATCATGCTAAATGCCTTAAGCACTGTGCCTAAACAAATTTCAAAGAATTATGCACCTTAACCCCTAGGTCTTTCTGTATTACAACTCTACACCGGTCCCTACCACTAATTATATAAATCTGCCTTGGTTTGTATTACCAAAATAGCAAACTTCAAATATATCCAAACTAAATTCCTTCTACCAGTTCTCAGTCCATTGGCCCAATTGATCAAGATCTTTTTGTAATCTTAGATAACCACCTTCTCCATCCACTATACCACCAATTTTAGTACCATCTGCAAATGTACTAACCATGCTTCCTCTATTCTTATTCAGATCATTTATATAAATGACAACAAAAGTGGACCCAGTACCAGTCTCTGTGAAACACTGCTAGTCATGGGCCTCCAGTCTGAAAAACAACAATCCACTACCACCCTCTGTCTCCTACCATAAAGCCAATTTTGTATCCAATTGGCAAGCTCACCATGAATCCCAGGTGATCTAACTTTACTAATTAGTCTACCATGTTAAACCTTCTTAAAGTCTTATCTCAAGTTCAAATAAACAAAGTCTACCAATCTGCACTTATCAATCATTTTGGGTGTTTTTGAGACAATATTTACCTTGTAGAAAACCATGCTGACTAATGGGTTAATTTTGCATTCCTCTAGCCAAGTTTCAGTTCCGTTTGAGTTCACAGAAGGTTTCTCTGCAAGAAACCATAGACCTATGAGTCTGACTTCAGTTGTGGGTAAATTGTTGGAGGTGATTATAAAAGATCATTTTTATGGACATTTGTAGAGGCAAAAATTGTTTAGAAATAGTCAGCACAATTTTGTGCAAGGAAAATCATGTCTCTCAAACTTGATTGAGTTTTTTGAAGATGTCACCATAAAGATTGAGGACAGAGTAGTAGACTTTGTTTACTTAGACTTTAGTAAAACCTTCAAGGTTCTGCATGGTAGACTAATTAGTAAAGTTAGGTCTCATGGAATTCAGAGTGAGCTTGCTAATTGGCTTAATGGCAGGAAACAGAGGTGGTGGAGTGTTGTTTTCCCTGTAGAAGGTGGTGTATTGGGAGTCTATACTCTGCTGCTGCTGTAATTGGAACTTGGATGCTGAAGTGGTAAGAGTCAATAAAATGTGGAGTTGGAGAAGCACAGCAGGTCAGATAGCATCAGGAGCAGGAAAATCAATGTTTCAGGTCTGGACCCTGAAGTGGTAATACCTTTTGCAACTGAGGGCAGCTGGAGCTGGTTGAGGCCTAGAGTCTGGAGCCTTTGGTGCTGTAGCCTGCATCCTGCAGGCACTCAAACCCAGGATTCTTTGCTGCCTTTGGGAGCTTGGTGGCCTGCATTTATCTTTGGTGAGTTGAAGACTACTGTAATCACAGCTGCTGCACTGAGGAGAAGCTGCTGAGGATTGGGGTCTAGAGCTTGGGACCTCAGTTGCTGCAGCTGGCCTGCCTGTCTGGAAGGACTCAAGCTTGAGACTTGCTGCTGCTGCCGCCCTGAGAAGTGTGGTGGCCTGCACTCCTGTTTGGCCAGTGCTAAGGAGGCTTGTTTCTGGAGCCTGGACTACTACTTCAGTTGGGGGATTCAGGCCTGGATATTAATTGCTTGGGGCCTGAACACTTGTAATGAGTGACTGTATTTTGAAGTCTGGGTCCTGGGACAGTTTGGAGCCTGGGCCAACTCCTTATTATTACTTTGTGATTGTGGCCTATTTGCTGCCAGTGATTATTACCTCTGGGCATTGGGGAATTATTGTTTTGGACCTGTAGGTTGGGTGGCAGGTCAGGACATAGCTGCCTCAGGCAACGGACTAATGTGCAAGGCTTCATGGGACTCTCTCTATTTCAAATAGTAGGGAGAGGAGGTGTTGGTGCTGGTTTGGGAGGGATGATGGTGACCATAGGACACTCTAAAACAACATCTGGGTGGGGTCCAGTTGTCCCTATGGAGGGGTTGGTTGCATCCTCTGCACTTCTCTCCCCCTGCCGGCCTCTGGACGCCTCATCAGCCTTTACTTATTTAACAAAACAGCTCAAGGTGAAATGTTACATTCATCCCGATATGACCATTGAGACATGTGTAGTGGTCTTTATGGGGATAGTCAGTGACCCCACCATTGTCGCTGCATCGAAGATGTACAGGAAGGTGGTATTTTTCCTAAGGACCGAGCGGGTGATATACATTGCCCTGGAGAAGGGGCTTGCCGTCAGTGGGACGTTCTTGCTTGTCGACCCTCTGGAAGTAGTTTCCTAGAGGGTCGTTGTATTGAACGGCCCACCCTTTGTTCCAACTGAGTTCCTTCTCCCCCACCTCTGCCAGCTCGGGCTGGTGAGGTCAGGTGTGGTGCTGCTACTGCTTGGTGTGCAGGAACCCTGCCCAAGACACGTATAGTCCTTCCGGTGACAAGTTTTCGGCTGCCTGGCCCAGGACAAGGTCACAGAGGGCACCTTCATGGTTGAAAACGAGAATGCTGCTTACTGAGTGTTCTGGTCAGCAGAACGGTGTGCGGAGCACCTCTGGATGAACTGCCCTGCCTTGAAGGCTGCTGCCAACACCTAAACAGCTGCAGCTGGCATGATCAACCCTCCCACCTGGGGCCCCCAGCCAGGGGAGGGATCCCTCACAAAGGATAGTGGTCCTGGTCCAGTCAGGAAGGTGCAGGATTTGCAGCCCAGCCAGGGGCCCGTTGATGATAAAAAGCAAGTTAGTAGGTGGTGCCTCCCTTTCCCGTGACCCCCCCCCCCCCCCCGCGTGCCCTGAAACACGAGGGTCAAGGAGAAAGAGATAATGTTTGATGTCCCCCCCCTCCCCCTCAGAAGAGAGATGGAGGTCTCTCTTGCTCCACCATCCTTCCAAAAAAGGTGCCATTCCTCGACGTCAGAGGGACTGGGGGAGTCCATTACAAACAGTACCTCCCCCGGGAGTGAGGGAGTAGCATGCCCTGGGAAACACCTCTCCATCCCCCTTCTTGCCAGGGGAGGGGGACGCAAGCCCACTCCCTACAGTCCACCACAACTGGACCAGGCACCTCAGAGGCTGAGATAAGTGTGGCTGCTGAGGTCTTGCCCACACCACAAGAACTGGAAGGCTTCCAGGTGCTGCCTGCACTGGCTGGGGACTGCAGTCGAGATAGTTATCCTGAGGGCACCCTAGATCACAACAATGAAGGAACAGGCCTACTCATTCCTTTCCAGGCCTTTATGTCAGGCACCTCTGCTCTTACTGGGGATCTTTTCCCAGACACAGTGGGTGACCCGGCGCCGGGAGTGGAGCAGGTTTCCAAACCATTGCCATCAGGGGCCCCAACATTTTAGTTAACTTTTTAGTTGTGTCTGGCGTAATCTGGGACTTTGGAGGTCTCTGCGTAGGATCCTCCTCCTATCGACCCTGGAGGTACAGTTGAGACAGGGGTGTGTCTGACTAGTGACCCCTGACCGCCCCTGCACTCCATGCAGGAGAGGTTTCGGGGTCAGAGGTGATGACTTTGAGGAGGACTGGGCATTGGTTGTGAGCACCGCCAAGTTAGATGAGGCAGAGAGTGACGTGGTGCTCGCGGATGAGGTTTCCCTCATCCCCATAGGGACCTCCAGGACTACTTGCAAATGGTGTTTGGTCACCGAGAAAGAATCTGGTTGGCTATGGACCAGTGGAATTCTCTACCACTTCTGGTCAAGTCTGCCCGACAGCTGTTGGTGGACCTGGGAATGGACAAGAATGTGAAGCGGCGGCACCAGGGATTCCTTTGCAGCATCCGCAGGGAGTGGAAGGGAGAAAGGGCCCCTCTGCCTGCTCAGTAAGTTGGATTTCATTGTTTTAAAGTGGTGGCACATGCTGCAGCTGTGAACACATCCGTAGCTAGCCTCAATGTCAATAGCAGCAGAAAGACCCAATGCAGATTTCGTATCCTCTCACTTCTCAGTGAACAAAAGTATGCGGTGACCCTTCTGCAAGAAACCCATACTGTTTCAGGAGACAAAGCTATGTGACTCCCGGCGTGGTGGGGAAAGGTCTTCATGAGTCACCTGGCCTCTGATTCTGACAGGGTGGCTTCTTGTCAGCCCCTTTATTTTAGTGGAGATCTTAAGGGCCAAAGATCATATGCCAGGCCATCTGCTCCAACTCACGGTTCATTTCGGAGGCACGGTACTTTGCTTCATGAACGTATATGTTCCTTGAATGGCACCTGAACAGATGTGCTTCTTTGAGGAAGTGTCTACTCTTCTTAGCTCTATCAGTGAGGGTGAACTCATCCTTCTCGGGGGGGAGATTTCAACTGTACCTTCAAAGTGAGACCGTGGCAGTACTCGGAAGAGCTCAGCATCGGTGGGAATGTTCAGGGACTTGATTAAGACCTTTGACTTTGTAGGCATCTGGCGAAATCTCCTTCTCAATTCCATTACATTCATCTTTGCGAGGCCTGGGAATAGAGTGTCCACAATTGACCGCCTCTCCGTTTCCAGGATGTACGGCACCTGTGTTCCAAATGCCTCCATGCAGCAGGTGCTGTTTTCTGATCACAACCTGGTCTGGGCAGACCTCATTCCGGTAAGCACCAGGGCGAAGTCTGTGTACTGGCACTTTAACAAGCTGCTGCTGAAGTATGAGTGGTTCTGGGACTCATTTCATCACTTCTGGACTGGCTAGAGAAGGAAGCAGGGGTCTTCCCCTCCTTGAGGCTATGTTGGGATGTGGACAAGACTCCCGTTCATGTCTTCTGTCAGCAGAATGCGTGGCAGTCGACAAAGATGTGGAAATCCAGAATCGAGGGTGTTCGAAATGGAGGTGCTCGACCTGGAGTCATGTTATGGTCAGCCCATTGTGGACCCAACGTTGTGGGAGATGTACGAAGAGAAGAAGGCTGTGCTCCACGATGTGCATCTCGTTGGGTCCGGGGTGCTTACGTGAGATCGTGGGTCTGGAAGTCAGAAGACATCAGGGCCTAAGTGAGGGACTGTTATAGGGCTCTCTTCTCTCTGGATCCATCCAACGAGGAAGCTTGCAAAGTTTTGTGGGAGTACCTTCCATAAGTCAGCCTCAAGGGTGCCGAGGGCCCGATGCCCTTTGTCCCTTTGAACTTGGTGCCTCGACCAGGTGCCAGCCTCTGGGGCTGGTTGGGCTTATCATGGGGTGCTTCCGGACTTTCTTTGACAAAGTCTTTGCCAGGGCACTTTTGACTCGCCTTTGTGCCGTGCTAGATCACATGATGCACACAGACCAGATCTATACCGTCCCAGGCCAGATCATCCATGATAATATCCACCTGCTCTGGAATGTGATCTGTTACTCCCAGGGGGCTGGCCTGTCAAGCACCTTTCTCTCCCTTGATCAGAAAAAGGGGTATCTGCTCAGGACTCTGCAAGCATTCAGGCTTTAGATGCATTTTGTTGCCAGATCCACCTTCTGTACGCTGCTGCAGAGTGCCTAGTGAAGGTTAACAGGTCACTGACGGCGCCTCTGCATTTTGGGAGTGGAGTGTGTCAAGGCTGTCCCCTGTCTGGCCAGCTGTATTCTCTCTGCTTGGAGCCATTCCTGTGCCTCTTGCATAAGCGGCTTTCGGGTTTGACTTTGCACAGGCCAGGGCCAGGTGGTTCTTTCAGCATATGCTGACAATGTGCTCCTCATGTTCACAGGCCCAATTGACCTAGAGTGCCAGGGAGTCAACTCTGGGGCATCCACCACCAGTATCAACTGGAGCAAGTGTTTGGGAGTCCTGGTCAGTCTGTGGCAGAGGAGCTCTGGTGCTTCACCTGGTGTACCATTTTACCTTGGAGGCCATCTTTGCCCTGCTGAGGAATCCTGGCTGGTGAATTGGCACAGGTTGGAGACCAAGGTGACCACTTGCTTAGCACGCTGGACAGGATTACTCCGTTGGGTTTTTCTGGGGGAAAAAAAGGCAGCACTGAGTCGCTGCTGCAGTTCTGAGACTCCCACATGAGGAAGGTGGTCAGGCGCTGGTGTGCCTTCACACCTAGATAGTAACTTTCCGCCCTTAGACCCTGCAGTGATACCTTTACGTCAAGCTTCCTCCGAGGTGGTGTGCCCTGATTGTATTTCTTCCGCCAGCTGCACCGCCTCTGTTGCGACACGCAGTACCTGTTTGTGGAGTGGTCCCAGCCTCTGGTCGTCTTCCAGGAATTGCCTGTTTTCAACCCTGGACCTGATCATAGTCTGAGTCACATTTGGCTCAAGCCAGAGCTCTCCTCCTATGGGAGTGGCGGCTCTTGTCAGGAAGCCACTGTTCAGGAACAGGTTCCTTCTTGAGCACAGTTTGCACTGACCAAGGGAATAGAGTTGGGTACATGCTGGATGGCAGGCTGGATAACACCGGCGTCAACCCACCTCTGCTTCACAACCAGAGCCATCCAGAGCCTGATAGACAAGGCACTCAGCCCCCACACCTCACGTGCCCCCGAGTTGGCTCAGGAGTGTGGTGGGCTTCCAGACAAACTGACCTCCTGTCTGTCTGGAACTCGACATTGGCCTGCACCGCAGACCCTCCCGTGACATGGTGCCCCACAATCTGAGCCGTCTTGGGGATATGTCCTCCCGATGCCCTTTCGAACAGCACGAAAGCGTTATTTGTACGGGTTGATGCTGCATGCTCTCCACTTCTGTGCCTTCATCCACTGCCAGGACATGCCTTGGCATAACATTTTGCCCTCTACAAACAGGTCCTGTTCTCTTACATCAGGGATCTGGGGTGGAGAGTGCTGCAAGTGGTGGTCCCGTGACTGAGGGTGCCAGTCCATGTGCACATTCTATAGCCTAGAGGAGACAGTCTTAGACTTGTATGTCGAGTGTGTTCGTCTGCAGCCACTTTTTTAGTTTTTTGGAGGGGCTGTTGTTAAAATTTTGGTTGGACTTCAGTCACACACACCCGATCTATGGGCACCTTGTGTGGGGAGGGGCAGACAAGCCTTCTCATGGCTTTGCTCCTGGGTCTGGCCAAGATGGTTATCAACAGGTTCAGGCTGCAGGCCAAAGAGGGGCTCGTTGTTCCAGACTGTCTGCCCCTCTGTCACGGTTACGGCCGTGCTCTGATGTCCCTGGAGAAGGAGCGTGCAGTGCCCACTGGCACTGTTGAGGCCTTTCGAGACTGCTGGGCACTGCAGGGGCTGGAGTGCATTAGCAGCCTAGAAATGATATTCTGATTTAGTTAATTGTCTCTGTCTCTGTAGTATAAGTTTCCATTTTGCCTTTTGAGTTTGCATTTGTTTTTGGTTTGGTGCCCCAGGACGAGGGCTGCCTTATTTTCCCTTTTGTTCCAATTTTGGACCCCTTGGAAGAGCCAAGGGGGCTTCTATTTTAGCCCCGTACTGTCCCTGTCTCAGATGTGCTTGATAGGAATCAGTGTGATGGGAATTTTATCTTTAGTTGTAATGAGCAGAGGAACTTCCTCTGGATTTTAAACCATTGTTGTCCCTGTCCCAGGAGTATTCGACTGGGATGGAGCAGAGGGGATTTAGTTGGTTATTTGTTTAATTGTATGTTTTCTTTGATTTTGCTTGGGTTTACTTTTATTGTGTCCTTGCCCAAAAGAGGTTGGTGGGGACAGAGTCAAGGTAGAGCTATTTTTTTTTCAAAAACAAAGTTGCTGGAGAAGCTCAGCAGGCTCTGAGGAAGGGTCACTGGACCCAAAATGTTAGCTCTGTTTTTCTCTTCACAGATGCTGCCAGAGCTGCTGAGCTTCTCCAGCAACTTTGTTTTTGTTCCTGATTTACAGCATCCGCAGTTCTTTCGGTTTTTATTAGAGCCATTTTTTTTGCTTGTTTATCCATTTTTGTTTCTCCCCAAAGTCTTTATTTTTGATTAACAAAACAAAAAGCTGTATTGACTTTGTTTTGAAAGAGCAGAGTGCGCTTTGCTCTGTTTTTCATGGGTACTTTCCCTGTCTCAGGAGTGTCTGATGGGAACAGTGTCGGGGTATTTTGGTTTTTTTTCCTGTTTTACACCTTTCGTTTAAATGAGTGGAGGGTGCTTTTCGGACTGGAGGCCTGTCACCAGAGGTGTTCCACAGGGATCAGTTCTTGGTCCTCTTTCTGTTTGTCAATTTTATAAATAGTTTGATTGAACATAGAAGACATGGTTAGTAAGTTTGTGGATAACACCGAAATTGGTGACTTGGTAGACAATGAAAAAGGTTTTTGTAGATTACAAATGGATCTTGATCAAATGAGTCAATGAGCTGAAAAATGGCAGGTGACTAGTTCAATCTGGATACATGCAAGGTATTGCATTTTGTTACAAAAAAATAAGGACGGGCTTATTCAATTAATGGGAGGGCCTCGGGTAGTGTTGTAGAACAAAGGGACCTAGGGCTTCAGGTACAGGATATTAAGCTGGAGAGGGTTTAGAAGAGATTTACCAGGATGTTGCTGGGTATGGAAGATTTGATTTTTTAAGAAAGGCTGGATAGGCTGGGACTTTTTTTTTCACTAGAGTGTAGGAGGTTGAGCAGCAACCTTGTAGAAGTTTATAAGAGTGAGGGGTATAGATAGAGTAAATGGTAGTTGTCATTTCCTTAGGATGAGTGATTTCCAGACCAGGGGGTATATTTTTAAATGAGACAAGAGATTTTAACAAAGGTATCGGCGGCAAAGTTTTACACCGAGGATGGTTTGCATATGGAATGAACTTCCTGAGGAAGTGGTGGATGTGGATACAATTACAATGTTTAAAAGACATTTGGATAAGTCTAATAGGTTTGGAGGGATATGGGTCAGTGCAGGCAGGTGGGACTAGTTTAGTTTGGAATTATGTTCAACATGGACTGGTTGGACCGAAGGTTCTGTTTCGGTGCTGTACGACTCTGTGACTCTATGACCTAGTTAACTAGTCACCTCATTAACTACCTATCCTACCCCTTCTCACCCAATTCTAGCTCCATTCCATCACCTTCCATTCCCGGAAGAACTCTTCACTCACCAGTTATTGGCCAAGTGATCTTTAGTGCCCAAGTTGTCTTTAAACGACCACTGTGTGCCCAGACAAGCACTGGAATTTCAAAGCTGCTGTGCTCATTGACAGTTATTCCAAAGACATCGGAAAAGTGTAAAATGGTGCTGCAATTCTGTGATAGCCATCTGGTGGACATGGTACAGAGGAGGGCCATCCTTTCCCCAGAGAACTGGCACAGGTAGCCATGTCGAGAAGACCCTACCAGCCTGGTCTGAGGTAGCCAGCCAGTTTACAGTCTGGAGGAATGACGAGCAGTGCTGTAAGAAGGTCAGTGACCTCTGTCAGGGTAAGTGGTACACTGGTCTATCTCTGCTACTGCATGTACCTCCCACCAAGGCTTACGCTGTGACACATACATGCAATATCTTCTCTCTAGCTCTCATTCTCATTCCCATTCCCACTCCCACACTAACACTGACCCTGCATGGCCTCTGCACTGCCTATTCAAACTGAACACCTCACTACTGTTCAACCACCTGCACTAGCACTAACAGCTATGCCAGCACTTTCATCTCACTCAATTCCTCCACTTCCACTATTACAGGAGAAAACAGC
The DNA here is from genome assembly GCF_021869965.1 of Rhincodon typus. Classification (NCBI taxonomy): domain Eukaryota; kingdom Metazoa; phylum Chordata; class Chondrichthyes; order Orectolobiformes; family Rhincodontidae; genus Rhincodon; species Rhincodon typus. Next base: position 28,211,451 of record NC_063340.1, on the reverse strand, counting down.
CCATAACAAGGCAGAAAGGGCAAGGATGGCTGGAGGGGTATCTGACATTAGGCTCCTCACCTGCTATGAGTAGCGAATCCTTTCCCTTGCAAGAACCATTCCTACTGAGCACCCTGAAACCTCCATGCCCCACCAATTTAGTATGGTTCTACTGCAGCTCTCTTGTGTTAGTTTCATTTGTTGCACACCACTTGCTGTGATGCTTTCTTTTGTGTCTGCAGGTTCCAGCAGGATGGCCTCAGCAGAGAAATGTCTGGCTCTGCCAGAAGGGACCTTCCTGGACATCTGAGGAAGAGAACTCTAAGGCCTTAGAGGAAACATTTTGACATTTGATTTGATTTATTGTTGTCACGCGTACCAAGATACAGTGAAAGTATTGTTTTGCATGCTAACCAGACAAATCATACCTTACATAAGTACATCAGCATAATATAACAGAATGCAGAATATAGTGTTACAGCTGCAAAGAATATGCAGAGGAAGACCAACTCTAATAAATGAGAAGTCTATTGATAAGTCTGATAATGGGGAAGAAGCTGTTCTTGAATCTCTCGTTACATGTTTTCAAATTTTTGTATCTTCTGCCCAATGGAAGAGAGTATAACTAGAGTGGGAGGGAATTTTGATGTTGGCTGCTTTCCAGACACAGCCAGAAGTGTAGATTAAGCCAATGGAAGGAACATTAACCAGGCCTGCTGCATCCCTGCACTCCCCATTATCTCTGATACTGCCACCTCTGCGGATATATGAACAGTAGAACATTTATGAGCAGAAGCTGGTGAGCACCTCACTGCAAGAGGTCTACAGCTATCTAGTGAAGAAACACACTTAGGCTGTCACTACTTGGAGGACTGTGGAACACCAAGCATCTACTCAGCCCCAGGCAAGAGAGGACACTGGTGATGGCAATCAGAAACTTTGTCAGAATGCACATGGAGGCATGGTGCAACAATCAAGTATGTGGGAGGCAGTAGACAAGAGGCTGCAGGACTACAGCTACGTTGTTGGCACTCAGCTGCCTAAAGCGTACAATTGTCTGGCTGCACCCGTTGATAGGTTGGGGCTGGCAAGGGACAGCCAGCCTAAAACTCTCAGGATCTGCTGGATATATGCATAAACCTGGACTCCATTGCCCTAATGTGAAAGTCCAGTAATAAAAACCAAAAGAACTGCAGCTGCTGTAAAACAAGAACGAAAACAAAGTTGCTGGAAAAGCTCAGCAGATCTGGCAGCATCTGTGGGCAGAAAATAATCAGAGTTAACGTTTTGGGTTCGGTGACCCTTCCTCAGAACTTGTTGACAACTTGCATGCCAAACAGTATAAGCAGCAAGTGATAAGCAATTCAACAGACAACAGATCAGGATTAAGCACTGCAGTCCTATCACATCTAGCCAAGAATGGTGGTGGACAATCAAATGACTCACTGGAAGAGAAGGCTCAATAATGGGGGAGACCACCATATCAGTGCAAAAGATAAAGCTGAAGCTTTTGCAAAAATCTTCAGCCAGAAGTGCCAAGTGGACAATCACAGATACCAGGTTTTAGCCAACTTGATTCACTGCAAGATCAAGAAATAGCTGAGACACTGAATACTGCAAAGGCTATAGGCCCTGACAACATTCTGGTAATAGTACTGGACATGTTCCAGATCTTGCCAGGCCCCTAGCCAAGCTGGCTGAGGACAGCTACAACACCGGCACCTACCCAACCATGTGGTAATTGTCTAGGTATGTCCCGTACACAAAATGCAGGAAAAATCCAATTGTCCCATGAGTCTGCCCTCTATCTTCAGTAAAGTGTTGGAAGGTGTCATCGACAGTGGTATGAAACAGCACTTGCTAAGCAATAATCTGCTCAGTGACACTCATTTTGAGCTGCATCAGGGCCACTCAACTCCTGACCTTGTTATAATCTTGATCTTAAACATGGTCGAAAAAGGTGAGGTAAGAGTCACAGCCCTTGATGTTGATGCCTCGTTTGACCTGAGTGTGGCATTGAGGAGTCCTTGCAAACTGGAATCAATGGGCATCAGGAGGAATCTCTCCACTGGTTGGATTATATGTAGGAAGATGTTTCTGGTTGTTAGAAGTCAATTATCTCAGGTCTAGGACATCTCTGCAGGAGTTCCTCAGGGTAGTGTCCGCGATCACGCCATCATCAGCTGCTTCGTCAATGGCTTTCTCTCTATGATGATAAGGTCAGAAATTAGTAAGTTCGCTGATGGCTACACAACATTCGACACCATGTGCAATTCCTCAGAGACTGAGGCAGTCCATCTCCAAATGCTGGAAGACCTGGATATTGTGCTTTGCTAGACTTGATATAAATACATCATAATGTGGTAATGGCCCATGAAGAAATTAGGTACAATCTGATCAGAGAATTGAGAATGTTTCATGTTATAACAGTTATTCTGATTTATTTGAAAGAGGAAAACTTATAAGAAATGTAAAACAATAATGGTCATAGTCTCAAAGCATACAATGGTGCACCATTTAACACAGGCATTCCAGAAATTTGCATAATTGTGTGTTCATCAGGTCTCCATAGGTCAAATTAGCTAGGACACTCTGCTCGAAACACCTGGGTATTCCTGGCAAAATCTAGCCCCTACAGTAAGCTGACCCTTCTGAACTAGTGAAGTGTCTATCTGAGAAAGATTGTGAAGACAAGATTACATTTTGCCTGCTGCTAAGGGTGGACTAGGAGTTAAGGAGCTTGTGGAATAGTGAGGGAAAGTATGGATTTGGGCTGTTGTTGGTGTGCTCATTGTCTTCCTGCCACTATTTTACTAGAAGTGGTGAAGGTGGAGGATGGCTCTTCCACAAAGGAGCCAATTGATCCACTAAAGTGACCAATTAAAGCTCTCTTCCTGCTGTCACTGGTGGTTTATCAGTGACAGGTGGGCTGTCTGCTATGGGTGGAGACTGCCTGGTGAGTCCAGGCGGCCTTCTGTAAGGTGACGAGGAGGACACTCCTATTCATATTTGTGTGTGGCCCAGAAAGGGATCTATTAGTGGCAATGATCACATCTGCAGTAGCCCCAGGTTGCATCTACCTGGTTAAGAGGACAGCATTCTCTTCTTCTAGAAACAATCCCAGCAGTTGCCAGGAACCAGTTGAGTATGTGTATATTTGCATGGCTTATTGACAGGTGTAATCTGTTCTTTTTCTAACTTGCAAAGTAAGGGCATTTTGCCATTGAAATAGTCTAGAATAGGCAGCACTGACACTGCTTTATAAAACTACACTAGGCATAATTAAAGACTCATTTTTGTGGCTCTAGTTCCCTGTTGTGTTGTGCTGAAATGCAAATGTGCGATGCTAGATTTAGATCGGATATTCATGAGCAAAAAAAATCAGTTTCCAATTAACGTGCTTTGATTTGGATGATCGACAGAAGAAAAGACAAAGAGAAATGAGTCACACTGAGGTGATAGACTGTTTTTAAACTCTACTCTCTTGGGATGTTCAACACAAAGACTGAGAGTGTCTTGAATGAGGTCATGCTTTCCTGAGCTTTGTTATTATTTCCTGATCAAACCAGAGGTTTTTTTTGTCACCTGTAATGTTCCAACTCCCTCGTGTAAAACCTGTCTCCTCTTATGTTCTGTCTCCTCTTACATAAACACTCCAAACCTCTGAACTATAATATCCCACTGGGGATTGTGGTTTTTGCAGATTTCAGATAGGTTCCAGTTTTATATTCCCAATTACACTTGGAGGTCTCGTTCAAACAACCTCTTTTTCAATATGACTAGTCATATTATCTAGCCTTGCTCAAGATCAATTAAATTAAAAATTATAATTATTCTCTAAGACCGGTTTGCTACACAAAGGATAGATAACCAGAGAGGCAGACATGGAAGAGAAAGGCTGGCATGGGAGAAGATAACATATGGGGATGAGGGTTGGTATAGAAGATGATGTCTATCTACGAAATGGAGGATTGTATAGTAAAGGATTTATGAAGTGTAGAGGTGCAAGAAGAGTTCTTGTATATGAGGGGGACAAACGTAAATGAAAGGCAACCGGAGAGGCAGATTGGAATTGGGGCAAAAAAGTTTATTTAATTCCAGGAACTATTGATATTTACTTCACCAAAAAGAAGTGAAACGGCAAGGAAAATCTTTTAAATCTTTTTCCTAATTCTCTGTATTGAGGCTTAGCTTGCCAAAATGCCAAATTTCATATTTTGAATAAAAGACTCTAATGAGGGTTTTCCAACTACGTCAAGTACATCGGCTGTTTGGTACTTTAAATAGAAATGCTCCTGACTTTAGTTGGGTGCCTATTTTTTTAATGGGTGATCTTTTCAATTCTTTATTAAATCCCTCATGATAAGTGGTGGTTAAACATGAGAAAATGTGAAATGCAACTCCATCCCACTGCATTTGCTCCCACAGCCATTTTTATAACAACAGCTAGATTCAGACAGCTAATATCTCACTGTGGGGCACTCTTTTAGCTTTTTAAAATCAGGCCCCCACAGTTCAGTTGTAACCCAACTTAAGTTTAGCAATTGCCACATTGGTCTCGCAAGATTCTATTACTTGCGGACACATCAAATTATCATCTCCTAAATCAAGAGAAAGGGCTTAAAAAGCAAACAGTTTCATGTAAAAAGTCATGTTTTTTGCCAAATAAACCAATAAATAAATTGACAGTTGGTTTATAAACTTCAAGTGGCTTATTAAACCTCTAACAGGTTCAGTCTCTTTACAAAATCTATACTACTCCATTTGAAAGGTTTTGCTAATAAACTTTTTTAAAATATTGGAAAGAAACTTCAGGACAGGCACAACCAGTGGAGAGGAACATCTGATGAAAAGTCATCATCTTGAAAGGTTAGCATTGTATCTCTTTGCAAATGCTGCCTGATCAGCTGAGTATATTCCTGCATTTTCTCATTTTATTTCTGTGTCCTCAGTGCCTGTAGCAGAGAACAGCCTAGGCAGGAAAGGAGTAGTCACAAGAGATTATATTCCCTCCTACTACCAGGTTATTTTTGTCTGTCCAGGAACATAAGGGCTATGAACATTCTCCAGCTTAGTGTGAAGGTTGGGCTGCAGTAAATTGGCTAGAGTTGGGATGCCTGTACTCAACAGTGAAACAAAAATGAGCGCTGCCGACTCCATAAGATACAGTACCTCTTGTGGTCCAAGAGCCTTGGTGATTTGTTTCAGTGTGTGCTATATACAAGATGCATTGCAGCATACAGTTCATTTGAGAGCATCTTCTAAATTGGTGACATTTACCAAGGGAGGTAGATGTATGGAAACGTGCAATTTCTTCCGCTGGAAGTCCATAAGTCCTGTAATTATATTGCTGTTCCTTAAATGTTGCTGGGTCAAAATCCTGGAACTTCGTCTCTAATAGTACTGTGGCGTGTATCTAAACCACATGGACTGCAGAATTTCCAGAAGGCGTCTCACCACCACCTGCTCAAGAACTTGGGAATGGGTAACAAATACTGGTCTATCTAGTGACAGTGACAACCCATGAATGAATAAAAATGTTACTGAAGTGTAAATGTCCAAGTCAAAGATGAAATTTGACGTGTTAGCCTTTTGAGTTAAAAGCTGGTGCAGTTTCAGAATTGCTTCAGAAAGCTAGATGGCTGTAATTAATGATTCAACAAGGGTAGATGTAGAGAGGCTGCAATAGAAGGTGCAACCCTTACCAAAGTCTGCTCAGCTGAATACAGATGTTGTGCACCAGAGGCTATCAATGAAAATGGCAGCAACGTATACCATCTCAATTGTGCACTGCAATAACTCACCAAAGCTCCATCAAAACAGCTTTGAAACCTACAAACTCTACCATGCATATCTTCCACGCACACCATCTAAAATTGTAAAGAGAATAAAGAAATCTGGATGAAATGTGAAGAGGTTGGTGTTAACATGATTATTTTTCCATGGATATAATGGCAACTCCATCAAACATCAGTTACAGCAATCAAATAAGTTCATGTCGTTGATGGTACTTGTCTTTTCCCTAAGACGGGGAATTTCAAGACTAGGGGGCACATTTAAGGAGAGAGGAAAGAGATTTAAAAAAGACATGGGGACAATTTTTTTTTACTCAGAGGATAGTTTGTGTGTAGAATGAACTTCATGAGGAAATGATGGATGTGGGTACTATTACAATGTTTAAAAGATATTTGGATAAGTACATGAACATGAAAAGTTTGGAGGAACAAGGGCCAGGAGCAGGCAGGGGAAACTAATTAGTTTGGGATTATGCTCGGCGTGGACTGGTTGGACCAAAGGTTTATTTCCATGTGGTATGACTATGACTCTATATGGGCCTTGATTATAGCTCTGGATGGCATTATGTCTGCCATCTGAAATATATCACATACTTTAGCCTTGGTCTTTCAGGGCCACATTGATCTGCACGAAAGGATTTTCGACTAGAGTATTTTTCACATTCATTCATGGGATGTGGACGTCACTGGCTAGGCCAGAATTTATTACACAGGGGAGGGTGTTGGCCAGCTGCTTTTCTTTGAAGGGGTGCCCACACTGCTGTTGGGAAGTGAATTCCAAGATTTTGACCCAGCAACAGTGAAAGGATAATGATAAATTTCCAACTCAGAGTGGTGTGTGACTTAGAGGGGAATTTGTAGGTGGTTGAGTTCACATTCACCTGCTTCCCTTACCCTTCCACTTGGTAGAGTTTGTAGGTTTCAAAGGAGCTGCTGATGGAGCCTTGGTGAGTTACTGCAGTGCACGATTGAGATGGTATACATTGCTGTCATTGTGCTTTAGCGGTGAATGAATGAACGTTGAAGGTGATGGAAGGGGTGTCAAGCAGGCTGCTTTGTTCTGGATAGTGGAGGTTTCTTGAGGATTGTTGGAGGTAGAGCAATCCAGCGAAGTGGAGAGTATTCCATTACACTCCTAACTTTCACCTTGTGGATGATGGACAGGCTTTGGGGCAACAGGAGGTGAGATACTTGCCACAGAATTCCGAGTGTCTGACCTGTTGTTGTAGCCACAGTAATTGTATGGCTGTTCTAGTTCAATCTCTGGTACATAGTAAGCTGATAGATGTTAATTTTGGTGGATTTAGTGATAGAAATATCATTGATTGTGATGGGGGTGAATTGTGTTAAGTCATGAGAGGATGATGGTATTAGGGACCATAGAAATGGGAAATTCAGATAAAGCATCACTTGACCATTCCCCCACCACCGTCAACACCTCAGTCAATACCTAACATACAGTTTCATGTCCATTCATCAATTCTGTATTGATGCACAAGAGTCTTTCAGGTAGTCCTTTTATATACTTAGAGTTTATTTAGCTAAGATTGCCTCAGCATTGCAGAGCAAGAGTCAGTGCAGCCTGCCTCTACCTTTAAAGAGGGTTGCACCAAACTTAAGCTTTAAGAAAAGGTAGAATCATAGAACCATTCGCAAAGTTTTACAGTCTCACAGGATATGAAGAAGGATATCTCCGATTGGGCACAGCATATTCTGAAGGAGGAAAGGGAATAGCCAGAGGTCATGCTCCACATTGGTATTAAGGACATAAGCAAAAAGAAGGATGAGGTCCTGCAGGGGGAATTTAAGGAATTAGGTAAAGCAGAACCTCTAATGTTGTAATCTTCCTATTCATGTGCCCATCCACATGCCTTCTAAATATTGTAATTGTACCAGCTTCTACCATTTCCTCTGCAGCTCATTCCATACACGCACCAACCTCTGCGTGAAAAGGTTGTCCCTTCGGACCCTTTTAAATCTTCCCTGGTCGTGTTAAACATATGCCTTGGGGAAAAGACCTTGGCTATTCACTCAATACTTGCCCCTCATGATTTTATAAATCTCCAAGGTCACTCCTCAACCTCCGACACTCCAGATGAAATAGCCTATTCAGCCTCTCCATATAACTCAAGCCCTTCAAAACCAGCAAAATCCTTGTAAATCTTTTCTGAACCCTTTCAAGTTTAACAACATCTTTCCTATAGCAGGGAGACAAGAACTGAATGCAGTATTTCAAAACAGACCTAATCAATGTCCTATACAGCCACATCATGACATCCCTCAATACTCAATGCACTGACCAATAAAGGGAAGCATACCAAAAGCCTTCTTCACTACCCTCTCTATCTGCGACTCTACCTTCAAGGGTCTATGAACCTGCACTCCAAGGTCTCTTTGTTCTGCAACACTCCCCAGGACCCTACCATCAAGTGTATAAGTCCTGACTTGATTTGCCTTTCCAAAATGCAACACCTCACATTATCTAAATTAAACTCCACGTGCCACTCCTCAGTCCATTGTCCCATCTGATCAAGGTCCTGTGGTACTCTGAGATAACCTTCACGACACAACCAATTTTGGTGTCATCTGCAAACTTACTAACCATTCTTTCTTTATTCACATCCAAATCATTTATATAAATGACAAAAATCAGTGGACCCAGCACCAATCCTTGCAGCACACTGCTGGTCACAAGCCTCCAGTCCGAATAACAACCCATACCACCCCGCTTTGTCTCCTACTTTCAAGCCACTCTTGTATCCAAATGGCTAGCACACCTTGGATTCCATCTGATCGAACCTGGATAACCAATCTGGATGCAGAACCTTGTTGAATGCCTTGTCAAAGTCAAGATAGACAGCACCCACCACTTGCCTTCATCAATCTTCTTTGTCACTTCTTCAAAAAACTCAATCAAGTTAATGAATCACAATTTCTCATGCATAAAGCCATGTTCACTTTTCCTAATCAGTCCTTGCCTTTCCAAAAGCATGTAAATCCTATCTCTCAGAATCCCCTCAACAGCTTGCACACCGCTGACGTCAGGCTCACTATAGTTCCCTGGCTTTTCCTTATCACCTCTCTTTAAAGGGCCCTATTCTCTCCCTAGTTATTCTTTTGCCTTTAATGTATTTGTAGAATCTCTTTGGATTCTCATTAACCCTAGTTGTCAAAGCTATCTTATGTTCCCTTTTTGTCCTCCTGATTTGCCTTGAGTATTCTCCTTTTGCCCTTATATTCCTTGAAGGATTCACACATGGCCGAAGAGGATACAAAGGTGTCTGTTAATGCTCCAGCAATTTGTCTTTTGCCTCCCTCAATATCCTGGGATAGATCCCATCAGGACTGGGGACTATCTACCTTAACACCTTTTAAGAAGCACAACACCTATTCCTTTTTAATAGCAACTTGGCTTAGAAGTTCGACAGTCCATTCCCTGAGATCATCCTCCACCAATTCCTTCTCTTTGGTGAATACCGACACAAGATATTTATTTAGGACTTCACCTACCTCTCCTGGCTCCATACATAGATTCCCTCCTTCATCCCTGAGTGGGCAAACTCTTTCCCTGGCTACCCTCTTCCTTGTTATATGTGTATAAGATGGTCGTATGCACGGTAGCTCGTCTCACAAACTTGATTGAGTTTTTTAAGGAAGTGACAAAAGATGATTGATGAGGGGAAGGCAGTGGATGTTGTCTACATGGGCTTTACTAAAGTACTTGACAAGGTTCCTCATGGTAGGCAGTCCATACGATCAAATCACATGAAAACCATGGTGAGTTGGCATGTTGTATACAAAATTGGCTTGGCCGTAGAAGACAGAGAGTAGTTGTGGAGGGGTGCTTTTCTGACTGTGACCAGTGGTGCTCCACAAAGATCAGTGCTAGGAATTTTGTTGTTTACAATGTATACCATTAATTGGGGTGAAAATGTTAATGGTTTGATTAGCAACTTTGCAAATGACATGGAAATTGGTGGAGAGGTGGATAGTGAGGAAGGATATCAAAAGATTCAGATGTAGATCAGCAGGAAAGTTGGGCAGAGAAATGGCAGATGGAACTTAATCCAGATGAATGTCAGGTAATGCATTTTGAGAGGTCAATTGCAAGAGGAAAGCATACAGTAAATGGTATGACTCTTTGGAGCATAGATGTGCAGAGGGAACTAGTGGTCCAAGTCCATAGCTCCCTGCAAGTGGCAACACAATTAATAAAATGGTAAAGAAGGCACACAGTATGCTTGCCTTTATCGGTTAGGGCATTGAGAATAGAAATTGTTAAGTCATATTACAACTGTATGAGAATTTGATCAGGCCAGTTCTGGTCGCCGCAATACAGTAAGGATGTGGAGGCTTTGGAGAGGGTGCAAAAGAGATTTACCAGAATGTTGCCTGTATTGGAGAGTATTAGCTATAAAGAGAGACTATTTTCACTACTTCACCAGCATGTCGGAGGCTGAGGGGTGACCTGATAAAAGCATCTAAAATTTTGAGGGCATGAATTGGGTGGATGGTTGGAGTCTCTTTTCCAGGACGGAACTGTCAAATACTAGGTGGCATAGGTTTAAAATAAGAGGAAGGAAGGTCAAAGGAGATGTGTGAGGGAAGATTTTTTAAATAGAGGGTAGCAGGTGCCTGGAACATGCTGTCAGGGAGAGATTGAAGCGGATACTTCAGCAACATTTAAGAAGCATTTAGAAAGACTCATAAATGGGCAAGGAAGAGACCACTTGCACGCAGATGGGATTAGTTTAGAATGGCAACATGGTGTGCCAGACATGATTGGCGAAAGGGACTATTCCTGTACTGTACTGTTCTATAATGTATAAAAAAATTTATGTCGTTGAGTTTTTGTTGTTGAATAGAACCACATATAATTATTACATTACACCATCTCTCTGTTTTGTCCATTGTTGGAATCTGGGAGGCAACTTGACTTTTTAGTTGTTTGAGAATAAATGAATGCAAGTAAATGAATTAATAGCAACCAATGGAGAGATATGTGATATGTAGATATTTGTTACATGATAGTTTTGTGTCATTAGAATTAGGGAATGTGGCTGTTTGATATCTGTCCAACGATAATTACTAACTGAACTATACAGTTATAAAAGAATGCCTGGCATCTTGGACAGAAATGTGAATGATTGGTTCTTTACAGGGGGTCACCATCTTTATCTCCTGCCTCCATCTCCTCCATTGAATCATTGGATTTGTCTATACATGTTGTGCACTAAGTGCTTTTATCTTTCTATAGTCAAATCTCACTGCTGCACAACCTTTTGTAGAATGTAGCACACCGCAATCTGGGGAGCCTGATTTACAAGTATTGAATTTAGATTTATCCAGGAACCTGAAGTACACCAAGAGCATTCCAACTGCCGGTTGTGTCACATCTGGTCGACATATGGCATCTATTTTATTGCTATCGGCTTGAATATCTCAAACAGGTATGGGATCATCTAAGTTTGAAAGAGGCATCTTTTTTCTCCAGACAGCTACCCTCAAATTTGCTTGAAATTCCAAAGAAATCAAGATAAGCTTGGATTGCTGTAGAATGAAAACATCATGGCAGCTCCCCATAAACATTTTTTTTCCAGTTGCATTCCAACTGCAGGTCGATAGAGTGGAATCCTTTGCAGTTTACAAATACTCCTGATTGATCTGGAGAAGAAGCATGATGATTACAAAGTATGCAAAGTTGATAACACCGTTCATCCGTGGGAAGACGGTCAGAGACCCAAACCTGAACACCCACACATTCTAACTGGTGTCATCACAGGTGAGATTGATACATAATTGACCACCCTGGCAAATGAACCATCAGTGACTTGCTTTATATATTTTTATGTCACCAAGTGACAGATCCTGAAAGTGTAAGTTGAAGGCAAAAAGGATTCAAGCTGGTAGTCACTTGCAGAGCCATTGTTAATGGACTGCTAGCCATTTCCAGCAGGTAGAAGGCCTTGTTCTAGCAAACTGTACATGCCTGCCACCATATCAAACTTCTGAAGCTAATGCCTCCTGTAAGCTTGATCCTGCTGCTTCCCTCTGTGCAGACTATCTGTAGGTCTCTCCACAGTTGGCTATTGTTGCTGCTTTGCATATCTTGCTCCTCATCCAAAGTCCAATCTAAGGAAGCCTTCATGCCTTACATCCTACCTGACCTTGCTTCTAAGTATCATCAATGTACATAATTTAGCTTCATAGGGAGGAGTCTCAACACACGTACTTGCAATAAACTCTTTTCTAGTGGAAGAAGGAAAAGCTGTGACTACTAAGCATCAGTTGTATTTCTCACTTTTGGCGAGTTCCATGATTGCCTTTCAGTTTCCTCAACTGATTTTGATGTCAAATTTTGGGATGTCTGGGAAATCCTTGTATGGGCTCTTAAATTAAACAACCATTTAAATTAAATATCACCTGTAAAAGGATGGGTTGCACCTAAACTGGAGGGGACCAATATTCTTGCAGGGAGGTTTGGTTGTGGCCACTTGGGAGGTTTTAAAATAGTGCGGCAGAGGTTTGGAAACCAGAGCAGTAGGTCAGCACGTGGAGTGATCGATGAGAAGGTAGAGGTTAAGTCAAGTAAGTCTAATAGGAAGAACAGGCAGGACCAGGATAATGAACACACCGGAGTGGCACTTTGAAGTATATTATAATAAGGAATAGAGATTATTTTGGCAGTTTAGACCTATTACTTGCAATTCCAGTAACATTTTATGTGCCTTGGAGAATCATGTGTAGGAAGCGTCTCTGGCCTCTTATTTTTATTTAGACTTTATTGTCACGTGTACTTGAGTACTGGAAAACAGAAGTGAAAAGTGTACAAAGTCAACATTCTCCAGCGCCATCTTAGTGTACAAAAGATAGATTAAAATCAGAAGCAGAAATAAAACAAACAGCAAAAAGAAGAGGAAATGACCAGATCACTCCCCTGCCTCCACCATGAGTCCTCGCAACGAGAAAAACAAAATCAGTCCATCTGTCAGACTGCAAACATGCAGGTGCTCTGAGTCCCTGCAAGCGAGCATAGCTGGAATGCCAGAATGCCACTGCCTCCACCCATCAGGTACCTGGGCCCAGTCATGGCCTGGAGCCACACCATTGCTGCTAGAACTATGGCACCATTTTTTGACACCATCTTACCTCCACTGACGTCATCGCTGCCATGAGTCCGCACGCCTCCTGGAACCGCCATCTCAGCAAGGAACTGCTCCTGCCACTGTCAACACTCTGGGGACCACTCCTGCCACTGTCGACACTCTGTGAGATCGTACCCGCCTCTGCTGACAATCTGGGGAACCGCCGCCATCGATAAAGGAAGCAAAAGAAAGAGCAGAAGTAAAAGAAAGAGGAAAATTTGGAAGGCAAACAGAAGCAGACAAGCCCCGAGCTCAGGACTCAGGCCCGAAAGCTGCTAGTCCGCTGCCGCCATCTTGCATACCACCAGAAAATTTGAAGGTTCCCTGGCTCACACATTCCAGCAGGTAGTCAATCCACATACCGCGACAGTTCAGCTTAGGAGGTAGGTAGCGACCTAGAAAGAGGCAGGAAATACAGGAGTCCTCATTGTGTGCTACCCTCAAACAGGTACTCAGCTTTAAAATGTGTTGGAATGTCAACATCTTGAAGAAATGCTGCCTAGACCATGGCATTAATGGGCAAGAGATTGACCGAGGGGCACAGCAAAGCATAGAGATGGTGTTGGAATATAAGATTCCAGGGGGGCTGGTTAGCTCACTTGGCTGAATTGGTTTTGAATGATGCAAACAGCATGAGTGCAGTTCTTGCTCTGGCTGAGTAGATTTGTGACCTGCCTTCTTGCCCTGTCCATGAGAGTGGAAGGCAATGGCAAACCATCATCCAATAAGAAAAAAGCTGCTAAGCAAATTGCTTAGTATGAAGCAATGGGAGAAAAGACAAGCCTTAGAGCAGAATGAAGATATTGGAATAAAAACAGGAAGTGTTGGAGAAACTCAGCAGGTCTGTTTGTAGATACAGAAAGAGAGTTAATGTTTCAAGTCCAACATGATTCCAAAGACGACTTGAAATGTTAACTCTATTTCTCTCTCAACAGACATACATAGTTTTCCAGCGCTTTCTGTTTTCATTTTTAATTTATAGTTTCCTCAGTATTTTGCTTTTATATGAATGAATAGGATTCTGTTGTCTCCCTGGCACTAGGGTAAAGGAGATCACAGAGACGGTACAGTTGGCATTGATGTCCTATGGTCAGATTTTCAGGAACCAGTGCAGAAGTTAAAAAGTAGGACCTCAAAAGTAGTAAGTTGTGGATTATTCCCAATGTCAAGATGAGAAACAAAAGTAGGAAGATAGTAAAGGTTGCTGTGTGACTTAAGGCATGGTGTAGGAAGGAGAGATTCAAATTCTTTGGGCATCAGGCATTTATAGAGCAAAAGGATTCATCAGGATAGATTGCACCTCAATACTACTGGGACTAATCATTAGTGTGGCTTAGGAGGATGGAAACTGAATCGCAAGAAGATGGGCCAAGCCATATAGTAGTAGAAAAGAGGAAGAAGGTGTATAAAGGAATGAGAGTGTTGGGTAGTACGAGAGACGAAAGTAGTGTTATATCAGATACTTATATCAGGGGAATAAACATGGTTTAGAAATGGTGAGGACTAGGCACTCAATTTTTAAAGACGTAATATGTTTAAAAAAGATACAGACGGAGAAAAGGGAAATAGGGATGGCATTATTGATTTGGGATGACATTGTTTTGTTGGAAAGAGAGAATGTCCCAGAGAGGGCAAAGACAAAATCAATCTGGTTAGAGTTGAGAAGCCAGGAAGGTATGATCAAGCTACTTGAGCATTCTGTAGGCCTCCAAATAGTAAGAGAAAAAGAAGATGAAATTTGCAGGGGAACGACAGCTGTGGGCAAGAACTGTACAGTGGTGATATTGGGGCATACTAATTACCCAAATATTGACTGGAATAGTGTCAGAGTAAACAGTAAAGATGGCAAAATTTCTGAAATATATTCAAGAGAATTTCCTTGAGCAGCCCATTCCCTTCCAAATAGAAAGGAGCCATTGCTAGATATAGTGCTGGGAATGAAGTGGATGGGTGATGTGGTGTAAAACTGATTAACATATCATAAGGATTAAATTAGTAAAGGAGAATAGAAAATAAAAACATAAAGTTGAACTTCTAAATTAGGAGAGGGCTAAATTCAATGGGATGAGGGAAACTCTTTTGCAGGGAAAATAAAACCAAAAACTAACAGTAAAAAATTTAATGGAAGATTGGGTTATATTTAAGGGGAAGAGGTTTTAACTTCAGGCTAGACCCATTCCAACAAAGAGGAATAGTTGGGGAACCAAAGCCAGGGATCTTTGGATGATGAGAGAGATGAAGAATATGATTAAACAAAAAACAACCACATGTATGATTAAATTAGCAGCAACAACAGGCTCTTAAGCCTTATTAACTGATAGAACTAACAGTTTAAAAATACATATGCCAGAGACTGAGGGCTCCTGTGGCACAGTGGTGGTATCCCTACTTTTGGATCAAAAGACCCAAGTTCAAGTCCACCTGCTCCAGAGGTACACAGTTATGTGTCAGGTCAATTCTTCAAGTGACAACAACACTGAATACATTAAGAGAGAAAGTCAAGAGGAAAGTAAACAGGCAAAAAGGGAGAGTAAGAGAAAAAAATATGGTTAACATAAATGGAACCCAATAATCTTTGACCAGGATGTCAGTAATAAGTAGGTAGTAAGTGGTAATGTGGTGTCTATTGAGGACAAAGAGAGTGATGTAGACTAGAGGCATGGAATGCATACTGACTACTCTGTATTGATGTTTGCTAAGGAAGAAGATGCTATAAAAATATATCTAGCAAGTGGAGAAGACAGCAGAAATGGACAGGGTGAAAATTGTTTGGCTGGATGTAGTACATCTAGGAAATGTAGGAGAGGCTGGTTATACTAAAAATGAATAAGTTGTCTAGTTCAGGGGACTTCCAATCCAGGTTGCTATAGGAAGTGAAGGTGAAAATGCTATTAGGGCATTTTATAATCTTCAAATCTTCCACAGATACGAGGGAGATGCCAGATGGTGCAGTGGCTCAGTGATTAGCACTGCTGCCTCACAGCACCAGGGACCAGGGGTTTGATTCCAGCCTTGGCTGACTATCTGTGTGGAGTTTGCACATTCTCCCTGTGTCTACATGGGTTTCTGCTAGGTGCTTTGGTGTCCTCTCGCATTCCAATGATGTGTACGGTGAATTGGCCATGATAAATCACCTGTGGTATCTAGGGATACCTGGGCTAGGTGGATTAACCATAGTAAATGCAGAATTACACGGATAAGGCTGGGTCTGCGTGAGATGCTCTTTAGAGGGTCGGTGCAGGCTTGACTAGCCAAATGGCCTCTTTCCACACTGTAGGGATTCTTTGATTCTAGGAGTGGAAAGTGGGAAATGCACCTTTGTTTATGTAAAGTTATGACTACATTTCTAGTAACTACAGGTCACTGGTGGACACAGTTTTAGAAACAATCCTAATCCCATGTGCCATGTCCTGTTCCCAAACACAACATCTGATTCCAATATGGAGTGTAACACAGGAGCCTCTCAGTGTCAAGGGGATGTGAATTTTGAGTCTGGCCCTGGTGTATGAATGTCCTGTGTGAATCTGACATTCAGATGTTGTTTAATGGAGCTTTAATGTTTGGAAATCCCAATCTTATTTTGTCATTCCATGTCCCTCAGTAATTCTGCGTGTGAGTGTGCCACCTGGGCCCTACATCAAATGGGTCAAGTACTCCTTTACTCCAGTATTTATTAAGTTCTCTTAGAACTACAATCACTTTCAATCATTGTCCCATTTGCCAGCTCTGGCCAAGAACTTCAATTCACAGAAGGTTAACATGATGGTGCAGCCAACAATTGGGAGGACAATTCTTGTGTTGCCATTTATTGCTGGGATTTGGAGTCGGAAAGTGAAGAAGTCTAGCTGTGATTATACAGGGGGTTTGGGGAGAAAATACCCACCATGGATCAACTCAAAAATGACCAACTATTGTATGTGGAGGTTTCCAATTGTTGTGGAAAATGGGAGAGAAACACACACAGTGACCAACAGTCAGGAAGGGACTGAAGGATATTTGGATGTCGAAATGGCATCAGATCAGGACAGGCTTAGATTTTAAAACTGATTTAGCAAGGATTGATTACTTGAAATCAAAGTGCATTGAGTATAGGAGTTGGGAGGTAATGTTGCAGCTGTAGAGGACATTGGTTAAGCCACTTTTGGAATACTGTGTGCAATTCTGGTTTCCCTGCTATAGTAACGGTATTGTGAAATGTCAAAGGTTTTAGAAAAGATTTACAAGGGTGTTGCCAGAGTTGAAGGGTTTGAACTATAGGGAGAGGCTGAATAGGCTGGGGCTATTTTCCCTGGAGCATCAGAGGCTGAGAGGTGAGTTTGTAGATGTTTATAAAATCATGAGAGGCATGGAAAGGGTAAATAATCAAGGCCTTTTCCCCAGGGTGGGGGAGTACAAAACTAGAAGGCATAGGTTTAAGGTGAAAGGGGAAAGATTTAAAAGGGACCTGAGGGGTAACTTTTACATGCAGAGTGTGGTGCGGGTGTGGAATGAGCTGCCCGAAGAAGTGGTGGAGGCTGATAAAATTACAACATTTAAAAGGCACCTGGATGGGTATATGAACAAGAATGGTATAGAGGGATATGGGCCAAATGCTGGTAAATGGGACTAGATTTATATAGGATATCTAGTCAGCATGGACAAGTTGGATCAAAGGGTTTGTTTCATGCTGCACATCTCTATGACTCTAATTATAAAGGAAGGGGTTAGCAGGGAATTGGTAAGTTTGATTTAATTAAGGAGGGACAGCACAGATTTGAAAAAAAGCACATTATGTTTCACATTGATTTTTTGATGAAAAAGCACAGAGGTTGCTAAGGGGGTTTAGGCAGACGTTGTCCAATAAATTTTAAAGTACCCTCTAAAAGTTCTGTTACATAAATTGAAGCTATGGAATATGAGCGTCAATGTTAGCTTAGCTAAAAACAAAATAGGTTAAGGACGGAAAACAGCAAGTTGTTGCAAATGGTTGTTTTTCAGACTTGAGGATAGTGAACAGGGGTGTTCACCAAAGTGTATTGCTAGAATCACAGTCGTTTTGTATTATTCATTTGTGGAATTTGGGCATCACAGATAAGGCCAGCGTTGTGCCATCCTTACCAAAAGAACTGCGAATGCTGTAAATCAGGAACAAAAACAGAAGTTGCTGGAAAAGCTCAGCAGGTCTAGCAGCATCTATGAAGAAAAAATTAGAGTTAACGTTTTGGGTCCGGTGACCCTTCCTCAGAACCAGTGAGCTTTTCCAGCAACATCTGTTTTTGTGCCATTCTTAATTGACTTGAATTGAGCAGCTTGTGAGGCATTAAGAGTCAATGATGTTGATGTGTTTGTAAATATATTGTAGTCTAGGCCATATAAAGATGGCAGATTTCCTTTAAAGGAGGTTAGTAAACCAGATGTATTTTTACAGCAATTGATGATTGTTGTGATTGTAGTAATTGGAATGAGGTCAGCCAGGTGGATCTCATAGAATATGACTTCCTTGATTGGGGCTATTAACCTGGTCCAATCAGGGAGCCCTGGCTGACAGATATAAACAGGAGTGTGAGGGGTTTTGTTCACTCAAGGAGCCAGCTCTGAGCTAGCTGGGTCAGTGTCATGTACTATGCATGTGCAAATCAAGGGTGACGTGGTGACGTGGTGACGTGGTGACGTGGTGACGTGGTGACGTGGTGACGTGGTGACGT
>NC_063340.1:28135052-28192838 GCF_021869965.1 Rhincodon typus | reverse complement strand
GTGACGTGGTGACGTGGTGACGTGGTGACGTGGTGACGTGGTGACGTTTCAAAGATGGCAAGAGAAATTCATGACCCTGAAGAGATTTGCTCACAACAGTTATCTTTGAGTTTGGGTAAGCATATCTGGCATCATGCTGCTATTTGGGAGGCTTGCCATCAAAGACTGGGCCCTGAATGTAGAAAGAATGCACTTTTTTCCAGGCAAATAATATTGGAGCATATGTAAAGCAATTTCTCCTGACAGCTGTGTACCCACAGCTTTCAGTTATTACAAGCATAACTTTCTCTGAGGCACCAAATACTAAAACCTTCCAAGAGTTGACCGATTTAGCTAAGGAATATCACCACTCCCAAGTCTTCTCTAATTCTGAGACACAATCAGTGGCAGCAAGTCAAGAACCAGGGGAATCTGTATCTGGATGTTTGATGAGGTTAGGATAACTGGCAGAGGCATGTGACATTAGTATAACCCTAAGTGAGATGCTGAGAGACCATTTAGTATGTGGGACTAATGATGTGATCGTGCAAAAGCATTTACTTGCTGAAACCGAACTGGTGTTCAAACAGGACTACAAATGGCTTTAACATTGGAAAATTTGGCAAGTGGAACATACAAGTTACAGTGTATGCTGATGGAAGTGGACATCCTTGCCATTACCAACTGAGACTGGGGGACACCATTTGAGTGAAGGCAATTGCATAGCATCACTCAGGACATATCTTGAACAGAGGAACCCTGGGTCAGCCCACAGCAATACACCAAAACAAAGCCAAGCCTCGGTGAAATGGTTAAAATTTTCTCAAGGACTGGACCGGCAGGCCATCATAGTCGCTGTCGTTATGTGGATTCAAGATAGCAAAATAGCCCCACTAGGCCTGAATTGAGTAAGAGCAGTCATACCAGTATTCAGAAGAGTGCAAACTCTAGAAAGTCGACTTACATCTGGTTTGGAATAGTTAAATCAACTTAAACATCTGGTTAAATGGTCACTTAGTACTAATGGAAGGTGAAGACCGGCGCAGCTATATCAGTGATTGTGGAATCAGTCTTTACCAAAATTTGCTCTGGACTCCAAACCTTAAGTTTGCATAAGACATCAACCAGGCTGAGAACATTTACTGGGCAACACCTAAAGATTAAGGGTACAACTTTGTTTCCAGTCTCTTCTTATGAGAAACAGCTGGTTCAGTTACCACTAATCGTAGAAAAAGGCTCGGCCCAAGCTCGATGTGGTGATGTTGAGAAAGATTCACTTTGGCTCAACATTTTTCGCTTAGAAAATGGCTGCCTGAGTGAAGTCCTAATTAAATACCTGGACGTTTTTCAGGAAATTCTAGAGACTATGAAAGAAGCCAAGCCCACCATACATGTTGACCTAGAAGCATTCCATGATTCTGCAAGGCGCACCCGATACCGTTTATCTTACATGCAAAAGTGGAGACAGAAATCAGGAAGCTGGAAAACAAAGGAATCTTCAAACTAGTCCAGTTTGCAGAATGGGCAACACCAGTCGCACCGCTTTTGAAGCTCGACAAGTTGGTTCGCCTTTGTAGGGATTTTCAACAAGTGGTAAACTGCTTTTCGCGGCTGGATTAATACCCAATTCCTCTCACAGATGTATATGCAAAACTGGCAGGAGTACTGTCCTCCATGAAACTGGACATGAGCCATGCATACCTGTGTTGCTGCCATATAAGGATTCTCGGAGTATGCTACAATTAATACCCATAAAGGCTTGTACCAATATATGAAACTGCCATTTGGGATATCATCAGCCTGTGCCATTTTGCAGCAGACAATGGAAAACACTTTACAAGGTCTACCACAGGTCACTGTTTATCTGGATGTTGTGCTAATAACCGGAAAGACCAATATGGAGTATTTAGAGAACTTGGACGTAGACCTTGAATGATTCTCCAAAGCAGTTGTGTGTCTTAAGGGGGAAAATGTGTGTTCTAGGTACCCCAAGTGATCTATTTGGGCTACAAATCAACAAGACCTGTTTACACCCATTGGAAGATAAAGTGAGGGTGATTAAAGGTGCCTGAACTCCCACGTGGTTTGTCCTTTGGTTGGTGAATTATTACAGAAAATTCATACATAATCTGGCCTCCATCCTGGCACCCTTACACCTGCTATTGAAAAAGGGTCAGCATTGGAAATGGTCTTATAACCAAGATATAGCTTAGGATAGTGAAGAAGCAGTCTAATGTGTCGGTACACTACGATCCCAAGTGAGATGTGGTGCTGACCTGTGATGCTTTCCCATATGATATCGGGGTGGTGTTGGCTCGCCAGTGGCCCAGTGGAGAAGAATGCCCAACTTCCAGACTTTGGCTGATGCCGAACAAAAATACGGCCAGATAGAGAAGGAAAGCTTGCCAGTTATCTTTGGTGTGAGAAAGTTTCTCCAATATCCTTATAGAGGTAAATTTGTAATAATGACAGACGCCAAGCCCCTGCTACGGGTACTTACAGGACAGGGCCATGCCGCCCATAGCTTCAGGTCGAAATCAGCTGTGGGCTCTTATTCTGAGTGCGTACAATTACACATTGGAACACTATCCAGGAGGAGAAGTGCAGATGTATTGTGCCGTCTCCCACTGGTGCATACACCATTGGTCGTGCCGCCACTAGAACAGTCCATTCTGGTTTTAAACTTTCTGGTCACCATGGACAATATCAGACTGTGGACACAAAGATCCCGTCCTGGCAAAATTAACAGCTAATGGTGATGGGGGAAGCAAAAAGGACATCACAACCAGAATTGAAACCTTTCTGGACCTGGCAAGATTAGATCACCATAAAGAACAGCATATTATTATGGACAGCAAGAATGATTGTCCTGAGTAAAGGTCGCTGCCACATATTAACTGAACTCTATCAACGTCGTTTAGGGGTTTCAATAAAGAAGATATTGGTGAGAAGTTGTCTGGTGGCCAGGATTAGATACAGACATAGCAGCATAGCTGGGTCTGTGCCAGAGTGCCAACAAGGATTAAAAATACCTTCAGCTCCCCCACACATGTGGGAATGTCCAGGTAAACCTTGGACTCGATTACACATCAACTATCCCAGTCCTTTCATAGCTCTGTTTTCAGTCATTGTGGATGCCTATTCAAAATGGTTAGACATGCTTGAGTTCATTTGTCAAACAGGGAGACGATGATTGAAAAGTTGCGAGAATGAGGGCTGACCTTACTAAGGTGTATAAAATCAGAAGGGGCATAGATAGGATGAATGAATATAGTCTTTTTCCCAGGGATGCAGAATTGAAAACGAGAGGGTATAGGTTTAAGGTGAGAGAGGGAAGATTTTAAGAAGGACCTAAGAGGTAACTTCTTCACACAGTGGTGTGCCTATGGAATGGGCTGCCAGAGAAAATGGTTGAGGCAGGTACAATAGCAACATTTAAAAATCATTTGGATAGGTACGTGGATGGGAAGGGTTTAGAGGGATATGGGCCAAATGCGGGCAAGTGGAACAAGGTGAGTGAACACCATGGTCAGCATGGACCAGTTTGGGCTGAAGGGCCTGTTTCCATGCTGTGTTACCCTATGACTCTATCTTTTGTAATACACAGACACCCAGAAGTGTTGGTCACAGACAATGGGCCATCATTCACCAGCAGGGATTTCAAGTATTTCCTAAAGTCAAATGTCATTCGGCATGTAAGGACACATCCATACCATCCATCGTCCAATGTTCTGGTGGAACGAGCAGTCCAAACTTAGAAGGCAGGCCTAAATAAACGCCTACAGCTTCACTCCATACCAAAGTGTCCCAGTTACAGTTTGATTATTGGACTACCCCTCAAGCAACTACAGGGACAGCTCCAGTAGAGTTGCTAATGGGGAGAAGACTCTGCACCAGGTCAAACCTGATCTTCTCAAACCTGGGGAGGCGGGTGCTATGGCATCAGGAATGCTGGTACTGGACACAAGACTCCTCTAAGTGTGACAGGCAGTGCACTTCAGCAGATGAATTTTGGTGTTAAAACCACAGGACTGGCCCTGCATGAGTGAGAGACATGGTCATGCAAGGCCAAGACCTGTGATGTACAGAGTTCAGGTAGGAGAGGTGGTCCTGAATCAGTATGGGGACCACTTGAAAGCAGCAATCTCAATGGCATAAGCAAAACATGCCCAGGCCCTCAGAACATCCAACAAGGCTGTCAGAACCCATGGATTCTCTCCCTTCACCTAGCAACAAAGAAACCTCTGTGGTCGAGATGGGCTGGCAGATGTCGCAACCTCGACTCCATTACCGCCTGAAGAAGATGAACTTTGGCCAAGGTGCAAGAAGCAGACTATGGTCCAGTACCCGCCGCCAGTATCCGAGGCAGAGTTGGAGAAACTTGACCTGATGCAAAAATGCCTCAGGAGAAGCTACAGGAGACCGAACAGGCCTACGTCCCAGGACTTAGAGGGGGACGCATGTAGTGATTGGAACAAGATCACCCAGGTGGATCTCATGTAATATGAATTCTCTGGGGCTGTTAACCTGGTCCAATCAGGGAGCCCTGAATGACAGATATAAACAGGAGTGACAGGGGTTCTGTTCACTTGGATCCAGCTCTGAGCTAGCTGGATCAGTGTTGCATACTGTGCACATGTGAAGAAAGGGTCAGTTGGTGATGGTATACCTGCTGTCAGAGTTATTTCAGTCATAGTTACGTTTACTGAGACTAATTTCAGATCCAGATTTATTAGTTGAATTTAAAATTCACCAGTAGGCATGGTGAGATTTGAACTTATTTCCTAGACAAATTGACTGGGTAACTAGATTTCTCATCCAAAGACATTATACTACACTACCATTTACAAATGAGAAGTATATAGATGTAGATACTGAAATACAGAAACTTTTGAAAAGTTCGCTAAAGAGATTAACTCAAAAGGGAGTCAAATAGTAAAGATGAAGCCTATCAATATTGCAATTGATAGGCTAAAGAATGGGAGACAGTGGAATATGGAATTATTACTGAAAAATGTGAGGTGATACATTTTGGCATAAGTGTTGGGAAAAGGCAACACATAATTAATGCCTCAGCTCAAAAGAATATGCATGATCAGAAGGTCTCAGACATTCAAGTGCATAGATCTTCAAATGACTTGACATTTGAAGAGTGTAGTTAAAAAAGCATGTGGGATCTTAGGCTTCATAAATAGGTGTATTAAAAAAACATGAAATTTTTGCTGAAAAAAATTTAAAGCTCTGGTTAAGCTAGGGTTTGTTTACCACTCTTTAGCAAGGATGTGAGGGCATGTAAGGTTCTCACAATTGAAGTTTCTCTCCTCTGGAATCATTCTCATAAACCTCTTTTGCAGTCTCCACTGTGTTCACACTTCCTATAGAGAGGTGCTCAGAGCTGTAAACATTACTCCAGGTGAGGTTAAACAAGTGCCTTATAAGTTTAGAGATAACAAGGTGTAGAGCTGGATGAAGACAGCAGGCCAAGCAGCATCAGAGGAGCAGGAAAGCTGACGTTTCAGGCCTAGACCCTTCTTCAGAAATGGGGGAGGAGAAGAGGGTTCTGAAATAAATAGGGACAGAGGGGGAGGTGGATAGAAGATGGATAGAGGAGAAGATAGGTGGAGAGGAGACGGACAGGTCAAAGAGGCGGGGATGGAGCCAGTAAAAGTGAGTGTATAGGTGGGGAGTTAGGGTGGGGATAGGTCAGGCCAGGGAGGACGGACAGGTCAAGGTGGCAGGATGAGGCTAGTAAATAGGAGGTGGGAGGAGGGGATCGGTGGGAGGAAGGGCAGGTTAGGAAGGCGGGGACAAGCTGGGCTGCTTTTGGGATGTGGTAGGGGGAGGGGAGATTCTGAAGCTTGTGAAATCCACATTGATACCATTGGGCTGCAGGGTTCCCAAGCGGAATTTGAGGTGCTGTTCCTGCAACCTTCAGGTGGCATCGTTTTGGCACTGCAGGAGGCCCAGCATGGACATGTCGTCAAAGGAATGGGAGGGGAAGTTGAAATGGTTCGCGACTGGGAGGTGCAGTTGTTTAGTGCGAACCAAGCGTAGGTGTTCTGCAAAGTGAAGGGTCTAGGCCCAAAACGTCAGCCTTCCTTCTCCTCTGATGCTGCTTGGCCTGCTGTGTTCATCCAGCTCTACACCTTGTTATCTCAAGGTAGGAAGAGATGGGTTTGTTAGGACTGGAGCAGACAAACAATAGGTCTGCCTGGGCAGTCCTGTTTGTGGATTTTGGGAAGGAGGTAGAAGCAGGCTGTGCAGATTTGCAAAACTGTGAGCTTTGAGGCAGTGAGCGGGGGTGAAGATAGAGCCAATCCTACTCCAGCCCCCACCAACATATCTTTCTCTGGTATACTGGTGCTCCTTCCTGCTCTCTTTTTACTATACATCCTCACACCCTGCTTCCTGTAAAGACTAATTCCATTCTCCCAGTTCCTTCATCTCTGTTGCATCTGTTCTAACGATGCCATCTTTGATAAGGGGGGGGCCTCTGAAATGTCCATCTTCTTCCTCAACCGAGGATTTCCCAGCACTATATGTCTGACCTATCTCCTGCACGTCAGCCCTCACCCCTTCTCTTCCCTCCTACAACAGCAATAGGCTCCCCCTTGTCCTCATCTATATCCCACCAGCATCCACATCCAGAGAAGCATTAGCCGCCTTTTCCACCAGCTCCAGTGGGATGCCACCACCAGACAGATATTTCCTCCCCTCCCTTATCAGCCTTCTGCAAGGACTGTTCCCTCCAGGACATTTTGGTTCACTGCTCCTTCACTTCCAACATGCCCCCACACCTCCAAGGCACCTTCTGCTGCAATCACAGAAGGTGTAACATCTGCCCATTTACTTCCTCTATTCTCACTATCCAAGGTCCCAAACACACCTTTCAAGTGAAGCAGTTCACTCAAACTAGTCTACTGTATTTGCTGCTCACAATGTGGTCTCCTCTACATTGGGAAAACAAAGCGCAAACTGGATGACTGCATCACAGAATAACTACATTCTGTCCACAGAAAAGACCCTGACCTTCCAGTTGCTTGCCACTTCAACACACAACTATTTTCTCTGGCCAATGTCTCTGTCTCAGGCTTACTGCAGTGCTATAAGGAAGCTCAGCACAAGCTTGAAGAACAGCACCTCATTTTCCACATGGGAACCCTGCAGCCTTCTGGACTTAATATCAAGTTCAATAATTTTAGGGCTTGGGCACCGTTCCCCTGCTTTTCCCCCATCCCTACACACCAGGCCTTGTCATTATACAGGCTGCTACCACACTCTACTCATTTTCAGCCACTAATTGTCCCCATTAGCATCTATTCATTCCCTCAGACTGATCTTTAACCACTCCTTTGTCTGTCCAACTGTTTTTCTCTCTCTTTGATCTCTATCTCCTCCTAATGTTTACTCTCCTCCCTCTCCCCGCCCCATCTTTTGTATAAAAACCATCGTTTTCCTAGCTACCATCAGTTCTGAAGAAGGTTCAGTGGACCTGAAACATTAATTCTGATTTCTCTCCACAGATGCTGCCAGACCTGCTGAGATTTTCCAGCAAGTTCTGTTTTTGTTTCAGATTTCCAGCATTGCTGTTCCTTTTGGGTTTTTGTCTAGTATGAAATTTATAGATGATGGCTCCAACCTTCCAACTTGTTAACTGGAGGAAAGAACAATTCACCCCATTTTGCATAACCAGGTTGACAATACTGAGGCAATAGAGAGACTGTGAGACTTGGCACAGAGATATAGTGGGATGTAATCACCATGCAGGTGGAAACTTGTCCTATATCTATGAATGCTATCACTAAAAGTCAACATTTGATGAGGAAGAAGAGTGAAGAGGGACACATCATTGTGGAGGTAATTTTTTAAACTTGTCTTATCAGTGAAACAATTTGCTGCCCAATCCTTATTGTCAGATGGACCTTGTTGGGTAGACCCACCTACTGTGTTAGGAAGGAAGTTTCAGTTTCTTTTCCCAACAACATTGATGAAATAGTATTATAGTTCAAAGTCAGAAAGATATGTGAATGAGTTCTGGTGTTCCCACACATCTTTTGCCCTGTTCTCCTTGGTAGCAGAGATCACAAATTTGGAAGGTATTTTTCAAAGAGCCTTGGCAAGTTGCTGCCGTGCATCCTATGTGTGGCAGCATATGATATCACTGTGTGGTGTTGGTCGAGCAAGTCAATATATAGGGTTATGGATGGTTTTTTCAATTCACACATGGATGTGGGATTTCTGGCTAGACTTGCATTTATTGCCCATCCCTAATTGACCAGAGGTACTCCACGAAGAAAGCCATCAATAAACACACAGAACTCCACCCCATATACACTGCACTACGAAGGAAAACCGGAAGTGAGGCAATCCAGCTCAACGGACCCCAGAGTTTTAAAAACCAGGCGGGAAAACCCACCGGTGCTTCATCGGAGGCTGCACTGATGATGTTACCCAGCAGGGTAATGAAATGTTTGCGGAACAACAAACCAGCTCGGCGAGCCAACCAACCACAATGACCAGAGGGCAGTTAAAAGTCAAGCATATTGCTGTGGGTCTAGAGTCTCGTGTAGACCAGGTAAGGATGACCAATTTTTCTCTAAAGGACATTAGTGAACCAAATAAATTTTTCCGATAATCAACAATGGCTTCATGGTCATCATTAGACCCTTAATTTCAGATTCTTTACTAAATTCAAATTCCAGCATCTGCTGCAGCGGGATTGGATTAATAGTGGGCTATAATACCACTAGTCCATTGCCGCCACATGATAAAGTGGGCTGGTTTGTTATGGACAACTTGTGTATTGTTAGAGCTGCACTCATCACACAAATTCTGTCGTAGCAGATAGTGGAATCTGAATTCATTTTTTAAAAATCTGGAATTAAGAGTCTAATGATGACAATTATCGATAATCAGAAAAACCAATATAGTTCACTGAAAATTGAGAATAAACTGATGGGTGGTAATTGGTTAGATTTGATTTTTTTTTTTCTTGTTTTTGTAGACAGGACATACCTGGGCAATTTTCCACATTGTAGCCATACTGGAAAATTTTGACTTGGGATAGGACTAGTTCTGGAGCATACGTCTCCAATATTATGGCCAGGATGGTTGGTCCTTTTGGTGGGCATATGTATGGTTTAGCCTGGGCAAGGAGAACAAAGTTGGAAACAGCAGAGGCACTCAAATGCAATACAATACAGTACAGGAACAGGCCCTCTGGCTCACCAAGCCTGCACCTTATTTAGACCCACTGCTTTATTGCTCATGAGTAGTTTCTATCCCTCCGTTCATGTCTCTAGCAGTGTATGCTAACGTGCCTGCTTCCACCATCTCCACTGGCAGTCCGTTCCATGACCCACCACCTTCTGTGTTCGTGTACCCTTGTTATTAGTTTCCTTTATCCGATGTAGTGTTTCTCACAGTCTCTGCAGGGAATCTTATCTGTGTGAAAAATTTTCCCTGCACTTTTCCCCTAAACATTCCCACTCTTACCTTGAATCTGTGCCCTGTTGTAGTTGACCTTTCCACTTTATCTATGCCTCATAATTTTGTAGAACCTCTATCAGGTCACCCCTCAGCCTCCATCTTTCCAGTGAAAAAAATCCGAGTTTATCCAAGCTCTCCTCATAACTAAAAGCCTCCCGATCAGACAACATCCTGGTAAACCTTCTTTGCACCCTCTTAAAAACCATCCACATCCTTCTGGTAGTGTGATGACCAGAACTGCATGCAATATTCCAACTGTGACTTAAAGTTTTGCACAGTTATAACATAACTTACCAACTTTTATGTTTGGTGCCCTGACTGATGAAGGCAAGCATGCTGTATGCCACCTTATCCACCTGTGTTGCCACTTTCAGGGATCTATGGACCTGTATGCACTGTGTGTCAAGGCTCCTAAGGGTTCTGCCATTTATTATATAATTTGCATGTGAATTTGATCTTCCAAAATTCATCACCTCAATTTGCCATTTCTCTGCCCAAATCTGCAATCTACCTATATCCCACTATGCCCCTTGACAATCCTGCTCACTATCTGTAACTCTGTCAGTTTTGGTGACATCCACAAACTTACTAAACAGACCACCTACATTTTCCTTTAGATCATTTATACATATTACAAACAACAAAGCTCCCAGCACTGATCCCTGCGGAACACCTTAGTTACTGATCTCCATTCCGAAAAGCACCCTTTCACTGCTACCCTCTGTCTTCTATGGCTAAGCCAGTTTTGTAATCATCTAGCTAGCTCAGCCTGGATCCCATGAGACTCTACCTTCTGTACAGTCTGCCATGAAGTACCTTTATCAAATGCCTTACTAAAGTCTAAGTAGACAACATCCGCTGCCCTTCCCTCATCAATGATTCTTACCACCTCCTCAAAAAACTAAATCAAGTTGGTGATACATGACCTTCCCCACACAAACTCATGCTGCCTATCACTAACAAGTCCATTTGCTTCCAAATGTGAATAAATCCTGTCTCTCAGTCTTCTTCAACAGCTTCCCTACCACTGACAGCAAGCTCACCATCTTATAATTACCCAGATTATCTCTGTTTCCCTTCTTAAACAAGGGAACAACATTGGATATTCTCCAGTCCTCTGGAACCTCATCTGAGGCCAAAGAAGATGCAAAGATATCTGTTAAGGCCCCAGCTAGTTCTTCCCTTGCCTCCCACAGTAGCTTGGGATAGATCCCATCTGGTCCTGGGAATTTGTCTACCTTAATGTATTTCAGGACACCCAATACTTCCTCCTTCATTTTATTGACCTGCCCAAGTGTATTCAAACACCTTTCCTTAACCTCCACATCCCTCACTTCCCTCGCTTTGGTGAATACCGATATAAAGTAATCAGTTAAGATTTCATCCATTTCCTCTGACTCCACACATAACCTCCCTCTTTTAACCTTGAGTGGGCCTTCTAGATTTGAACTCCCTTTCCTAGGGAAAAGACCTTTGCTGTTCAGCTTATCTATGCTTCTCATGATTTTAGAAACCTTTGTAAGGTCACCCCTCAACCACCTTTACTCCAGGGAAAAAAAGTTCCAGCCTATACAGCCTTTCCTTATAACTCAAACCCTTTAGTCACAGTGCTATCCTTGTAAGTCTTTTCTGAACCCTTTCCAATTTAATAACATCCTTTATGGCTGATCTAATAATCCTCAATTCAACTTTCCTGTCTTTTCCTCATAAAGCTGAATCTCTTACTGATTTTAAAAACCTGTCTATTTTAGCCTCAAATGTACTTAATGGCACAGCTTCTCTAGCCCACTGTGGTAAATCATTCCAAAAGATTCACAATCCACTGAGAGAAGAAATTACCTCTCATCACTGCCATATATGGGTGACCCATTACTCTGAGATAATGCCTTCTGGTCCTACACTTTCCCACAAGGGGATATTACATCCACCATGTCAAGCCTTCAAAGAATTTTCAATGAGGTTTCTACTCATTCTTCTAAACTTCAGCAAGTATAGACCCAACCTACAAAACCTCTTCTTGTAAGAAAATCTCTCCATACTTGGAATCAACCGAGTGAACCTTATCTGAATCACCTCCGATGCCAGTATATCTTTCCTTAGTACCAAAACTGATCACAGTATTCCAGCTGTGGCCTGACTCTTGCTTTGTACAATTTTTAGCTAGACTTCCCCACTTTAATATTCCATTTGTCTTCCCTATTTTCTGTTGAACTTGGATTTCTGTGATTTATGTTAGGGACACCCCACCCCCTTCACCCCTATCCCTCTGTGCTGCAGCTTTCTGCGATCTCTCTTTCTATTTAAATTATATTGTGCTCCTCTATTCTTCCTAGTCAAGTATACAATCTCACATTCTCCTTTATTGTATTCCATCTGCCAAGTTTTTGTTAATTTAATTAACTTGTCTGTATCAATTTGTCATTATCACCACTTGCTTTTACACCTAATTTTGTGTCATCCACAAACTTGGTGATAGTATATCCACTTCCTTCATTCAAATCATTAATATATATTGTAAACAGCGGTGGTCATAGCATTGATCCCTGTGGAACACCACTAATTACAAGTTGCCATCTGAAAATACCCCCTTTATCCCAACTCTCTGACTTCTATTGGCTAAACAATCCTCTAACAAAGCTGAAATACTATTGCCCAACTCCATGGGCTCTGTTCTTATACAGTAGCCTAATATGTGCTACCTTATCAAATGCCTCCTAGAAAAACAAGTAATTACATAAATTTGTCAGAGATGGCAAGAACTGCAGATGCTGGAGTCAGAAACAACACAATGTGGAGCTGGAGGAACACAGCCGGTCAGGCAGCATCCGAGGAACAGGAATGTTGACGTTTTGGGTTGGGATCCTTCTTCAGAAATTTCTCGGGCACATTTTCACCTTCATGAAGCCATGTTGATCCATGCTGAATGTTATTATGTGTTTCTAAATGCTCTGCTATTACATCCTTTATAATGTGATCTAATATTTTTTTCAAAACAGATGTTTAGCCAACTGGCCTAATATTTACCTGTTTTGACTCCTCTTTTTGAATAAATGTATAACATCAGCAAATTTCCAATTCTCTGGTACTTTTCCAGAATCTAAGGTTTCTTGGAAGATTACTAGCTGGATATCCACCAACTTTGCAGTTATTTCATTTAATATTCAAACATGCAACCCTCTCGGTCCAGGGATCAATCAGTGTTTAACTTCATTGAGTTCCTAAGCACTTTTTTCCTAAATGTTAGTTAGAACACAGAACATGGAACAGTACAGTACAGAAACAGGCCCTTTGGCCCACGATGTCTGTGCCAACCATGATGCCATCCTGAACTAATAGCATATGCTTGCACCTGGTCTATATCTCTCTAGTCCCTGACTATTCACGTGTTTACCTAAATGGCTCTTAAACATTGCTATGCAATGTATTTCTATCACCTCCTCTGGCAACATATTCCAGGCAAGTACCACCCACTGTGCTTTTTTAAAAAAAAAACTTGCTCGCATATCTACTTTAAACTTTCTCCCTCTCTCCTTAATCCTATGCCCCCAGTATTTGAAATTTTCTCCATGGAAAAATACTCCGACTATCCACCTTTTCCATGCCTCTCAACTTTATATACTTCTATCAGGTTGGCCATCAGCTTCCGACACTCCAACGAAAACCACCCAAGTTTGTCCAACCTCTCCTTATAAGCTAAAACACTCCGATATGGGCAAACCTGTTTTGCACCCTCTCTGAAACCTCCACATCTTTCCTACACTGTGGCAACCAGAACTGAAAACAATGCTCCAAATGTAGCCTAACTGAAGCTTTATAAAGCTGTTAAAATGACTTGTCAATTTTTATACTCAATGTCCCAACCAATGAAGGCAATCATGTCGTATGCCGCCTTTACTAGCTTATCCACTTGTGTTGCCACTTTCATGGAGATAAGGTCTTGCACCCCAAGACCCTCTCATTATCAATGCTGCTAAGGTTACTGCCATTTACTGAACACTTCCCTCTTGCATTTAACCTCCCAATACGCATCACCTCACACTTGTCCAGATTAAACTCCATCTGCCATTTCTCTGCCCAACTTTCAAACTGACCTATGTCCTGCTGTATCTTTTGACAACCTTTTTCACTATCCACAACTCCACCAATTTTTGTATCATCTGCAGATTTACTAATCAGACCACCTATATTTTCATCCAAATCATTTATATAAATTATAGACAACAGAGGTCCCAGCACTGATCCTTGCGGAACACTACCGGTCACATACCTCCAGTCCAATAAAGCCCCCTCCACAACTACCTTCTGTCTTCTATGACCAAGCCAATTTTGTATTCAACTTACCAATTCACTGTGGATTCCATGTGACATAATCTTCTGGACTAGCCTACCATGAGGGACCTTGTCAAATGCTTCCGTAAAGTCCATGTAGACAACATGCACTTGAACAATCCTCATCAATCAACTTTGTCACTTCCTCAAAAACTCAATTAAATTTCTGAGACAAGAGCTCCCCTGCACAAAGCCATTGCCATGCTGACTATCCCTAATAAGTCATGGGAAAGACTGTATGAGGACTGGGGCCCTACCTACTTTAATATTTTTCAAGATGCCCAACACCTACTCCTTCCTAATGTCAACATCCCTCGAAATTCAACTTATCCCTCCCTAATCTTACCATCATCCATGTCCTTCTTCTTAATAAATATCAATTCGAAGTAATCATTAAGGATCTCACCCACTTGCTCTGGCTCCATGCATAAATTTACTCCTTTGTCCTTGAATGGACTTACCCTTTCCCTAGCCACCCTCTTGCTCCTAATATACGCTTAAAATACCTCCAGGATTCTCCTGAATCCTACTTGCCAAGGACCCTTCATAGCCTCTTAGCCCTCCTAATTCCTTGTTTAAGTTCTTTCCCGCTTCCTTCATATTCCTCAAGGGACTTGTCTGATTTCAGTTTCCTAAAACTGCAGCACCGGGTGGCACAGTAGTTAGCACTGCTGCCTCAGCACGAGGGACTTGGGTTTGATTCCATCCTCGGGTGACTGTGTAACTCCACAGAGACGTTCTCCGTGTGTCTGTATGGGTTTCCTCCCACAGTCCAAAGATGTGTAGGTTAGGTGGATTGGCCATGCTAAATTGCCCATAGTGTGCAGGGATGTGTAGGCTAGATGGATTAGCCATGGGAAATGGGACAAGGTGGATCTGGTTGGGATGCTTTTCAGAAGGTCGGTGTGGACTTGATGGGCTGAAAGGCCTGCTTCCACACTGTGTAAGGATTCCGTGATTCTAAACATTACATTTGTTTCCTTTTTGATTTAAACTCAATTATCTCTAGCCATCCAATATTTTTCATCCTCACAGGAAGGTGTTGATCCTGAACTCTGATCAACTGGCTTTTAAAAGAATTCCAGATGTCCGATGTGGATTTACCCTCAAACAGCCACCCCCAATCTAATTCCCCTGGTTCCTGCCTTATATGTTGTAATTAGCCTTCCCCCAATTTAGCACTTTCGTCCAAGCACCAGTCTTGTCCTTATCCATAACTATCTTGTAACTCTCAGAATTATGACCACTGTTCCCAAAATGCTACCCTACTAAAACTTCAATAACCTGGCCAGGTTCATTCCTCAATACAAGTTCAACTATGGCCCCTTCCTGGGTTGGACTATCTACACATTGTTTTGAGAAGCCCTCCCTGGGTGCACATAATAAATTCTGTCCCATCAAAGCCCCGGCACTAAGGGAGTCCCAGTGAATATTGGGGGATAATAAAATCGCCCACCACAACAACCCTGGTGTTTTTACATCCTTCCATGATTTTCCTACATATCTGTTCTTCTATCTCTTACTGGCTAATGGCAGGCTTATAGAATAACCCCAGCATAGGATGGCACCTTTCTTATTCTTGACTTCTACACATTTGGCCTTGCTGGATGAGCCCGCCAAGGTGTCATCTCTTAGTGCAGCAATCAGTAATGCAAATTCCCCTTTCTTTTTACATCCCTCTCTCATACCCGAAACATCTAAGTCCTGGAATGCTGAGCTGCAAGTCCTGCCCTTCTCTCAACCAACCTTCTGAATGACTAAACATTGTAGCTACATTGGAGCTCCATGTACTAATCTAGCCTCTATGCTGATCTGCCTTACCTGTTACATTCCTTGCTTCAAAATAAATACGCTTCAGACCACTAGTCCCACGGTGTTCATTAACCTGGCCCTGCCTGTTCTTCCTATTAGACTTACTTGACTTAACCTTGTACTTCTCAGTCCTGCAACAATTGGACCTACTTCTCTGACTCCCCACCCCGGTCAACCATCACACTAGTTTAAACCCTCCCAAGTGGCCCTACCAAACCTCCCTGCAAGGATATTGGTGCCCCTCTATTTTTGGTGAAACCTGTGCTTCTTGTAAAAGTCCCTCTTGCCCTGGAAAAGATCCCAATGATCCAGATATCTGAATCCGTCCCTCCTACACTAGCTCTTTAACCATGCATTCAACTACACATTTTTCTAATTTCTGGCCTCGCTCGCGTGTGACTCAGAGTAATCCCAAGATTACAACCATGAAGGTTTTGGTTTTCAACTTTCAACAAGACTCCCTAAATTCCCTTTGCAGGACTTCATCTTTCTTCTTGCTTATGTCATTTGTACCAATATGGACCATGACTTTTGGTTGCTCAACCTCCCCTTTCAGAATGTTCAGTGTCCACTCCGAGATATCCTTAACCCAGTTACCAGGGAGGCAACACACCATCCTGGAGTTTAGTCCTCAGCCACAGAAATGCCTAGCTGTGCCCCTGACTACAGAGTCCAATATTACTATCACTCACCTACAGTTTGACCCTCCCTGCTGTACAACAGAGTCAATCTGATACTGACTTCATGGCTGCTGTTGCTTTCCTCTGAGAGACCATCCCCTTGCTCACTTTTTGTATTTATTTCCTCTCCATCTCCCTTCCCCATTTTTTGCTCCTTGATTATTTAGTTGTTTTTTGTATTTCTAGAAAGCCATTAGCGTCCTCTACAATGAAGACTGATGCAAAGTATTTGTTCGACTCTTTTGCCACTTCCTAGTTGCACATTTTTAATTTCCCAGCTTTGTTCTCCAAGGGACCTATGTTCACTTTGGCCCCTCTCTCTTCCTTTTTATGTATTCAAAGAAGCTCTTGCTGTCCATTTGCTATTATTTGTTTGTTTACCATCAACAATTATTTTCTTTCTCATTACATTTTGTTTTGGTCATCTTATGTTGGTTTTTAAATCTTTCCCAATTTTCTGGCTTACCACCAATCTTTGCCATCTTGTATGTTTTTACTTCCAATTTGATACTTCCCCTAACTTCATTGATTAACCGTGGTTAGTTTATCCCTTTCTAGAATCCTGCATCCTCACTGGGATATATCTTTGTTGTGAGTCTTGAACTATTTTCTCAAACATCTGCCATTGTGCCCCAATCATCACTTTTTTTTTTTTGCTGTACTCCTTTCCTAGTCCATTCCAATAACATTGCCCTCATTTCTTTATAAGTACCATTATTTAAGTTCAGCACAATTGTTCGCCACTCAGATTTCTCACTTTCAAACTAAGTGTTACGTTCTGCTATGTTATGCTCTTTTACTGTAATATAATATATTAAACATGTTTCATTGCACATTACCATAACCTGATCCCTTATTCGATTCACAACATATTGTTCCAGGATACTGTCCTGAATTCGTTCTAAATTCTTCCTCATGGTTACCTCTTCCAATTTGATTTTCCCCATCTACATGAAGATTAAAGTCACCCAAGATTAATGTATTGCCTCTTTTTATATGTTTCATTATTTCACAATTTATTCTCTGTCCTACAGTAAAACTACAATTAGGGGGTCTATAGACTACTCCTACCTGTGTTTTCTTCCCATTATCATTTCTTACCATCACACTTATATTTTACACCTGTTGATCCAAGATAATTTCTTGTTAACATATTTGTGCGATTTCATAGAAACAAAGCTACCCCATCACTTTTTTCAAACCCATCCCTTTCAAAAGTCACATCCCTGAATATTTAGTTCCCAGCTTTGGTCTCCTTGTAATGTCTCTGCAGATGGCAATATGACTGTACCCATTAATCTCTATTTCTGTTGTTAATTTGCTTATTTTATTCTAAATACTATATGTATTAAGTAAACAGCCATTAATTTTGCCTTGTTACCTTGTTTTCCCCCTTTGACCCTATTTACTGCTGTATTTTTCCATGTTTGCATGCCCTGTCTCTTACAGTCCCATTTTGGGAATTATTATCTAAATAGCTGGCTGCAATGCTGCTACATCCTTTTCTTTTGTAAGCATTCCATTTCCCCTCTCCCAAACTCTTCATTTCTAATTAGTTTAAAATCCTCTTGACAGGCCTAGTTATTCAATTTGCCAGGAGTCTGATCCTAGCACGATTCAAGCAAAGTCTGTCCCACCAGAAAAGCCCCCTTCTACCCCAATAGAACCAATATCCCATGAACTGAAACCCATGCCATTCCCGACAGTCTTTGATCATGTATTTAACCCCATGACCTTATTTGTTCAGTGAATGTTTGCCCTTGATGCAGATAGTAATAATGAGGTTAACTTGGTGTTCTGCTTTTTAATTTAGCTCACAACTGTTCAAAATCTTTCAACAGAAACTTTGATCTCATTGATGTCATTAGTATCAACATGGACAACAACAACTGGCTCCCTCTCTTCCTACTCTAAGCTCCTCCACACCTTGAGAAGATAGAATCATAGAATTTTACAGCACAAAATTCATTCTCTTCAGCCAGTTGGGTCTGTACCTGCTAAAACTTCATTAAATCAACACTGATCCCACTTTCCGGCACTCGGCCCATAGCCTTGAATGTTATGACTTGTAAAGTACTCAAAGTTTGTGAAGTTACCCACATCAACTACACTTGCAGGTAGTGCATTCCAGATGCCCACCATCCTCTGGGTGAAAATGTTTTTAACTCCCCTGTAAACTCCTTGCCTTCCATCTTAAAAGTATATTCTCTTGTTACTGGTCCTGCAACTAAGGGGCACAGCTGCTTTCTATCAATCCTGTCCATGCCCCTCATAACCTTGTATATCTCTATCAAGTCCCCTCTCAACCTTCTCTGCTTCAAAAAAAAAAAAAAAACCCAAGTTTATCCAGCCTTGCTTCATAGCTAAAGTGCTCCATCCCAGGCAAATCCTGGTGAATCTCATCTGCACCCCATCCAGTACATTCACATCCTTCCCATAGGGTGGTAACTTGAACCACACAGTACTCGAGCCATGGCCTAACCAAAATTCTGTACAGCTCCAACATAACCTCTCTGCTTTTATAATTTATGTCTCAACTGCCTCATATACCTTCTTAACTAATCTATTAACATGCCACTTTCAGGGCTCCAAGATCCCTTTGTTCCTGTGAGCCTTCTATCATTGAGTACTCCCTTGTCTTGTTACTTCTTCCAAAATGCATCACCTTATACTTATCAGGGTTCAACTCCACCTGCCACTGATCTACCTATCTGACCAATCCAATTACACCCACTTCCTCATTGTCAACTACCTGGCCAATCTTTGTGTCATCTGCAAACTTACTTATTATCCCTTCCTACATTCTCACCTACATTGTTTATATATATAACCCAACACAGATCCCTATGATATGCCATTGTTCACAGCCTCCAGTCAGACAAACTACTGCCACTAAGCCAGTTTTTAACAGGATAATTGAAGCCCAGGATCAGGGGCCCAGCAGAAAAGAGTGACATCATAGGTAAACTGAACGTTCATTAGTTGGTGAAGCTACTAATTTGAATATCATAGGTTACTTTCAGATTGAAGGTGAATAGGAGAAATATCTGCAAGCTAGAAAACTCAACATGAAAACTTTAAAAACAAAATCATATTTTTATGAACTAAGTCATTAAAATAGAGATGCTGGGCCAGGCAATCAGTTGCCTGATATGGGAGCTGGTGGACCCCGTTGTGGTTCATAGTGACCATATCTGTAGTGTTGGTTGCTTTAGGAGCTTTGAACTGAGCTTCAAACACTCAACACATCAGGGAGGGTGAGAGTTACTCAGATGCTGTGTTTCAGGTGGCAGTCACACTTCTTATATTAACTACATTAAATTCAGGCAGTGGTTAGGGACAGGTAGAGGGATCCAGGAGGTTGTGCTGAAGGACCCTCAGCCCTTGAACTTGTTTAACAGGTTTGAGATCCTTCCTCCCTGTTTGGATGAGAGTTGGGGCTGTAGGGAGGATGATCAAACTGACTGTAGCACCATGGTGCAGGGAACCATTCAAGACAGAGGAGAAAAGAGAAATGTAGTTGATATCAGCCATGGGAATAGACACTGCTCTCTGTGGTCAGGATCGAGAGTCCTAAAATCTGTGTTGCTTGCCTGGTGCCCGGGTTCAGGATACCTCACCTGGGCTGGAGAGGAACTTGGAGTGCGAAGGGAAAGATCCACCTGTCATGGTCCATGTAGGAACCGACAATATAGCGTAGAAACAGAAAAAAGGTTCTGCTAAGGGAATATGAGCAGCTATGGGCTAAATTAAAAAGCTTAACAAAGACTACCTGATTACTACCTGAGCCATGAACAAATTGGCACAGGGTCAACAAGATTAAAGAGATAATATGGCTGAAAGATTGGTGTGGGAGAAACTGGTTCAAATTCATGAGGCATTGGCATTAGTACTAGGGATGAAGAAAGGTCTTCCAATGGAATGGGCTCCACCTGAAATGTACTAGGATGAGAGTGCTTGCCAATTGCATAACTTGGGCTATGAATAGGTCTTGAAACCAAGTAGTGGGATGATGGGTTCAGGTGCATGGAAAGTTATGAAAGGAGTTAAAGGCGCTGGGTGGGGGTGGTGCTCAGCCGAGGTTAAAGTTTCCAGAACAAGTAATAGGATAGAGAGTATAGTAATGGTCAGGGATCTAACTTCAGGCAGAGCAGATAAGGGGACAATTATGAGAAAAGGTGCAGTCAATGCCGATCTGAGGGTGTTGTATTGAAATGCATGCAGTATACGAAACAAGGTAAATGAGCTAGCCCAGATGAAATTGGCGGATAAGATGTTGTACTATCACAGAGACATGGCTGTAAAGGAATCAGGGCTGAAAACTAAATATCCAAGGATACATGAGCTATTGAAAGGATAGGGAGATGGGCAGAGGGGTTTGCCTTGTTAAGAAGAAATGATATTGAATTGATAGCAAAAAGAGATATACAGCTGGAAGGTGTATGATCTATGGTGGATAGTGTTAAGGAAGCGCAAAAGGAAAAAGACCATGACCAGAGTTATGTACAGGCATCCTAGCAGCAATCAGTATATGTGGAAGAAAATAAATCAAGAGATAGAAAAGGCATGAAAGAATGGCATTCTTACAATAATCATGGGGGTCTTCAATATTCAAGTGGATTGGGAAAATCAAGTTGGTACCAGATCTCAAGAAAAGCAATTTTTGAAATGTTTTTTTTTTTGGAGCAGCTTGTGGAAGAGCCCACTAGGGAACAGGCAATTCTGGATGTAATGATGCATTGAGGCAGACTTGATTAGAGAGCTGAAGGTGAAGGATGCCCTAGGAGGCAGTGACCATAATATGATGGAATTCACCCTGCAGTTTGAGAGGGAGAAGCTGGAATCAGATGTAACACTATGACAATTAAGTAAAGACAAGTAGAAAGTAAGAGTGCAGAGCTGGCCAGATTTGGCTAGAAGTGGAGCCTTGCAGGGAACACAGTGGAGCAGTAATGGCAGGAGCTTCTGAGGGTAGTTTGTTAGGCACAGCGGAAATTCATTCCAAGGAAGAAGAAACATATTAAGGGGAGCATTTGTGGCTGACAAAGGAAGGCAGAGACAGCATAAAAGCAAAAGAAACAGCATATAATGTGGTGAAGGTTAGTGGGGTGCCAGAGGATTGGGAAGCCTTCAAAAAACAGCAGAAGGCAACTAAAAAAGCAATAAAGGGGGTAGAAGATGAAATATGAGAGCGAGCTAGCTAGTAATATAAAAGATTGCAAGAGTTTATTTAGATATTTAAAAGATAAGAAGGAGGCAAGAGTGGACATTTGGATCACTGGAAATGAGGTTGGAGAAGTAGGAACAGGGAACAAAGAAATGGTGGAGGAACTGAATAGGTACTTTGCATCAATTTTCACAGTGGAAGACAGCAGATCTTCAAGAAAATCACAGGACAGAGGTGAGAGTAATGGCCATCACTAAGGAGAAGGCAGGTAAATCACCCGGACTGGATGGACTACAACTCACAGTTCTGAAGAAGATTGCAAAGGCATTAGCGGTGATCTTTCAGAAATCACTGGAGTCAGGGATGGTCCCAGAAGATTGGAAAATAGCTAAACTAACAACTCTGTTTAAGAAGGGAGGGAGGCAGAAGATTGGAAACTACAGGCTGGTTGGGCTGACCTCCATCATAGTTAAGTATTTAGAGTCCATTATTAATGGATGATATTGCAGAGTACTGGGAAGTGCATCATAAATTAGGGCAGAGTCAGCACGACTTTGCTAAGGGGAGGTCATGTCAGACAATGCTGTGAGAATTCTGAGGGGGTAACAAGCAAGTTAGAGAAAGCAGAGTCAGTGGAAATGATCTATTTGGATTTCTAAAGGCCTTTGACACGGTGCTACTCAGGAGGCTGCTAAATAAGAGCCATGGTGTTAGGGATAATGTACTGGCACAGATAATGGATTGGCTGACTGGCAGAAGGCAGAGAGTGGGGATAAAGGAGTATTTTTCAGGATGGCAGCCGACGACTAGTGGAGTTCTGCGGGGGTCAGTGTTGGCACCACAACTATTCATGTTGTGCATTCATGATCTGGAGAAGAACTGAGGACATTGTTGCTAAGTTTGCAGATGACAGAAGAATAGGTGGAGGGACATGTAGTGTTGAGGAAGCAGGGAGGCTGCAAAAGGAAGTGGACAGACTAGGTGGATGGTTAAAGAAGTGCAGATGGAATATAATGTCGGAAGTGAGATGTTACGCATTTTGAAAGGAAGAATAAAAGCAGAGGCTAATTTCTAAGCTGGAAAAGGCTTTTGAAATCTGAAGTGCAAAGGGACTTGGGGGTCCTAGTTCAGGTTAGTCCTAAGGTTAACATGCAGGTTCAGTTGCCGGTTAGGAAGACAAATACAGTATAGGCATTCATTTCAGGAGGGCTAGAATACAAGAGCAGAGATATACTGCTGAGGCTGTATAAGGCCCTTGGTCAGACAGCATTTGGAATATTGTGGGCAGTTTTGGGTCTGTATCTAAGGTAAGAGGGGGTCCACAGGAGGTTTACAAGAATGATCCCAGGG
The DNA here is from genome assembly GCF_021869965.1 of Rhincodon typus. NCBI lineage: Eukaryota > Metazoa > Chordata > Chondrichthyes > Orectolobiformes > Rhincodontidae > Rhincodon > Rhincodon typus. The sequence goes on along the minus strand of NC_063340.1, from coordinate 28,170,032 downwards.
ATGAAAAGCTTGTCAATTGAGGAACGGTTAAGGACTCTAGGTCTGTACTCGACAGAGTTTAGAAGGAACATAAGAACATAAGAACTAGGAGCAGGAATAGGCCATCCGGCCCCTCGAGCCTGCCCCACCATTCAATAAGATCATGGCTGATCTTTTTGAGACTCAGCTCCACTTACCTGCCCGCTCACCATAACCCTTAATTCCTTTACTGTTCAAAAATTTATCTAGCCTTGCCTTAAACACATTCAGTGAGGTAGATTCAACCGCTTCACTGAGCAGGGAATTCCACAGATTCACAACCCTTTGGGTGAAGAAGTTCCTCCTGACCTCAGTCCTACATCTGCTTCCCTTTATTTTGAGGCTATGCCCCCTAGTCCTAGTTTCACCTGCTAGTGGAAACAACCTCCCTGCCTCCAACTTATCTATTCCCTTCATAATCTTGTATGTTTCTATAAGATCTCCCCTCATTCTTCTGAATTCCAATAAGTATAATCCCAGCCTACTCAGTCTCTCCTATAATCCAACCCTCTCAACTCTGGAATCAACCGAGTGAATCTCCTCTGCACCCCCTCCAGTGTTAGTATATCCCTTCTCAAATAACGAGACCAAAACTGCACACAGTACTCCACATGTGGCCTCACCAGGACCCTAAACAGCCGCAGCATAGCCTCCCTGTTTTTAAACTCCATCCCTCCAGCAACGACAGACAAAATTCGATTTGCTTTTTTAATTACCTGCTGCACCTGCAATCCTACTTTTAGCGATTCATGCACAAGGACACAAGTCCCTCTGCACAACAGCATGCTGCAATTTTTACCATTTAAAACATAGTCAATTTTGCTGTTATTCCTACCAAAATGGATGACCTCACACTTATCAACATTGTACTCCATCTGCCAGACCTTTGCCCACTCACTTAGACTATCTATATCCTTCTGTAGACTTTCAGTGTCTTCTGCACACTTTTTGCTCTACCACTCATCTTAGTGTCATCTGCAAATTTTGACACACCACACTTTGATTTGGAGTTGGGGACTATGTAAATTGTAAACAATTGTGGTCCCAACACTGATCCCTGAGGCACACCACTAGCCACTGACCGCCAACCAGAAAAACACCAATTTACCCCTACTCTTTGCTTTCTACTAGTCAACCAATCCTCTATCCATGCCAATACATTACCTGCAATACAGTGCAACTTTATCTTATGTAGCAGCCTTTGGTGTGGCACCTTGTCAAATGCCTTCTGGAAATCCAGATACACCACATCCACAGGTTCCCCATTGTCCACCATGCAAGTAATGTCCTCAAAGAATTCCACCAAATTGTTTAAACAAGACCTACCCTTCATGAACCCATGCTGGGTGTTCCCAATGGGACAATTTATATCCAGATGTCTTGCTATTTCTTCCTTAATAGATTCAAGCATTTTGCCCACTACCGAAGTTAAGCTAACTGGCCGATAGTTACCTGCTTTTTGTCTACTTCCTTTTTTTAAACAGTGGCGTCACATTGGCTGTTTTCCAAACTGCGGGAACCACCCCAGAGTCCAGTGAATTTTGGTACATAATTTGCTATTTCTCCCATCACCTCTTTTAGTACTCTGGGATGCAGTTCATCAGGGCCAGGAGACTTGTCTACCTTTAGCCCCATTAGCTTGCCCAGCACTGCCTCCTTTGTGATAATGACAGTTTCTAGGTCCTCACCTGCTATAACCTTCTTGCTATCAGTTTTCGGTATGTTATTTGTGTCTTCCACTGAAGACCGACACAAAATAACTGTTTAATGCCTCAGCTATTTCCTCATTCCCAGTTATTAAATTGGCCTTCTCATCCTCTAAAGGACCAATGTTTACCTTTGCCACTCTTTTACGATTTACATATTTATAGAAACTTTTGCTGCCTGTTTTTATATTTTTGAGCTAGTTTACTCTCATAATCTATCTTACTTTTCTTTAACATTTTCTTTGTGGCTTTCTGTTGGCCTTTAAAGGTTTCCCAGTATACTAGTTTCCCACTAATCTTTGCTTTTTTTGTATGTATTTTTAAAAAATCTGATACTTTCCTTTATTTCCTTAGACATCCATGGCTGACTACTTCTTTTCCTACAGTTCTTCCTTATCATTGGAATATACTTCTGCTGAGCACTGTGAAAAATTGTTTAGAAAGTCCTCCACTGTTCCTCAATTGACCCACCATAAAGTTTTTGCTCCCATTCTACCTTAGTTAACTCCTCCCTCATCCCATCATAGTCTCCTTTGTTTAAGCACAGGGCATTGGTACTGGATTTAACCTTCTCACGCTCCATCTGTATTTTAAATTTGACCATACTATGATCGCTCCTTCTGAGAGGATCCCTAACTTTGAGATCATTAATTATTCCTGTCTCATTACACAGGACTAGATCTAGGATAGCTTGCTCCTTCGTAGGTTCCCTTACGTATTGCTCAAGGGATGCATTCTATGAATCCCTCCTCAAGGCTGCCATGACCGACCTGGTTTGACCAATCAATATGTAGATTAAAATCCCCCATGATGATTGCTGTACCATTTTTACATGCATTAGCTATTTCTATGTTTATTGCCCACCCCACCATGATGTCATTATTTGGTGGCCTATAGACCACACCTATCAATGACTTTTTCTCCCTGCTATTCCTAATTTCCACCCAAATGGATTCAACCTTTTGTTCAGTAGAACCTATATCATCTCTCACTACCGCCCTGATATCATCCTTAAAAATCAGAGCAACACCACCTCCCTTACCTTCCCATCTGTGCCTCCGAACAGTTTGATACCCCTGGATATTTAACTCCCAGTCATGACCATCCTGCAACCATGTCTCTAATGGCCACTAAATCATACCCATTTACCATGATTTGTGCCGTCAACTCATCCACTTTGTTTCGAATGCTCTGAGCATTCAGATAAAGTGCCCTCATGCCAGTTTTTTCACCTTCTTTTTGAGTCCTATTACCTCCATTACTAATAGCTCTTGAGTTCTCCTTCCCTTTAACTTTTTTCCTAATTTTCAATGGAGTTGAAGCTCCTTGTTACCTGCTAACCTGCTGCTTTGCCTTGCATTAATTGTTATACTCTGTGTACGCTCACTCCTCCCTCCTCCCACCTCCCACCCCACTTACTAGTTTAAAGTCCTATTGACCACCCTATTTACCCATTTCGCCAGAACACTGGACCTGGCCCTGTTCAGGTGGAATCCATCCCAGTGGTATAGATCCCTCCTGTCCCAGAACTGATGCCAGTGCCCCATGAAAAGGAAACCCTCTTTCCCACACCAAGCTCTTAGCCATGTGTTTAATTCCCTGATCCTCACCTCCCTATGCCAATTTGCACGTGGCTTGGGCAGCAATCCAGAGATTATGACCCTTGAAGACCTGTTTATTAATTTTGTTCCTAGCTTTTCATAATCCCAAAACAGGTCTTTTTTCCTAGTCCTGCCTATGTTGTTGGTACCGACGTGGACCACAACAACTGGACCCTCCCCCTCCCTCTCTAGTATCCTTTCAAGCCGGTCAGAGATGTCTTGGACCCTGGCACTGGGCAGGCAACACACCATGTAGGATTCTCTATCCTGTTTGCAGAGGATACTGTCTCTCCCCCTGATGATGGAATCCCCTACAACTACAATCTGTCTTTTAGCTTCCCCCCCCCCCCTCTTGAATGGCCTCCTGGACCATGGTCAGTTGACTCATCCTTCCTGCAGCCCTGTTCCTCATCCACGCAGGGAGCAAGTGCCTCATACCTGTGGGACAATGTCAAGGGCTGTGGCTCCTGTGTTCCTGTCTGCAGGGTCCCTCTACCTGCCTCACTCGCAGTCACACGCTGCTGTCCCTGTCTGCCAATTGAATTAACATTAGTTAATCTACAAGGTGTGACTGCCTTCTAGAACACAGCATCCAGGTATCTCTCCCCCTCCCGGATGTGCCGCAGTGTTTGGAGTTCGGATTCTAGCTCATCGATTTTGAGCCAGAGCTCCTCAAGCAACCAACACTTGCTGCAGATGTGGTCACTGCCGTTCTCAATGGGATCAGCTAGCTCCCACATCATACAGCTACAACACATGACCTGACCTGCCACCTCTACCTAGTTAATTGTTTAAAATTAATTAGGTTTTTTTTGGTTTTGCAGTGTTCTCTCTTTAAGTGTTCTCTGCACCAGTAAGTTTACTCCGTTATATACTCAAACAGACTCCGGCTTTGCCTTCCGAACTGCTCCTGGAGGATTTGGCTCTAGGTGACCTCCTGGAAAGATAACAAAGAGATGAGAAAAAAAATGCAAATAGGATGAGGGGGAATCTGATTGAAACTTACAGGATACTGAGATACCTCGATTGAGTGGATGTGGAGAAGATGTTTGCATTAATAGGAGAGACTGGGAACCAAGGGCAAAGCCTCAGAATGAATAGACAATCTTTTAGAACTGAGATGAGGAGGAATTTATTCTGCCTAGGGTGGTGAATTTGTGAGACTCATTGATGCAGAAGGCTGTTGGGTCATATCAATGAGTCAATTTAAGATAGACACAGGTTCTTGATTGGATTAGAATGGTTTACGAGGAGAAGGCTGGAGAATGGGTTTAAGAAACATATCAGCATGATCGAATGGCGGAGCAAACTCGATGAGCTGAATGGTCTAATTCTGCTCCTAAATCGTATGATCTTATGGGCCGGACGGTTTCATTCTATGGTATTACAACCCTATGATTGGTCTTCGGGAGGGTGCCTTACAAAATCTCTGCATTGATATCGGGTCTAAAGGTTAAATAAGAATGGCATTGGCTTACATCCTTTACAAAGTGAAGATTAAACAGTTTCCAGCTCGAAATGAGCCGGGGCTTTTCCGTTCTGCGGCCATGCATTCCTTGGAGCCCTGTCATTCATCTTTGGGGGCGTGGCCACCAGCTGTTTGTACCCAATGGAAAAGATGAGGGAGCGGGACCAACGTTGGGGCCGCGCCCACCATTGATGATGTCCTTGCGGGGCAGGTTGGGAGACCCCACCATGAGAACGCGTGAGTGGAACTTGGGGTCTCTGGGAGGTGCGCGCCGAGCCGCCATTTTGTCGAACGGTGTGTGAGAGAACGGAAAGGGGAAGGTAAGGTACTTCAACTGACAGGGAGGGATTTGGGGAGCATCAGCCGGCATCACATCTACCTGACTGCATGCTTGACTTTGCTGGCATAGAGCGGCATATGAGTTGGTGTTGTCCCTGGTTGTAACTCGGGGTGGGAGGGGGCTGGTACTGTGCCCGAAAATCGAGCAGTGTCAGCGAATCCATGGGCCGCAGGCAGAGCCGGAGCCTCAGTCTGGGTAGGCGTGGGCCGGGGCCTGGACAGTGAGACCTCTGCCGTACTGAATGAGCAGACTGTGTACTGTGTAAGTGGAAGGGATGGAGTTGTTAGGTCCGGGATTCGTAGCATAGAGAAGCCGGACTGTGGCCTTTGTCTATGTCACATGGCTGTGGGATGGCAGGGGAAAGCTGGAACGAGACAGGACCGAGTTGACTTCCTTTTCCCTGTCTCTCCGACCATCACTGCCGACCTGACCTTCCCCCTCCGTGGCCCTGACTACTTTGGAGGGGTGGCGGTGGTTCCCTTTCGGGTTCCCTTTCCCAGTTACTGGACGGGGTGTTAGTTGGCCGGCACTTCCCGCTGTTGCTGCATCCCAGATATGTGTTGGTGAACCGGTATTCGCTGTCGTGCTCCGTTCGAAGAGGCAAAAAGGCCTGTTTTATCATCTGTCATTTATCTTTGAACTAGAGTCTATTACTGATGCAGACTTGCTGTCTGGGCTGGGAACGATGACTAAAGCTGAGATCACTGCAAACGGATCTGGCGATATGATTCCTAGCCAGCCTGGTCATGTCTAGTCCTTTTCCGCTCCAAATGTTTTAATAATTTTTAGTACTGTCAATTTAGGGCTATCAATTTCTAAGACATTTACCGCGCCTATTTTTGCTTTCATTTGTGTACACGTGTACAGATGTCTACTGAAGAAATGGCTACCGAGCATATGAATGGAAATGGTACGGAAGAGCCGATGGATACTTCCACTGCCGTTGTTCGATCTGAACACTATCAAACTTTATTAAGTGCTGGTTTACCAAAGAAAGTTGCGGACAAGCTAGATGAAATGTATTTAGCAGGTATGGTTGCAAACTGCATGAGTACTCTGTACTAAAACTCATCTTGTTATCAATTTGTTACCTATTTCAATTTGATACATTCTTGTGTCCATTTTGTGTTGATTATACAATTTCAATTCCATAAAAATATGGGGATACATCAAGGAAAGAACACATTGCTGCATTTGCATGGATTGCAGGGGGTGGCTTGGACTGACTCATCCTGCAAGTGATCTTCATCTATTTATAGACAAAGGAAATATGTATGTAAGAATAAGGTGACAAGATCAGTAAAACAGCCATCTTTTTGTTGAGTTAATCTCATTTAGAGCCAGAGTTCACGTAGAGAACAAAATGGATAGTTTTCTTGAAAGGTTGAAATTCACCATATGGTCATGCAGGCACTGGCATTGCCCAGTGTAACATTTAAGCCTGCAGAGAAGAAGGATCATGCTTGGCTTCCTTTTCTGAGCTGGTTGGTTTCTGCTAGAGCCCTCTGAGTCATAAGTTAACTTCAACCTCTTAAATCACACCAGAAAACGACTATGTCTCGTTCTTATTGCTGTTCTGGCCATTTTATTATTTAGTCTGAAGATGTTTAGAGAATGTGAACCATGCTACAATCTTGATGTCCCAGTATGCTTCATAGACAATAAAATACTTCTGTACTGTAGTCATTGTTGAAGTAAAGGCAGATTTGAACCTACCAGTCTTTTCCAATTAACAAGAAACTTGTTAAAACAAATCATGCAATAATGTTAATTGAGATTACAATTGGCTAGGAGAGTGTGTGCTGTTCAGCAGGTTCATGGGATCGTCAACACCCACTGAGGGGTTATTTATGATAGATAAGTTGTCTGACATATGGCCTAGATTTGTTGCTCAGTTCTTACCTCCATATTTTTAACAGCAGTATCTAGTGGTAGGAGTTATAAGTTGTTTTTCATCTTGTTAACTCTACTTCATGGATAAAATTTAACTGCAAAAGATTCCTTTCCCTTCATCTTTGAATATTATAGACCTGTTATTTCGCTTATTCCAGGAAAGTTTGAAGAAATATTACCTTTTGAGCCTTCAGCTATAGGTTATTCTGATATTGATGGGAAATGTCCTTCTCCACCACTCTGCTTGAAAAACTGCCTAAGCTAATGGCTGGCTATTGGAATCCCCTGAAGTTTCTTAAAATTACCTATCTCTGTCCTGTCTCTGTTCTCTTATGCTGAAACTTATCACTGCTGATTTGCCAACTCATTCCAATCTCCTGAAGGCCTCCACGTTAATTGATATGAGTTCTATCCCTCAATTGTACCCCCTCTTACTTAAAATCTTCCACCATCACCCTAACCTTTATAATAAAAAAAACCCATTGACTTGACTGCCCTTGCAAACTTCCAGGTCATCTTCAACCTGCCTTTCTTATCAAAACCCTTTAGATTCATTGCCACTTCCCAAACCTTTTGCTTGAATCCTTCCAATCAGGTTTCTGTTCATGCAGTAGTGCCAAAAAGGCTCTTACTAAAGTCACAAATTGGTTTCTGAGTGACTGTGATGATGGTAAACTTTCCTCCTTCATCCTCATTGCCCTGATCTACAGCTTTTTTTGTTGTACAGTTGCTATACTGCCTCCACTGTCATTCTGCTAAGTGGGACTGCTCTCACGTCAAATCACTTGCAATATCTTCTTGCCCCAGCACCATAACCTCTGGTGTCTCCCCAGGATCTATCTTTATCCCCCTTACTTCTCACCTATGTGCTGCTCCTCAACACCCCCATTTGAAGACGCAGGGTACGTTTTCACATGCAGCTTGATGGCACCCAGCTCTAGCTTATCAGACTTCTCTTGACTCCTCTGCTAAATTCAGACTGATTATGCAATGTCTAGTACTGGATGAGAATAACAGCTCCAATTAAATATGGGGGCAGTGCAGCTGTGTTTTTGGCCCCCCCTCCACTTAAAATTTTAATTTTCTGATTCTATAGAGGTTTATAAAATCATGAAGGGCGTGGATAGGGTGGATAGCCAAGATCTTTCCCTAGGGTAGGGGAACCCAAAGCTAGAGGGCATGGGTTTAAAGTGAAAAGGGAAAGTTTAAAAAGGGACCTAAAGGGCATCTTTCTCATGCAGAGGGTGGTGTGCATATGGAATGAGTTGCCACAGATGGCTTGGTGCACAATCACAACATTCAGAAGGCATCTGGCTGGGTACATGAATAGAAGGGTATGGGCCAAATGCTGGCAAATGGGACTAGATTAATTCAGGATATCTGGTTGGCATGGATGATTTGGCCTAAAAGGTCTTTTCTGTGCTGTACATTTGACTCTCCATGACAATACTCTACAATTGTGCCAGTCTGTTCGTGACCCTGATGTTATGTTTGATTCTGAGATGCGTTTGCAATCGCATTTGTCATTAAGACTTTTTTTTTTCTCCATCTCAACGAAATCACCTGACTTGGTCCTAGTTTGAGCCTGTTCCTGAAACTTTGATATATTTGTCCTCCACTCGACTAATTTCTGATAGGTGTCCCAGATTGTATTCCGTCTAAACTTGAGGCATCCACAACTATAAACTTGCGCAACACCCAGTTTGCTGATGTACTTTGGCTCCTGGTTAAGCAGTGTCTTGAAATGCTGATCCTTGTTTCACCGCTTTCTTGGGTCCTGTAATCTTCTGTGATCATCCCTACACTCAGGCACATGCTCCTCTACTTCTGGCATCAGTACATTCCTAGTTATAACTGCTGCAACAGTGGTGGCAATGCCTTCTGCCTAGGTTCCAAGCTCTGGAATTCCCTCTACGCCTTTCCACTGTACCTTATTTCCCTCCTTTAAGAGACTTTTAAACTTGGACCAGCCTTTTGTCATCAAATTAATACCACCTGACAGAGCTCACTCATGCTTCTGGTTTTTAAATGCTTTTGTCTATATAATGTCTTGGGGCCCCTTCATACTTGAAAGGCACTATGTAAATTTAAATAACTGTACACTTAAATTGCATTCTAGTCTGTGATACCTCTAATACAAGTATACCAAATGACTCAGCTCCATTCAACAAGATCATGGCTGATATTTGGCCTTGCTATTTTGTGTCTACCCTGTCAGTCTTGTCTTGACTCAACTATATTTTAAAAGTATATATTTTTTTAATCAATCTTGGATTTGTTCAATGACTTGACCTCCATAGCTGCCTGGGACATAAAATTCCAATGATTCACAGCCCTCTGTAGAAATTCCTCCCATTCTCCCTCCTTAAATGGACCAATCCCCTTTCCCAAAACTATGGCCTCCATGTTCTAAATTTTTCCAGGTAGAAATATTCTCAACAGCTGTTCTGTTGAGCCCCCTCAACATCTTTTGTTTTACTAAGATTGAATCTCGTTCTTGTAAAGTTTAGGCCCAGTCCATCTCTGAACTGTTTCTAATGCAGATATCTCCTTAAGTGACCAAAACTCAACACTGTACCCTTGGTGTTGGTTTCAATAATGTCCTGTACAGTTGCAACAAAACTTTTTATAGTCCTCTCCCTTGCAATAAAGGCCAGCATTTCATCTGACTTCCTAAATATTTGATTTCTACTTTCTTTCAGGAGCAGAGAACCCTGGAGAGCTCAATTTTGTTTTTCTTTCATTTTAAATAACATCTTGCTTTTCTAATCCTGTAAACCTTTGTACCCTATGTAAACGTGAGCTTTACAAAAAATGTTAACCTACATCGGTTAAAATACTCTGCTGTGGTCATCGGCTTAAGTACATCAAAACCCTTTTGTGTCTGAGTAGAGAGAGAATTTTATCCTGGTATTTGTCACTGGTGCAGTAGAACTGAGGATAGTGTGTGTTGCTTTTAGGAATTTGGGGTTTCCATGCCATTTTGTGAGATGAGTTGAGATTATTTTCACCTTTAAAAATGAGGATCCTGTTTCAAGTCACATTTCTAATGTATATTGCTCTTTTGACTAAAACATTTTGGAGAACAGTTGGATTTGCATTGCTGAAAAATCTTGTTTATTAGTGTTTGCTTGGATTTGTTTTGTAGGTTTGGTTTCTCACAGCGATTTAGACGAGAGAGCAATTGATGCCTTGAGGGAATTCAATGAAGAAGGTGCATTGTCAGTACTACAACAGTTTAAGGAAAGTGATCTTTCCCATGTTCAGGTAAGAATTGTTCTGTTATGGTCATTCAAAATCTAACATTGTATACAGATTACAAATAGTGAATTCTAAATGATATAACAGTATGAATGCAGTTGAGTTTGAAACCTGCCATTAACAATCAAGTGCTCAAATGGATCAACTTGTTCAACTTCAAGTGTGGTGTATCACTATATTAAGTTTATTTATCCTACTAATAAATTCACAATTGGTTGTCTGATTTAGCTAAAACAATAGCTGTGAGAAACTGGCCATAATGGTATGAATGTCATTCTTGGAGTTCACATTTATGACATTATTTCATTCTTTCCTAATAGTAATATAAATAGGAAATGGTATGTAAATGTACTGCAGCATGCGTATAGTTCAATGTAAGTTTAATATCAAGATTAAACATCGGTTGAATGTACTTTATTTTAAACCATAGTGAATTAATAGTTACACCAATGAGACTTTTGTATATCTCGTGCAAGTCTTTTGTTTTAAGGTAGTTAATAACGGTTGAATTTCATGTTCCATTGTTTGATTAATCCTTACTCGTAAGAAAACAGTTTGAGTGGAAATAATCTATTCCTTAGGTTGAGTTTAAAAGTAAATTATGTATATCAGAAGTGGAGAAATCGTTGACTTCATTGAGACACGTCAGTTTAAATGGCATAGAGGTATTCAGTTGGGAGTGAGTTGCTGTGGGAATCCTCAACATTGACTCTGGACCCTATGAATTTTTAAGACAAGTTGGCCATGAGTAAGGGAGTCTCCTGCCAGCAACTATGCATAAGCACCCCCCGACATCTATGCCACATCTGGTTCAGTGCAGGATCAAAGAGTGCAACCAGCTCAAGTCATTTGGGATCAGAGGGGAAATTCTCTGCTGGTTGGAGTCATACTTTGCACAAAGGAATATGTAGTCGGTCATCTCTGCAGGATTTCTTTGGAAGGTGTCCTAAGCTCCACCATCTTAGTTTACTTCAACGACCTTTCCATCATATCTGATTTGCCCAATAATTGGGTTTGGGCTGACATGTGGCAAATAATATTCAGATCATTAGTGCCAGGCAATGGCCACATCCAACAAGAAAACCTAGCCATTGCCCCAAGACATCTTAAGGGTTAGTGTCCCAAAACTGCAGTAAACTAGCAATGTAAATATAATGGCTGCAAGAGGTTAGGAATCTTGCAGCGAGTAACTCCTGACTCCAAAGCCTGTCCACCTTTGAGGCACAAGTCAGAAGTATGTTGGAATACTCTTCACTTGTTTGGATAAGTGCAATAACATTAAACAAGCTTGATGTGATCCTGGACAAAGCACTCCCATTGTTTGGCACTGCATCCACCAACATTCAGTCCCTGTTCTGCTGATGCTTATTAATGGCAATATGTGCCACCTGCACAGTGCACTGCAAGGATTCACCAAGGGACCTTGAATAGCACCTTCCAAACCCATAACTGTGTCTATCTCGAAGGACGAGGACCATTGACAAATTCTCCTCCACATCGTTTGTCATTCGTGATTTGGAAATGTCATTATTCTTCACTGTCATTGGGTCAAAATTCTGGAACTCCCTCCCAAATGGTATTGTGGATGTACCTACATCAAATGGATTGCAGTGGTCCAAAGACGGCAGCTCGCTGCTAAAGGTTGTCCTGTTCAATTGGTTGAGTTAAAGGGCCATGTAATCTTGTTGACTTTTCGAGAGATTTAATTCCAGTGCTGCCCCCTAGGCAACACGCGCTCTCACTCGTGCTCTGTCGTGGCCGCCCCCATCCCCATCTTGTGGCCACACCCCTCAAACCAACACCGTCAGTGTCCTCTGGCATGGCAGTCTTTTTCAAGATTGTGTTTGTTTCATTCAAACCAAAGCTTGGACTGCTACTGTTGAAATGAGCCTGTATAAGTTTTATAAGTAGGGGGGCTTTTACAATCCACTTCAAGATAACCTTCAAAACTTGTGCTCTTCAATCAGCGTGTGTGGTCAGCGTTCGGGGAGGATAGGTGAGCAGGAGTAGTTTTACTTTTAAAATGTACAGTAAAAGCCCCAGCATTTTTAAACCATTGGGGCCCTCTCTTTCATAGCATTGCCTCCAGCTTTGGATCTCGAGCAGGAACTCAACTCCAGTAGAAAAATATATGCGTGTTGGGTTAGCTGGTATAACTCCCCAGGGAGTGGGGAGACGTCACAATTTGGAGGGTTGAAGAGTGGGCTGGATGATTGTTCCCTGAATCTCCTGATCAGAAGTTTCAGGAATCAGGATTGCTAGCATGCAGGAGGCACGTGTATTTTAAGTAGCCAGATAAGTTTGTTTTTATGCGAGGGATGGACTTATTTCACTTGCCAATGTTAGAATTTAGCAGTCTAAAATATTTCCAGTTGGAGGGTGCATTGTTTTAACATTGTAGGACCTTCCTCATCAGAAAAGTGCAATCTAACTGCAATTTTAACAATGCTTGTATGGAATAAACGTGTTGCTTAATTCCTGTAATTTTCAGAAATGCAGTCACAACTTTGAAGGCTTATTGTGATGTTTCTTTCTGTATAGAATAAAAGTGCTTTTCTATGTGGAGTAATGAAGACCTACAGACAGAGGGAAAAGCAAGGATCTAAAGTAACAGATGCTAATAAAGGTCCAGATGAGACAAAAATTAAGGTAAAATTCCAATATTGAGGCAATAGGTGTTCCTTGTTGTCTGACATCTTGTGGTAAATATTTTTTGCCTAAGTTAACGGAAAATCTCCAACAGAGCGGTACAGCACAAGAACAGGCCCTTTTGCCCACTCTGTTCTGACCGTAATGCCATTCTAAACTAATCCTATCTACCTGCAAATGGCCCATGTCTCTATATTAATTGCCTGTTCATTATCTGTCTAAATGCCTCTTAAACATTGGTATCATATCTGCACCTCCCCTGGCAACATGTTCCAGACACCTATCCCCCTTTACACTTGACACTTGCGTTAAAACTGTGTGCCCTAGTGTTTGACATTTTTTATCCTGGGGAAAAGACTGATTATCCACCCGATCTATGCCTCTCAATTTCACGTACTTCTTTCAGGTTTCCCCTCAGCCTCTGACATTCCAGAAAAACAATCCAATTTAGTCCACCCCTTCATTATAGCTAATGCACTCCAATCCAGGCAACATCCAGGTAAACCTGTTTCACACCCTTTCCGATGCCTCCACATATTTCCTAAAATGTTGCCAACAGAACTGCACACAGTGGTCCAAATGTGAACTAACTAAAGTTTTCTGCAGCTGCAGTATGATTTGCTAACTTTTACACTCAGTGCCCCAATTGATGTATTGGTTTTCTTTACCACCATATCTGTTTATGTTGCCACTTTCAGGGAGCTATGGGCTTGCACCACAAGATCCACTGTATGTCAGTGCTTCTAAGGGTCCTGCTGGTTTACTTCCGATTTGTCCATATTTAACTCCCATCCACCCTTTCTCCATCGAACTTTCCAACTAGTCTATATCCTGCTGTATCATAGAACTGTACAACGTTTTGGCCCACTGTTGTGCTGAACATGATGCCCTTTTAAACTAATCCTTTCTGCTTGCCCTTGATCCATATCTCTCATTCCTTGCATATTCAAGTGCAGATCTAAAAGTCTCTTAAATGCTATATGCCTTCTTTACCACCCTGTCTACTTGCATGGCCACTATCGGGGAGATATGGGCTTGAACCCCAAGATCCCTCTGAACATCAATGCTGTTCAGGGTCCTGCTGTTAACTGTATACTTTTCCTTGGACTGTCAAATGACCTCAGGACCTACAGCTCCAAAGTGGAAGAAAATCATTCTTGATCCCTGGTGGACTGCTTCAGAAGAGATGTGAAGTTTGTAGAAGTGTTTGCTGGCAATTGGGAAGGAGTGCTGAGGAACACTGAAATACTCAAATTGGTGCCCTTGGTCAGGAGTGAGCAATTTCAATAACGAACCAAATTTCGATTAATCAATTGCCAATAATTACAAAAGACAAGATTTTTAAGAAATTCTATTGATACTACTTGACAGTTCAATGTTACGGGTCAGGATCATACTGCTTGGTGTACTGGTGGCAAACATTTCACTGCTTATTTGTTTTGTGCTGGTTTTAGAAAAAAAAAAAAAAATTTCTAATTTTAACTCAAGCTCTAGATGGGCTGGTTTGGAAATATAGATGTTTTAAATAACTTCTAAATTGGCTGAGATTGAAGATGCATCATCCTTTTTTTTTAAAAGCTCTTGTCAATTATTTTGCTAATATCTAAAGACATTGATAGTATGGCAGCATGGAATGATTACAGCGCAAAAGGAGGCCATTTAGCATTCCATTATGTATCTCATCTCTGGAAGAGCAATTTAGTTAGTACTGCTCCCCTGCAAGCCAGAATGGTTTCTCTTTATTTCTTCTGTTTAGATAACCTCAACATTCTGTTTCTCCAAGTGTTCTCAATATCCTGTAAGGTGAGCACCAACTTTTCCAGTCTGCATCAGCCCCTGGAAATGTTCCCCTAAAGATTTTCTGGTCCTGGGTTCTTGAAATTGGATGCTGCACTAATTAAGGCCAAGCCACTGTGCTTCAAAGATCCACCGGCTTTCTTGGTTTTATGCTTTATCCTCCTATGGACATAGGATCCTACTACATGAGACGGGCCCTTCGGCCCAAACGGGCCCATGCCAACCAAGATATCCATTCATGCTATCCCCATTTCCCTGCACTTGGCCCATATCCTTCTAAACCTTTCCTATCCACGTATTTGTTCAAAAGCCTTTTAAATGCTGTTAGTGTACCCGGCTCAATCACTTCTGGCAGCTCATTCCATATGCGTACCACATGTGCTTTCTAAACAAAAAGTTGCCCCCTGGGTTCCCATGTATTCTTTCCCCTCTAACCTTAAATTGATGCCCTCTAGTCCTTAATTTCCCTGTCCCTGGGAAAAAGACTGAGTGTATTCACCCCATCCATGCCACTCATGATCTTACGCACTTCTATAAGATTCCCCCTCAGTCTCCTATGCTCTACAGAAAAAAAGTCCTAGCTTATCCAACCTCTCCCTATAAACTCAGTCCCTTGAGACCAAGCAACACCCTTGTAAATCTCTTCTGCACTCTTTCCAGTTTAATAACATTCTTCCTATAGCAAGGTGACCAGAACTGAACGCAATACTCCAAGTGCAGCCTCACCAATGTCCTGTACAACTACAACATAACTTCCCAACTTTTGTCCTCAGTGCCCTGTCTACCTGTGACTCCACTTTCAGAGAATGTGCGCCTGAGCTCCAAGGTCCAGTACACCCTAAAGGCCCTACCATTCACCATGAAACTCCTTTGATTTGACTTTCCAAAATGCAACACCTCACGTTTGTCTATATTAAACTCCATTTGCCAGCCCACTTCCACAGCTGATCAAAATCCTGCTGCAATTTCTAATAATCTTCCTCGCTGTCCACTATATCGTTTGTTTTAGTGTCATCTGCAAACATACTAATCATGCCTTATACATTCTCATCCAAATCATTGATTATAGATAACAAACACCACTGGGCCCAGCACCGACCCCTAAGGCACACCACTAGTCACAGGCCTCTAGTCCAACAAGAATCCTTCCACTATTACATTTGGCTTCCTACTGTCAAGCTAATTGCATAATCTTGTATGTCTTTTTAATGGCATTCTCAACTTCCCTGCCTTTTACTAACAATTTGTGCAAATGTACCTCAGGTGTTTCTGTTCTTGCATCCTTCCTTTAGAATGGTGATCTTTATGGAATGTATTGCCTGTCCTTATTCATACTTCTATTTCTTAAATTTCATCTACCACCTTGATCTATTTCACAAGCTCATCAATACCTGTTGAGATGGGTCTTTCTTCTGTGGTCATTTGTTACCTTCTAGTGGTTCTCCTAGATTTGAATAGCAAGTTGTTTTACAACCATAAATGAAGAGGAGGAGTGGGCCATTTGGCTCATCGAGGTTGCTGCACTATTTGATACCATCGTGACTATGTCTAAAGTCTTAACCCTTGACTCCTTGTTGATTTAAAAGTCTGCCTTGAATATATTCAATAACTCAGCCTCAAATGCTCTCTGGAAGAGAATTCTTAAGACTAACCACATTCAGAGAAGATTCCTCCTCCCTGTCTTGAAGGGAGACCCCTTGTTTTTAATCTTTGTCTTCTAACTAGATCACCTCTCATTTTCCTAAACTCCAATAGGTACAGGCCAAACCTGCTCAACCTTTCCTCAAAAAGACCATCTTTTTATCCTGGGAATCAATTTGAACATTCTCTGAACTGCAATGCAAGTATGTCCCTCCTTGAGACCGTAACTGTTCACAATATTCCAAATAGTTCTCACTGATGCTTTGTTCAGTGTGACCTTGGGGATTATAATCGAGTTCAGTTGTGTCTAAAATATCCATGTGCATAAGAGTTATTAGGTGCAGGTTGGAGCAAATTATCCTGGTAAACTGAAAGTGATTGTACCTTCCATACCAACCGAGGACTTACTTTGTAGGTAGAAAATTGTATGTGAACCTATCATTGGCTGTGGTTTAAAATTTGGCCATTTTTCGCAATTGGGTTTGGCCGGGCTGTATTCCTTGTTTTCTCGGCCGTTTTTTTTGAATGATTTGGTATTGATGGTTCTAGATGCTTGAACCTATTTCTGTTTTCTTAGGCCCTCTTGGAACGAACAGGATATACGCTTGATGTCACTACAGGGCAGAGGAAGTATGGTGGTCCTCCTCCACCTACAACACATTCAGGTCCTCAACCTAACATTGGTACTGAGGTAAGCAACATTGTCTAATAAATGTTGTATAGTTCTTGAATGTTGGGGATGGGGTGGGGGGGGGCAGCATTCGTTGCAATGTAGTTAAAAGAACAGCATGTCTAGGTGTAAACTTGTTAGGTCAGCCAGGTAAGAGCATTAAGTGCTAGTTTGAAAACTGAAGTCTGTTTAGCCACACACTAGTTAGTGATGTGAAGAGAACATGGTCAACACAAGGATTGTAGTCTGTCAGTTTACTTTAACCATGAGTGCTTTAACATTGATCCAATTTTGTCAGATATTTGTAGGCAAAATACCACGGGATCTTTTTGAAGATGAACTTGTCCCTCTCTTTGAGAAAGCTGGCCCAATATGGGATTTGCGTCTGATGATGGATCCTCTGACTGGCTTAAATCGAGGGTATGCTTTTGTGACCTTTTGCTCCAAAGAAGCAGCACAGGAAGCAGTCAAATTGGTAAGGTTCTGTGGTGCAAACACACAGTATATCTATTCGCTTAAGTAGGATTCATAAACTAACTCTTTTATCAATTTTGTCAGTGTGATAACCATGAAATTCGGCCTGGTAAACACATTGGTGTTTGCATTTCTGTGGCAAACAACAGACTTTTCGTTGGATCCATTCCCAAAAGCAAGACAAAGGAGCAGATTATGGAAGAATTTGGTAAAGTTACAGGTAAAATTGCATCACTTCCCTCATCACATTATCCCAGTTGATGCATACTGCCTATTTGATAGCCACATGAATAGGAGCAAACCAACACAATATCACTGCTTTCCAGCATGATCTAGGCAGTTAAATTGCCTGAATCTCTTGGATGAATGGGATAAATTTGACATCCTGTTCTACTGTTCCAAAGTATAGTTCATTTCCAAAGTATTTGATTTGTATTTCTGACTGAAGAAGCTGAAGTCTGGTTGTACTGCAGCAAAATGCTCTCTTGAGCATTAATGCCTGTGTTTGGGTTAGTTGTTGGTATAATCACTGTGATATTCATTTTTTTTTTTTTGAAAATTTGGACTGGTGTAGGTTTGTGCTGGTGTTTTCCTCATAGTTGTTTCATTGCTGTATTCCAGGAAGATGATAAAATCATGTAGCAGCTTGATTTGAACTTGTAGTTAGTCAGTAATTTTGCCTTAATGCCCTTGTTATGCTGCTGGTCTCTGGATGCTTAGACCTATTGATCACAGCCTAGGTAAGGGTCTTGTGCTGATTCTTTCTCCATCTTCCCACTCTGGTATAATGTGACTCTTCTTTGAATCATGCTCCTTTGAACTTGAATTGTAACTCTCTCAATGACTTGTGTTAGCTAATTGTTAGTGGAGCCAAAGAACCGTGGCCCAGATTATCAGATCGTGATCAGGTATTGCCCGATGTTGCTCCAGTGATGTTTGCTATCTGTAGCCCTATTCTGTTTTTAAAAATTTACAATTGTGCTATATTACTTTTGGATAGATGGTATTGTTAGTGGTCTGTTTGGTTGCCTGTAGTACTCGTTCAGATCAAATTTTGAGCACATTGCATTCAGCCTTGGCTGTGGATGAAAAATTGTTTCTTGCAGAGAAATGCAAAGTTTCAGCCGTCCACTGTTGTCCTGTCCACTTTCACCTTTTTCATCCACCAGGCAATCTGTAAGCAAATCACTTTTGTAGATTCTGTTGGGAGAGAAGGAATTCTTGTGACTATTTCCCATGTTTCTGGGTAATGTTTTTAATGTTGCATGATCTTTCTTCCATATTTAATAATTCTTTTTACATAGGTGCTCATGCTTTACTGAGAGACATACAAAAGAAGCTACTTGACCAGAAACGAGATAAATGTATAAAAATAAGCCAGTGGAATTTTTTTGATCTGTCCAATCTTGTTAATTTATTTTGACAGAAGGACTCTCAGATGTGATACTGTACCACCAACCAGATGACAAGAAGAAGAATAGGGGTTTCTGTTTCTTGGAATTTGAAGATCATAAGTCTGCTGCCCAGGCCAGGCGCAGACTTATGAGTGGAAAAGTGAAGGTCTGGGGCAATGTTGTAACAGTGGAATGGGCAGATCCTATTGAGGATCCTGATCCAGAGGTCATGTCAAAGGTATTTATCCTTGCGACATAATGGGTTAATTATAATATTTATTTAAAATAATCTGTTGGATGATGTCAAGTATGGAGGTGACAAGCTTTTTCATTCCTATGGCAATTCATGGAGTCTCGCCAGTGCCTCTAATAGCATCATTTCAGTATGTTTTCCCTTCCTAACCTCAGGTGCTGACAGCATCCTAGTGGTCTTGATTTTGACCTAACTCTGGGCTCGCTACTTAAAAGATGCGAGACAGACTATTCTGCAGCCAGTGTCTCATTCTGGTTCTCAAAGTACCCATAATCTACCAGACATATTTATAGGGTTATAGAATGCTGTCTTGGTGGATACACCTCTAATAGTTGAGAATCTTAACACCATCCAGGTTGGGAAGATCTTTGATCTAACCTCTTTTTCTGTTCGACTAAACCTACTCATTCCCAGACTTCAATCTTCATGAGAAGGATGTATTAAAGCAACTTGTTTATTTAGTAGGATCTTTCAAGCACCTGCACAAAGTGGAGGTACAGAACTGATTTCTGGGGTAATCACAAAGTACACGTTCCTCTCTGAATCCTCAATTGAAGTGTGTATTGCTTTCCCTTCTTTGCTTCAAAATTTAGAACTCCTTAACTAATAGCATTGTGCAGATATCGTTGCTGTGTTTAGTCTATAATGTTTCAAAAAATGCAGCCGCTACCATCCACTCCAGGATAGCCAGGAGTGGGTGCTACAGATTTGCCTTGGTGATGGTGGCCATATTCTGAAGTGAACAATTCAAAATTGCAACTGCAGAGCTGCCAGAATTAAACACTAATTTTGGCTTGCTTCCACAATGAGCTGCAACATTCCACTATGAACAGTAGTTTAATGTTGTTGTAATGCTGAGAATGATATTTAGAAGTTGATGTCATATTTTAAATGTATTTTCTCATTGTAGGTGAAGGTGCTGTTTGTTCGTAACTTGGCTAGTACAGTAACGGAAGAATTACTAGAAAAAACCTTCAGCCAGTTTGGCAAGTTAGAGCGTGTGAAGAAACTAAAAGATTATGCATTCATTCACTTTGATGAAAGAGATGGTGCAGTGAAGGTAAAAATTCTGCAGAAATATTCTATTTTCAGATTTCAAAATGAGACATTGCATATGTAACCAAGTAAATTACAGACTTTGAGTCTGCTGTGATCTGTGATGCAAAGTTCTTTTTCACCATCTTTCGACTGATTAAGACTTTGGATAATCAATTTGCTGAGATCACTGTTAGTTTCTGTTAATACATTAATGGTGTACTGAAATACGATTGTTTTTCATAGGGAGCTTTTTGAGGAGTATGCTTTTTTGCTAGCTATGAAGATGGACAGGCAATCAATTCATGCAATCTTTCATTGCAGCAATTTAATGACTTTTTTTAAATTCCCTCCGTACGGAGTAATTGATTTTTGAACTGGCTACTGGTACCCGTTGCACGTTTTTGTAAACCTAAACAATTTGGTTAAATCAATCCCATTTAAACACGGCTTGTAGATTTAAATTTGTAGGATAACTTAAACATCTGAACACCATGTACTTTTGACATTAAAACATGTTTAGCATCAGCTTTAGTTGGTGGATGTTTCATCTTGTAACAAATTTGGTTTGCCTGTTAACACATTTACTGAAATTCAGTACAACTCATAATGGAACAGTTTTTGCATGTGACATTCAAGCTATTACAGTCGAAGGTAGCCTATAATGGTAACATTTTCTAATTTTCATTTCTGATTCTAATGTACAAAGACTGTTTTACAGCACAATCATTATTTATCTGCTTGATTTACTTGACAGGCTATGGATGAAATGAATGGGAAATATTTAGAAGGTGAAAATATTGAAATTGTTCTTGCTAAGCCACCAGACAAGAAGAAAAAGGAACGGCAGGCTCAAAGACAGGCTGCTCGGTCTCAACCGTGAGTGCATTTTACTTTTCAGGTGTTTATAGTTTAAATCATACTTGCAATGTGTGTTTCTAAAATGTAACAAGACCCTGGGCAGTGGTAGGGGGGGTAGGGGTAGAAAGAAGAGGTGGGAAAGATTACATTCAAAATGGTGGTGCTTTTCAGTGTGCATTGAATCTGGACCAAATCCAGCTTTTTGCATGGGTTGGATGGATAGTGTGTGGAAATCTACTGTTGATCATAATAGCGCCATCAAATAGGTGGTGTATCAGAACCTTTGCATCTTTAATGGTCGTTTTCACAGTACTTCCTTCTGTATAGTCATGAAGTGTTAACAGGCCTCAATGGTGCAGCAGTACTATCCCTTTCTTTCTCAAACCTGTTGCTTTTCAGCTCCTGATCTTTGAAAATGGAAACTGCATGTAGAGGATTGACAGTTTTCTTTTGAGACCATCATTCTTTGTCCATAGTTAAGGTGTACATTTTGTATTAAATGGTGCTTAAAAACAAAGAAAATTACAGCACAGGAACAGGCCCTTCGTCCCTCGAAGCCTGCACCGATACGCTGCCTGTCACAACTAAAACCCCCTCTCCTTCCGGGGACCGTATCCCTCTATTCCTATCCTGGTCATGTATTTGTCAAGATGCCCTTTAAATGTCACTATAGTATCTGCTTCCACTATCTCCCCTGGCAGCGAGTTCCAGGCACGCACCACCTTCTGTATTTTTTAAAAAAAAAAAACTTGCCTCGTAGATCACCTTTTAAACCT
Organism: Rhincodon typus; assembly: GCF_021869965.1. Classification (NCBI taxonomy): domain Eukaryota; kingdom Metazoa; phylum Chordata; class Chondrichthyes; order Orectolobiformes; family Rhincodontidae; genus Rhincodon; species Rhincodon typus. The sequence goes on along the minus strand of NC_063340.1, from coordinate 28,148,195 downwards.
GGCCCCTGGTAACTGTTCCATCGTGGAAAAAAAGTTTCTGACTGTCCACTGTATCCGTGCCCTTTATAATCGTGTAACCCTCTTTCAGGTCGCCCCTCAACCTCCGTCGTTACAGTGAGAAGAACCCAAGTTTCTCCAACCTCTCCTCATAGCTAATGCCCACCATACCAGGCAACGTCCTGGTAAATCTTTTCTGTATCCCTTCCAAAGCCACTGCATCTTTCTGGTAGTGTGGGGACCAGAACTGAACGCCATATTCCAAATTCGGCCTAACTAAGGTTCTATAAAGCTGCAACATTACCTGCCAATTTTTAAACTCAATGAAGGCAAGCATGCCATATGCCTTGTTGACTACCACCTTCCACCTGCATTGCCATTTTCAGTGACCTCTGTGCCTGTACACCCAGATCCCTCTGCCTATCAGTACTGTTAAGGGTTCTGCCACTTACTGTATATGTCTGTAGGACTCTACAACTTAACGGACAAGTTGGCAGTACCACCTGCTGCCCTTGGTATACAGCATCACTATTCGTGCAACTGTCGTACAATTTACACTTGCATAAATCTCCAGCTTGTACTTCACCCTCAGTTTACATGACTGAATGAAACAAGCCACAGATAACTCATTAACACTAATTACCATGATTTCAATTCCAAGATAAATAACCATCTTAAACTAGTTGTCAGTATTCAGCAAGAATGTCAATTTAGCAAAGGTACTGAAAATTCAGGCACTGCTTCCCATCATTCAGAGCCTTCAAAAGTGACAAGGAAAAATGTAAGAACAGGGATTTCTGTAAATAGTATTTTCTAGAGCAGGTGAATAAAGATTTCTAAAACAAATGAACATCTGTTTTGTATGAGACCGTCGTTATTGGCACTACTCACCAAGGTTTTGAGTACTTTACAGCAAAACTGAGAAATGCTTTGCAACAAAATACTAGGAAAGAATACAACTCAAAATTATAGAACAACAATGTAGAAACGGTCATTTGGCCGATGAAGGCAAGCATGCCGTATGCCTTGTTAACTACCTTCTCCACCTGTGTTGCCACTTTCGGTGACCTGTGTACCTGTACACCCAGATCCCTCTGCCTATTAGTACTCTAGACTAGATGTTTCTTATTTTAAGGTATGAAGTACAGTTGACATCAATTATTCATCACTTATAGCAATCAGTTGTTTTAACTGTTTTTCTGCAATTGGATTGGAAGCGCAATCTACTGTGCCAGTGCAGTCGTTCTCTCCAATTCCAACACCCAAGTCTCAATGAGCTTGCCATGAGCTCATTTGGCTGTTATTCATTCCAGTCTGTTAGGCCATTCGGTTAGTTCATCTCGAACAATTTTTTTTTTTACCCTCCATGACCACAGAGTTGAGGGGTGGGAAAATATCAGCCGGTCTATCATGATTACAACCTCTTCTTTTCAGTTTTCTAATTTCTCAGGAGAGAAAGTAGAAAGGGACAAAACTAGTTGTGGTGAATCTGCTGTATTGCTTCTCAAGACCTTGATTTTTTAGGTGTGGTAACTGAAACTGAATGAGAGACTCTGGTTTTAATTTTGAAAAGAATTGCTTAACAGTGTAAATTTATGGGCTTGAGTACAAACTATCAACTTTTTTAATTCCCAGGTATGAGGATTATTACTACTATCCTCCTCCTCGCATGCCCCCTCCAACACGAGGCAGAGGACGTGGAGCCAGAGGAGGTTACAGCTATCCTCTAGATTACTATAGTTATGAAGATTATGATTATTATTGCTATGATTACCATGATTATCGTGGAGGATATGAAGATCCATACTATGGCTATGATGATTATCAGACAACTACTAGAGGAAGAGGTGGCAGAAGTGGAAGAGGTGCCCCTCTTGCCAGGGCTCGTGGAGTTCCCCAACCACGTGGAAGATCTGGATTCACACCGCGTGGTCAAATGGCAGGGAGAGGTGCTCGTGGTGCAAGAGGGGGTGCCCAAGTGCAGCAGAGAGGCCGCGGGGTACGTGGTGTGAGGGGTGGCCGCGGTGGAAATGTAGGAGGCAAACGAAAAGCTGATGGGTACAACCAGCCAGATTCGAAGCGGCGCCAGACCAATAATCAGAACTGGGGCTCCCAACCTATTGCTCAGCAACCGCTCCAAGGTGGTGATTATTCTGGTAACTATGGTTACAAATCTGAGAACAACCAGGAGTTTTATCAGGATACTTATGGGCAACAGTGGAAATAGACCGTTAGGGGTTCAGTTAATATGACTAGTAGGTTATCTGAACTGACTTTGAAATGCAGATTAGCGTTTAATCTGATTGGCTGCCGCTTGCTAATTGGTGACATCTGGCAAGAATTCCTATTGCAGATATGTACATATATTTTTACAAAACAATTCACTTGGGACTTTACTGCATACTCTGCAACAATTCCACTTGACAGTGGGAAAGGCTTTCTTTTGTGTTTTTTTTTTGGAATTCGGCTATTTTGATAAAGGCATTCCATCGTTCTGTTAGCAGAGGGTGGACATAATTCATCATGATTTTGCCAAAAAAGTTTTTAGAAATCTGGCTCATAACTAAACATAATCTCATTTGGCTTTTGTGTATGTACATTACTGGTAGTTCTGTTTCTGTGGCTTTTAAAGTTAATGCGTAATTTGCAAAATTAGCTTGTTGCTTTTTTGCTGAATTTCTTGTATTTGAAGTAACTGAAGAAGCTGTATGTTACTAACTTGCATTGCCAGGAGTAGGCAAGTTAACCTAAATAAATTTGTTTGTTGTTGACTGATAATTCAAAATTACTACCAGTTATTTCGTTTGGCTATTCCAGAAGTGACACTTTGTCAAGTTCATTCTTGTATTCTCTATCTACTGTCAATGTCTATTTCAATAAAACTTCAAAATTCTACTAAACCACATGAATTTTAACTAAATTCCATTTGTTGCATAAATTTTCCTTTTTGACAAAAAAGTCATCCAAATTCTCCAAAGAATTCATAATGGAAAACCTTGGTCAAAGTGGTTAAATTACAGAACGAAAGACTAGGGGAGTGTGTTCATGTCTGCACGATTTAGTTAATTGCATGGATTGTTTATATTTATGAATGATTGATTAAAATTGAGACATTAGCTGCTTTAAAAAAAAATCCTACAGTGACCCCCCCCCAACAAAAGTCTTTATTCTGCAAGGCTTCCAATTTCTTTGCAGTGTAGTTCAGGTTGATCTAACAACATGTGTAAAATTATGATTGAACATTAGTTACTTCTGGCTCACTTGCTGCATTGCTGTTTTGGGTCCTTTAACCTGAATCTCGTATGCACTGCTATCTGTGCCATGAAGGTATTCTGGGAATGAAACCACATAAATATTTTAAGAATTTAATAAAGATCTTTGTTTATAAATTGAATTTAACAGGTGCTAATGTTTCTTCATAAGGATATATTTATGAAGAAATAACTCCACAATGCATTTCTAAATCTCCAAACACAAATTAACAGCTTAATTTTCAGCACTAAATGATGTCTATTGTTTGCTTAATCCCTAAAATGCTTATTTGCATAATGAAATTATTGAAGTTTGTTTAACTGAGTTGCTCAAACATGTCACCTGATTCTAAATCCTTATGAAAACAGGAGTGTACCATTTCTTAGCTCAATTCTAAATGAACTTCAGTGCTAATTTTGCACAATGCATTCAACCTGTTTGAATAAAATTAGGCTTCAAATCGTTCTTATTGCTCTAAATGATTTGAGGTATTTTTAATAAATTGGGATCTAATTAAGTTAAATGATACACTCCTTTGGTTTTAAGTTGCACTCAAATGTAATTGCTTGATTTGTTATTAATTTTTGATCTTGAAATGCAGGAGAATTGAATTCTTGCATTAATGGGAGCAATGTGCTATTAAAAGCAGTGCCATGTGTCAATCTTTTTTTCTCTTTCTAAAATCGGTTTAGTTTTGGATCCTAATTTAATGGCTTCCTTTTGTTGCCTGGCTAGCAGGAAAACGAGGTCGAGGCCGGTCCTGACCTGTTTTGATGACGACTGACTTACTATATGGAGGTTACACTGGAAGCTGCTAATGGAGATGATGGTAAGATTCCAGACCATGACGCCACGTGGAGAGCGGGAACAGCCAAGGAAATGAAGAGCTTCAAATTTAAACATATATGGACTATAATTTTTAAATTTTGTATAGCAAATGTACCTTTTTGTAATGTACAGAGGTAGTGGTGGGTGATCACATTGAAATTGTTTGTTTGTCAAACTTCCAATGTTCATAGGATTCATGATGCCAGACTGCTCAGAAGACTTAAAACCGTGCACAATCGCATTCAAGCTCAACTGATTGTAGTACTATATTGTTATTGCTCATCACTACCTCAAACAAATTCTGTATGTCATTATTCTGAAGAAGTGAACTACTTGCAGATGGACGTGTAATCACCAAAATATCAGGTAGTCGAGCATTCCAGAAAAATGGTTCTTTTCTGAACCCATCTTTTTTAAAAAAAGGGTTGGTTGACTACCTCAGTAGCCGAGGATTAAACTACCCTGTGTATTGTAAATAGAGAACTGTAAGACAAAAACAAGGCTTGTTTGCTACATTTGTCCACAAAAGAGAAGATTTTTTTGTATTTTATTTCTAGACTGGATTTTCTTTTAATTCTGGCTAACATGGGGTGTATGAAGTTAGTTTGACCCTATCATTATTACAAATGACCAGAAACAAGTCTTGCTTTTGTCTCTATTAAACTGAAATTGCTGTCTTGCCTTTTCAGATATTATTGTTAGCCTTAGATTGTATGATAGTTGAAAGGAGATGTTACTTTTATAAGTAACAAAATGTTGAGAATTGAAAATTCAATTTGACTGCAAACCATAAATTCTGAAATAAAGTACAATATCCCTTTTGATGATTTTGTGTAGGTCAGTCCTAAATGCGCATATCTTTGTGTTCTAATGAAGTTGGTATAAATTGCATTCTTCAATCCAGTTTGTTTGGATTTGATGCAAAACTGAACTAAGCACGCATTGTTTATAAGGTGTCCCTTTAAAGTGGCAGTTTGTTGCTTTGTAAATGTCTCATCTGTCCAAACTGCATTTTCCCCTGGAAATTTTTCAATTTCTATTCCTTGGTTCCTAAAGTTGTATAATGCCATGTCTTATTAGTAGTTACACCAAATAGATCAAATTTTGATGTTTATCTTCAATAACTAGGTGCAAAACTACAATTAATGTTGATAATTGAGAATAATTTTTACTAGTGACAGAGTTTAGGTTAAATTAGGGTGTTTGCTTTCAGCATATTTAAAGGGGTTAAACAACTTAAGACTATTGCAGTATCATACTTTAGAACGCATTTAATTTCCTTGAACCTGTAGCAAGCTACTGGGATATGTTTTTAGTAAGTGTTCATAATTTGTAGCACTACATTTGTAGACTTAGCCCATTTTGTTTTTAATAAACTTGTAAAAGATTGTACCATAAGATGTTTTAAATTGGATAGCTGGGTTAACACTATGCAAGTGTTAATTTGGGTGAGTGGGAGATAATGAATTTAGTTTTGAATATATAGGGAATACTTTAGTGTTATAGTTCCGCAATTTTAATTCCAGATTGAATACTTGACACTGTAACCTAAAGTAATAGTAAAATACTACCAAAAAATGACTTTATCTAGTAAGTAGCTGAACCACAAGGTTCCAGCTTAACCTGTGTATTCTGTTCTGGGTGAGTTGACTTTAGTTGGAGGTACAGTTGGCTTGTTATGCCCTTAAATTAGGGATAGAATACAAGTCAAATGCTCTCCTTGCCATTGCAGCTTTTTGTTGGGAAATGCACAAATTTCCCATGGTTTAAAAAGCATGTTAGCATTTATCACGAAGGTTCCATGTGTGAATACTTATCATGCAATTAAGATGAAGATTTTAGATTTGCAAACCAAGGTTATAGAGGTAGAAGATGAGAAAAAATTGGTGTAGATTTTTAAAATATCCTTACCACAAAAATCAGATTTTTGTGAAAGGCTGTATTTGATATTGGTTCTACCATGTCTGTAACGATCAGTCTGCAGTGTCACTTGTACTACTGTTCCGTTTTGTCCAGAGCAGTGCTTGTCAGTGTTCCAATCTGTTTCAAAATGTAATGCTTGTACCCCTTAAATTATGCTGTTGCTATAATCATGTTATGCTGTTGATATATAACAGACATTGTGGGTTTAATGTCTTTGTTTTGGTAGTGCAGCTGTGTGGGGTGCAAGGATGTATCAGTAACTGCATGATCACATGAGCATGGTTTCCCACCTCAAATATTTGCCCATGTTTTCTGGAAATGTAGACGTGGATCAGGCTTGGATAGATATAGGCCAAGGAAATTAGATAAAAATCTAGGTCAAAAAATGAGGAATAGAAGACTAAGATATGTGAAAGTTTTAATTTAAGTCTCATTAAAAAGGGATATTGTAGCTTTTAAATATATACCATACTTTGCAAGTAGACAAAAGATTAAAATCTGAATGCAACAAAATGTGGGGGGAGGGGGGGTGAGGGAAGTTGTTGGTTTTCTGTATAGTGTGATTTCAGTTTAAAACTCTGATCAATCATTGCTTTCATCCACCCATGGAAACTGGAGATGTTACTTGTCCTTTTTTAAGGAACTTACTGCTAAATACAGCAAGATTTCATTGGCATTGACCATCATTGTTCATTCCCGCAGATAAACATTGTTTTATACTGTAAGCTGGAGGTGAGTGTAACTTATTTTTGTAATAAAGATTTTGATTTTTAACTCTGTCTTTCCAATGGAAGTTTTCTTTGGCGGAAACAGTCTGTGTTCAAAAGGTGCATTGTGTCTGAAAATCACTGTTCTTTTGGCTTGTAAGGGTTTGGCAAAACAGGTTGACAATGAACTAGCTAAAAGGCAATATAGAATTGTTGACTCTCTCATTTATGCTTAGAAAATTATTTTAAAATGCAAGGAAAGTTTTATAATTGTATTTTAATTAGATAGTTCTCTTAACCCTAGATTGTCACTCAAGTGATCGTTGCTTTCTGTGATCCTTGACATTTTGTTAGATTGTACAGCTATGGGTATTGTAGTTGTGTTCTCACCAGATATGCTGTCTATTTATTGGAATTGCAAGTAATTATCTTTTATTCTTAAATTGGAGAAACTCTGGTCAGGTAGTATCTGTGGAGAGAAGACATTTCATGTTTTAAGTCCAGTGACCTTCAGAACTACACTGGATGTTAACTTTTTCCCTGCAGATGCTGGACCTGCTGAGTTTCTCTACCAACATCTATTTTACTCTGACTTCATTCAGAGTTGCTATGGTGAACTTAACCATCCCAGTTCACTAGACAGGAGTGCTGAGATTGAACTTGGATCTTTTCTGGTCTTCACACTGTATGAACTGGGCTTCTGGAATTTTCTTTTTTCAATGGGAGACCAGACAATAAGCATTACATTTTGTGTACTTGTTCAGGGGCTGATTCTTTTTATCTTCTCTCCTTTCTCCACCTCTTCTCTCTCTCACCCCACTCACCAATGAAATCACTACAACCATGGCTCTAAAATAAGTAAATCCTGTTCCAGACAATACATTGCAGAAAATTAAACATTAATTTTATGAATTGTTCATAAAGCCAACTTGATGAATGTTTGCACACACTGGGTGACTATATATGTTTCATTGAATGTTCTGTTTAATTATATTGCTGGTCTCTTGCAGTTTATTTTTTCTCTACAAGGACTGGATACTCAACTAGAACTTGCTAATACATGTTTGTCTTTCGTGCCTGAGCTATGAAGAGGAATAAACTCCAGCCTAATGTTGTTCAGTGCCTGCAGTCATATGTGGATTGGAACCAATAGGACTGCTTTAAGTGGTTAATGGGTGGGTTTGGAGGAGATAAGGAACAAATTCTCCTGTTTTTCCTACCACTCAAAAATGGACGTAAAAGGTTTTTTTAAAGCTTTAAGTTTGCAGGTTTTTACACAACACTTGCAGCTAAGTAAAGTCCAAAGCAATGTGTTCACTACTTAACTAAGTTTTCTAAAGCTATAACGTATACTTTGATTACTTAAATGGTCCCAACAGTCAAATTTTATTCTTATTCTCCAAGAAGGTGTTTGTGAGTGCTACTAGCCTGAAAATTCTCCCCTCTGAAGGCACAATGGAAATTGAAAAATGCAAGAGTGATTGAGCCTGTGATTGGGGCACATGTTCGAATTTTCTGGTGTTTTAAGGGTGGATTCACCACAGCTATATTATGATCAGTGTTCAAAATGCAAGTGATTTGATGTCATAAACCATCTCTCAATTGGTAATGAATGCCAGACATTCACACTGGTGATAAAATTGTTCTTTTGTACACTTTTGCAGATACCAAATCTGGGATGATTACTATGTTTGGGTCCCTGTAAATATTCAGACCATACACGTGTAGACTGTAGCTGAAAATCTGGTTTGTGTGGGGTTTGGTGAACACAAGATCTTTCCTACTTTTCCTGGTTTTTCAGCTGTTTGCTAAGTCGTTGGTGAATGTTTTTGTAAAACTGGAATCATTTATTAGTAACTGTAAAATTTTCATAGCAGTAATGTTTATTGGCAGTAAGACTTATTGGCTGGGGAGTATTTTCTATTAACTAATTTCAGTGAAGGCAAATTAACATTAATTTTAAATAAAAATAGAAGTACAGGTAAAATGATTGATTCAATGTTAATTAATCTGTAAAATAATTAAACCCCTATAAAGATGATCGGGCAGATGTGTGGCTGCATGTAAAAATGAGGGGCTCAGACTCGTTATGCTTGGATTGCACACTTCTGTTGTAAGTGTCTATTGGCTGGGATATCTTCAATGTAATCATTCAGCTGGAGGCTGAACTAAAGTGACTGCAACACATTAAAATTGAGTATGTTACCTGGATGCTGCTTCAGGAAGAGTCACACTTAAACACAAACTCCTCTAGTCTAATCATGGTCAGGAAGGTGTAAGTGAATGTGAGGTAAGGAGTTGAGATGCAAGTGGCAAAGCCTTTGGAATTGTCTTGATTTCAAGATTATCATAGAATCGCTACACTGAGAGCAGTCCATTGAGCCCATCAAGTCCACACCAATCCTTAAAAGACCATCTCACCCAGACCTACCCCCCCACCTATTCCACCCTAGACACTAGCATAGCCAATCCATCTAACCTGCACATCTTTGGACTGGGAGGAAACCGGAGCACTCAGAGGAAACCCACGCAGACAGTTGCCTGAGGCTGGAATCGAACCTGGGTCCCTAGCGTGTGAGGCAGCAGTGCTAACCACTGACCCACTGTGCTGTCTTACTGCAGCATTGTGGATGAAAATGGGGCTGTACTGAGGATGAGCGTGTTGACTTTTTGTACTAGTACAGGAAACCATTCTAGTATGGGGAAGAAAGAGTTGATAGGAATGTAGTGGACCATATACTCCAGGCAAATGGAAGCAGTAATATGTAACTTGAGTCTGGGAGATTTGTCTGCTCAATGCCAGGAATTAGGATATTTGCTGTGAGCTAAAATGGAAATTTCAGTTGGAGAGAAGGATAGAGTTGTTGCTCCACTTGCGTATCAGTGATTTTGGAAAGAGGTTCCGCTTGAAGGATATTAACGCAAGGAGCTAAACTAAAAGGCAGAACCTTCTAAATATAGTAAGTTCTGGATTATTACCTGAGCCATGAGCAGATTGGAGTATGGTCAATAAGATGTGAACTTTAAAAAGGTGGCTTAAGGAATGCTGTGGGAAATGGGTTTTGATTCATAGGACGCTGCCAATACTAGGCAAAATGTGAGCTATACTTTTGGGGTGGTCTTCACATGATCTGTGCAGTATCCAGTATTTTGAGTTGCGTAACTAGCTAAATAGTGGGGCTGAGGGAAGATGTGATTAATTCTGAAAGAACAAGGCAGAATTAAGAGAAATGGTAATCATTGTCAGTTACTATTAGGGTTGTCTGCGGGTCTTGCTCTTTCAGGCCCTAAATTTTGAGGGGATGGAAGATGCCTGTGTGTTCGTGACTGATGTTCACTGAATACTGTATGGCCTTGGCAGAGCAAAGTTTCCATAGTCCTGCTTACTTGTAAGTTGATCTTGTAGCCAAGGGGATGCTCCATGTTAGTGCAGCACCTACAAGGGCAGCAAAGATACAGCAGGCTAAATGTTTCACAAATGGCCAGATTCTTCCCCCTGTTTTGATGCCACTTTTTAAGTTCCTGATGTTGTGTTTCAAGCTCTGGACAAGGATCTCCCCTCCCCAATGTTTTAGCTGGACAGGTCCACCCTTCTCTGTGCTGTTTCCTCACGCTGATATTTTAAATCAACCTGTGCCTCTGAAGCAGGTGGGACTTGAACCTGGACTTGTCAGCTCAGATACAGGGACACCACCACTTCATCATAAGAGCCCCTATGTTTCTCGCTTCTAAGCTGTTCCCCTGTCCCCTGCTGCTTTTAGTGGCTGGCACTGATTCTGGCCACATTGTTTCTCAGTTTGAATTATATAACTTTGAGACCCATTTTGTTTGTAGTTTTGCTGTCAGAGTAAGTGCAAGCAAAATTCACCAGACTGATTTCCTGGAATGGTGGCACTGTATTATGAAGATGAGCTATTGAAGTGATGATATTGAAATATAAACAATTTAGAAATCAACAGTAGGTATAGGAAAGATTCTTCTGAAGAAGTCATATTGGACTTGAAACTTTGTTTCTGTCGCCAGATGTTGCCAGACCTGACTTTCTCCAGAATTTTCTTTTGATTTTGAGCATCCACAGTATTCTGCACTTATTTAAGATGCCCCCCTTGGCTGGGAGGATCTAGAACCAGGAAACTTCCTTTCTGAATAAGAGAGAGGGAGAGGTTTTTTTTTCAGAGAATGATGAATCTTTAGATTTGCTTGCTCCTGAGGGCTTTGGAGGCTCAAACATTCTAATATCTAGATACTGATCAATCTTCATTCAATACATAAAGAAATGTGGAATCTAGGGATTTTGCAGGAAAATTTGGGTCTGCAGAGCGCTGCTAGAACATATGGTGGAGGCAGGTCAAATTGAGGCATTCAAGGATATTGGGTTTTTATTTAAATAACCACGTGCAAGGTGGAAAACTGCAGATGCTGTAAATCAGGAAAAAAAATGGAACTTACTGGAAAAGCTCTTCAGGTCTGGCAGCATCTCTGAAGAAAAAGATCAGTTAACATTTCAGGTCCAGTGACTTTCTCATTAAACAGTTAACTGATTTTTTTTTTCTTCAGATGCTGCCAGACCTGCTGAGTTTTTCCTGCAACTTCTGTTTTTTTTTGCAAGGATAAAAGGCAGACGAATAACACCAAGTCATGATGGGGGAGGTGATGGTTTTAGTGGTATTAGCTGGATTAATAGTCCAGTGATAATGTTCTGGCGATCTAGGTTTAAATCCTGCCACAGCAGATGGTGGAATTTGAATTCAATGTTTCTTTTATATAAAAAAAAATCTGGCAACAGGAGGCTCTGTCATTTTTGCAAACAAATTAGGTGTTCTGCAAAGCGGTCATCCAGTCTGCATTTCATCTCCCTCGTGCAGAACAGATGAGCAAATACAGTAGACTAGTTTGAATAGAGTGCAGGTAAATTACTGTTTCATCTAGGAAGTGTCTCTGGGGCCTTGGTAGTGAGGGTTGGGGGGGGGGAGGTGGGGGAGATAAGTGGGCAGGAATGGGTAAAAGCCAGAAGTGTCTTTTTAGTAACTGAAATACCAGTACTAATTTGGTATTTACTAAAATTCTTGTGTTGTGTACTGCTGAGTTGTCAGAGAAATTATACAGATTTGTAATCTTGTTTCCTTTGCATGAAAGGTTGAATCATTTGGTAATGATTTAAAAAAAATCAATGATCTTTTATGTAACATTCAGCAATAGTATTCTAACATATGTAGATCCAGTATGTATTATGCCATCAATTATTCTCCAATCAATAGAAGCTGTATAATTGACTGTGTAGGATTGACTCTGCTGGACCCAATAAAAGTTCCCATAGTCCCAGAGGACCCAAATGCTGTGCTCTAAGTAGACAGATTGGTGCATTTAACCTGAAGGTCATCACACTTCAAGTGAGGAGTGAAGTTGAAAAGGTGGGAACTTCATGGTGACCTCAGCTATTGCAGGAATTTAACCTGTGCTGTTGGCATCACTTTGCATCACAAACCAGCTGTCCAGTTAACTGAGCTAACATAATTTTGGTTCATTTAGATGCTATGCAACCCTATCCTCTTCCTCCTCCACAAATGAGCGTGTTTTTGGCTTACAACTAGTTTTCCAGCAATCTGAACTAAACTTGTGGAAAAGTTGACATTCACTGCATAATTCAGTCCTGGGGTAAACTGTTTAAAAGTCATGCTTTGAAATGAATGTACTAGTTATCCTGGGTGCCTCTTCTGAGGTATGGGAGTGTTTTTCTTTCCTGGATATGGTTTAAACTCAAGTCCTACTTGAATAAAGAAATCCAATTCTGTTGTCCCCCATATTTCCCTCTTATCTGCTGAAGATATTACAAATGCAAATTGTTATTGGACTAAAAGGAAATTAAGGTATGATGGGTGAGTTTTCTGTGATAAACTGGATAACTTCATTAAAAGGCATTACAATGGACAGGCAATGGTTAATATTTGAGGAACAATTGCATGCCTTTCAAGAGTTATATGCTCCTTTCTGGTGATAGAGCACAACAGGAGAGAGGTCCAACCTTGGCTAACAAGAACTTAAGGACATTATTAGATCCAAAGAGGAGTTCTGTAAAGTTACTGGAGTCTGGAAGAATTTCACTGCTGAACTAGACCTGTAGAGGTAGTGAGAATCACTAGGGAAAAGTCTACTTGACCTTTTCTTCACTACCTGTTGCCGATGTATCTGGTCATGGAACTATAAGCCAGGGAGTGCTCATCAACTAAAAATGTTAATTGTTCTTTTCTCCACACTTGCTGCCTAATCTGTTCCTTTCAACAGTGAATGGCATTATTGTAATAGAAGCCCTCCACTATCAACAGCCTGTGGTAATTATGGAGCAGAAACTGAACTGACTCGGTTTGTAAATACAGTGTGGAGCTGAAGGAACACAGCAGGCCAGGCAGCATCAGAGGAGCAGGAAAGTTGACGTTTC
>NC_063340.1:28116691-28134652 GCF_021869965.1 Rhincodon typus | reverse complement strand
ACCTGAAACGTCAACTTTCCTGCTCCTCCAATGCTGCCTGGCCTGCTGTGTTCCTTCAGCTCTACACTGTATTTACAAACCGAGTCAGTTCAGTTTCTGCTCCATAATTACCACAGGCTGTTGATAGTGGAGGGCTTCTATTACAATAATGCCATTCACTGTTGAAAGGAACAGATTAGGCAGCAAGTGTGGAGTCAGTCATCTGACTCCAGCATCTGCAGTTCTTACTATCTGAGATTTGTAAATACTGTTGTAATGGACAGGTTGCAAGTTTTACAACAAATCTCCCTATTTCCGTCTTGTCTGTAAGCCAGATTGTATTAAAAACAAAAGTGGAAATGCTTTTCACTTTCTAAGGACGGTAACAAATTTAAAGTAAAAGTAAGTTATTTCACACTTAAATGTGGGGGATATCTTGTACCACTAATACACTTACCCTTGTACATTTGTAAGTGTATTTAGAATCAGAATGGAGAAGGAGATTGAGGGAATGATGGTGTAGTGGTATTATCACTGGACTAGTAACCCAGTTTGGAATCCTATCACAGCAAAGGTTGGAATTTGGATTCAATGAAAGCTGAAGTTAAGAAATTCTAAATGACTACATTTTTAAAAAAAAAAAACCTCTCTCTGCTTCATTAATGTTGTTTAGGGGAGGAAAACTGCCATTCTTGTGCAGTTGATCCTATGTGTGACTCCAGACCTACAACAAATGGTAAACAAACAGGAGGCTGGAAGAACACAGCATGCCACGCAGCATCTGAAGGAAAGGAGCAGTCAATGTTTCAGGTGTAACCCTTTTTTGTGGTTGACTCTTAACTGCCCTCTGAATTACCCAGCAAGCCGCTTGTACAGTCTCCATAAAAGCTATAAAACTCAGCCCTTTTGACTCCGTAAAAGTTGTCCTTACTAATATTTGGGGGCTAGTGATTTATTAGGCTTGATCAAGCAACAGCCTGATCTGATTTATACTTACAGGCAATGGCCAACAGGCAGGCCAGAGCCAGCAGAGGTTGCAGAACACTGGTATGTACAGGGGGAAGAGTTGCCTTAGGGAGCCTCAACATTGAATCCAGACTCCATGAAGTTCCATGGCATCAGATCAACCTACACCACCTCTGCAACACAACCGCTGGCTAGTGAATCTGTACTATCCCATGTTGAATAACACATCCAGGATGTTTTGAGGGGTGGCTGGGGGATGACCTCAATATCCATCACCAATATTGGTTCCTCTGCAGCAGCATTATTAATTGACTTAGTTGAGTGTATATGGACACAGCTGTTAGTGTTCTTCTCTATTTTGACTCCTATACTTTATCCTAACCACTCAGCCTGTCACAGATGCATTTCTCATTTCAGTAGCAGTAGGATGGCGATCTCCCAGTCCTTTTGTACTAAGTCCTGTCTTCATTTTGCAAATACCCTCCATGTTGTGTGGTACTGTCAGTACTAAATAGGACAGACTTCTAACTGATCTGTGCTGCAAGCCTGAGCGTTCATGAGGTGCTGTGGCCTTTCAGCAGCAGTGCAATTGTACTAAATGAAATTTGTAACCCTGTGGCCTGGCATATTCTCCAACTTGCTGAAGGAGGAGGCTCCACAACTATCCCCACCCTCAATGATGGGGGAGCCTAGCACATCAGTGCAAAGGATAAAGCTGAAGCATTTATAACAAACTTCAGCCAGAAGTGCTGAGTTAAATACATCCTTATGTTATCCCCAGCATCACTGACATCAGTCTTTTCACTCCATGTGATTATCAAGAGAAAGCTGGAGGCATTGGATATCACAAACGTTATAGGTCCTGACAACACTCTGGCAATGGAACTGAAGATATATGCTCTAGAACTTGCCATGCACATCCCAAGCTATTCCAGTTTCACTACAACACTGACATCTACCCAACCAAATAGAAAATTGCCCTATTCACAAAAAGCAGGGCAAATTCAATGTGGCCAATTAGACCTCATCAGTTTATACTCAATAATCAGTAAATGGAGTTGTCATCAACAATGCTATCAAGCAGAAATTTCTTCTACTTGTTTGGCTGTTCTGTAAGTTGTTTGCTATAATTAAGGTGTTGTGCCTTGTTTTGTAGCAGTCCTGTGAATCACTGTCCTATTCTTCAATTTAGTAATTGTCAGGGGGGGTCTAAAGACTAGTTCTGCCAGTGTCCTCTTTCCCTTATGTGGTATTTCCACCGATTATGGATTCTACATCTTCCGAATCAAATCATGTTCTAGTTACCCAGTTAGAAGATGGATATTATCAAGCTGGAGTGGGTTCGGAAGAAATTTACCAGGATATTGCTGGTTATGGAAGGTTTGAGTTATAAGGAAAGGCTGGATAGCGTGGGACTTTTTTCAGTGGCGCGTAGGAGGTTGAGAGATGACCTGAAAGAAGATCTAACGCATCATCCTCTGCCACTTCTACCACCTGCACTCTGACCCCACTACCAAGGACATTTTTCCCTCCCCACCCTTATCTGCCTTCCGGAGGGACCGCTCTCTCTGTGACTCCCTTGACGGCTCCACACTCCCCACCATCCCTGGCACTTTTCCCTGCAACCGCAGGAAGCGCTGCACCTGCCCCTACCAACCACCCCCCCCCCCCCCCCCCCCATCCCAGGCCCCAAGAAAACCTTCCCCATTAAACAGATGTTCATCTGCTAACGTGGTATACTGTATCTGCTGTTCCCAACGTGGCCTCCTCTACATCGGGGAAACCAAGTGGAGCTTGGAGACCGCTTTATGGAACACCTCCGCTCGGTTTGTGATAAACGACTGCACCTCCCAGTTGCGATTCACTTCAACTCCTCCTCCCACTCCTTGGATGACATGTCCATCCTGGGCCTCCTCCAATGCCACAATGATGCCACCTGAAGGTTGTAGGAACAGCACCTCATATTTTGCTTGGGAATCCTGCAGCCCAATGGCATCAATGTGGACTTCACAAGCTTCAAAATTGCCCTGACTGCATGCCAAAACCAGCCCAGCTCGTCCCCGCCTCCCTAACCTGTCTGTCCTTTCTCCCACCCATCTGCTCCTCTCTCCTCAAACCGCACCCCCACCTCCTACCCACTAGTCTCATCGCCGCCTCCTTGACCTGTCTGTCTTCCCTTGACTGACCTACCCCCTCCCTCACTCCCCACTGGCACTCACCTTTACTGGCTCCATCCCTGCCTCCTTGACTTGTCCGTCTCTTCTCCACGTGTCTGCTCCTTTATCTATCTTCCATCTGCCTCCCCCTATTTATTTGGTTTGCGTGTGGAATGTACTTCCTAATGAGGTGGTGGACAGAGGTACAATTACAACGTTTGACAGAGGTTTGGATGGATACCTGAATAGTAAAGGTTTGGAGAGACATGAGTCAGGAGCAGGCAAGTGGGACTAGTTTAGTTTGGGATTATGTTCGGCATGGTCTGGTTGGAGCGAAGAGTCTATTTCCATGTTGTATGACTCTACTTATTCCGTTCCCTACCAACATTGCAAACTCCACCGCCATGACTGAGTAGATAAAGGGATGTCTGGAAATGGAGATGATGGCTGAGGGCAGGGTTCAATATTATTAGAAGGCGGAGCCTGATCTGAGGGGAGGATCTGACGTTTTAAAGGCCTGAGGGTGAGGGCAGGCGGATCATGATGGTGGGGAGGCGGGGCTTGAGGTTGGGAGCGGGACCTGCCTTTCCGGGAAGGGAGTAGGTTTGACGGCTGAGGGCGGGGCCGACTATGAGGAGGGAGGAGGGAGGAGGTGGGGCTTGCGCTAGTTGATGGTCCACGACAGGACGGGTTGGAGGCGAGGCTTGAGGTAATTGATAGGTCCGCGGCGGCCCGCTGAGGAGGCGGGGCTTGTAATGATTGATGAGTCCATGACCATGAGCTGAGGAGGCGGGGCTTGTGGCGATTGCTGTGGCCGTGACCACGAGCTGAGGGGGTTGAGACGGGCCTGTGTGGAGGCTGGGCTTGACGAGGTGAAGAGAGAGGAAGGCGTTGTTCCTGTTCTTAGGCCGTACACGGAGAGGGAGAGGGAGAGGGAGCAGGAGCAAGAGCAATGCTGTGGCGCTGGTAAACCCAGGCCTTGGCGGAAGTCAATATGTTGTCAGTTCGGCGGGCGCTTCAGGAGTTGGGATTGAGACTCAGATTTCACCTGTTCCGGGATATCGGTCGCCAGTATCCGGTCTTCTGCTTCATTATGTTATTGCTTACCCTTTCCACCCTGCTGTTTAACAGGTAAAAGAAAAGCCGTCGCGGACCGGAGGGGCAAGTGGCTTAGAGGGAGGGCAGTCTGACGACGTCAGCCATGGTGGTGATAGGGAAATGTAGAGCAATTTGGTCACTGAGGGAGAAGGTAAGGGATGGAGAAAAACGTTGGAGAGAAGAGTAGAAACGCTACCACTCTCCATCACCACCAACGCTCGGTGTTCTATCAAGAAGATGCTGTGCAGTAACTTATCAAGGCACTTTGGGTAGCACCTTTCAAGCTCACGACCGCTACCATCTGGAAGGATGAGTAAAGCAAATATATGGACATACCATGTTCTGCCGGGAGGAGTCGGGGTGAGGGGGAATGACCTGGAGACCCGGGAGACGTCGGGGATGGCAGGAGCAGAGAGGACCAGGAGAGGTGTGGGAGGAGGGAAGTGGGGACAGGGGACCTAAGGAGCAGAATTCGGAGGAATACGGGATACGGTGACCGAATCCGTGTGACGATGATGTAGAAGGAGGGAACCAGACACTGTAGAGGAAAGAATCAGGGGAATCAAGGGAGGAATGGATGTGGAGGGTAAATGAGATGGAGGATTGAAGGGAGACACGATGAGGGGGACGGGGACTTGGGATAGTGGGGAACGGGGAAGAGGGGAAACAGCGGGGGCGGGTGGAGCGGAGGAATGACAGGTGGCAAGGGGTTGGGGACCAGCTCAGGGGCGGCGGTGGGGGGGAATGAGGGTGGTGGCGTAGGGAATGTGGGGGTGGCAGGGGGGTGTGGGGGAGGGATTTGAGGGGGTGCTGAGAATGAGGAGTGCCGCAGAGGAGTGGTTGCAGTGGAATGAGGGTTGACGTGGAGGAGGGGTGTGTTGCAGTGGAATGGGGATGTGGGGGGCAGCGTGGGGTAATGAGGTGGGGGTGGGTGGAAAGTGTTAGGCGCATGTGGGCAGTGTGTGGTAATGTAGGGGGGTGGCATGGGGGTCTAAGGAGGGAATAAGGGTGTGTGGGGCAGGGATGGGCACTGGAACTTGGGGTCGAGGTGGATGGGCACCAGATCTGGTGGTTGGAGCAGGATGGTGACCAGGTTGGTGGGTCGGGGTGTCCAATGGACTGAGGGTAGTGGGAAAATGAGAGAAGGGGGGGAATAAGGAATGAGGGGCACAGGAGTCTGTGGAAGAATGCTGGAGATATGTGAAGGAGAGACCTGGGAGGGGTAGTGGGCAAGCAGGGAATAGAGAGGGCATATGTGTGGCGGGGTGTGTAAGAGGAGGAAGTGGCTGTCAGTGATGAATGGGGGGCTGCGTATGGGATTCAGGATTGGTGGGGTGGCAGGGGAAAGATTTAGGTGATGGGAAGTAGGGATAGGGTTAAGAGAATGGAGCAAGTTGATATGAGGGGAATGTAAAATGGGTGGAAGTTGATTTGGATGTCGGGAGAGTTTGGAGTACGTAATGGGTTCTGGTGTGGATTTGGGATAGCGGAATGGGATGTGATGTGGAGATGTGGTAACAGATGGGATGTGCTTTGGGGATGGGATAGCATTTGGGATGTTACTAATACAATTGAATGTATATTCACCACCTTTCCTGTTTGTGTCATCCACAATGTAGCCATTGTATTATATCTGGGTGGGAATGTCAGGGTACGGTCAAAGTGGAGAATTCAGTGTAGTGTGTGCTTTGAGTGTTTTTGTTTATAGCAGAATTTGTAACTAAAGACTAAAATACTATTTTTCTTTGATTCAGTAATTAAGTAGAAGCAAGCGTACATAAACCTATTACAGTTTGAGTGCAAGCAATAAATATGATATCACTTTGTTTTATCTAAAGGTATTTACATATTCTTATGATGTTCTGGTCATTCCTTGCTGGAGTTGTGACTTTCTACTGTTCGCTTGGACCTGACTCACTTTTGCCCAATATTCTGTTCCATACTGAGCGAAAACCAAAGGTAAATCTGAATTCTCTTGTTAGAAATAATTAGATAATTCTAGTTAATACAGGTAAATGAGTAATACACTTGGAAAAATATGTGAGATCAGATGGCCAGCATGGTTTTAGGAAAGGCAAAGTGTGTTTGACAGACTTATTGATGTGCTAGGGGATCGATTTAGTAAGATAAAGGGAAGCTAACAGTTACATGCTAGAATTTCCAAAAAAAATTCAGTAAGATTTTCTGCATAGGTTAATATGCAAAAAACAGACTTTGTGGAGTTGGATTTAATGGGAGTATGGATGGAGGATTGGTTAATGGACAGAAAGCAGAAGGTAGAGATGATAATAACAATAATAAGGCTATGTGCTAGGTCTCATGCTTATTATCGATGTGAATTACTAAATAGAAGACATTGAGTGTAATGTATTCAAGTTTGGTGACACAAAGCTAGATTGCTATGTAATGTCTAAGGAAGACACAGATATAGATAAGAGTAACAAGATGGAGTATCATGGGGAAATGTGAGGTTTATTCAATCTGGTCATCAGACTGGAAAAGCAGAATTATGTTCATTATTTTCTGTTCAGAAAGTAGCCTTATAGAACAAAAAGATTTTGGAGGACTACAATTAATGCATCTGTTGTCGTCTGAGCTACTTCTTTTAAAACCCAAGATGTCTGGTCCTGGGGACTGGTCAACTCTAAATCTCATAGCTTTCCCATTACATTTTCACTGGTGGAGGTGATTGTTTTACGTTCCTCCTTCTCTTAATTTTGCAGTGTTTTGTGAGAAGTTTTCGAAGTCTACAGTGAAGACAGACTCAATGCAGACACAGAGGAAATGTGCAGGGGAATGAGGGGTGGTGCGGAGGGGGAGTACAGGCAAATGAGGGATGCTGCGGGGGAGGGGGATGTTGCAGGGAATTGTGGGGGTGCGCAGTTGTCTAAGAATGGAATCAAATCTGGGTCCCTGGTGCTGCGGGGCCGCAGTGCTAGCCAACGTGCTGCCCCAGCACAACTCTGCATTTGTATTGTAGCCTTCTTGAAATCAATGCTAACATTGCGTTTCCCTTCCTAACTGTGAGTGAACCTGTAAGAGCATCTTGAACTTAAGATTCCTAAAACCCTCTGTGTTTCAGATTTTCAAATCCTTTCTATGTTTAGAGAATTGCCCAATCCCTCTCTTCTTCCCATAAAAGTGCATAACCTCACACTTTTCCACAATGTATTCCATCTACCACTTCTTTCCCTATTCTCCTAGCCTGTCCAAATTCTTCTGCAGCCTCCTTGCTTCCTCAACACTACCTTGTCCTTCTACCTATCTTTGTGTCATCATCAGCAAAGTTGTCAACAATGCTGTAAGTTCCCTTGTCCAGACAGTTTTGTTGTTGGAAAAATGGATCTTTGCAATTGTTTAATGGTTGACAAGAGCAAATAACTTTGCTGGAAGCTGGACTTTGATATTTAGTGGAGCATGCGGACCCATATGTCTGTGGGGGGAGAAAACATAACTGCACAGCAACAGTGTTTGGATTATTTGTAGGTGACAGTTTGTCATGGAACTGAGGGAAGAAGGATCATTTGGAACTCAGAATTCAAGCTGCCAAGAAATAAAATCACACTTTCTCTCTCATTGGTTAGGAAAGTAACCATTTGACTTTGCGAAAAGAAACAAAACATCTACTCAAGTTAAAGCATAGGTCCAAACGAATGTGGCAATTTTCAATTTGATAGTCAATTAACAATAACCTGCTGTGGCTAAAAACAAGAACAATGAGAAAGTCAGAGATAACACGGTGTAGAGCTGAATGAACATAGCAGGCCGAGCAGGAAGGCTGACGTTTCGAGCCTAGACCCTTCAGAAATGGAGGAGGGGAAGGGGGATCTGAAATAAATAGGGAGAGAGGGGGAGGCGGATAGAGGAGAAGATAGGTGGAGAGGAGACAGACCGGTCAAAGAGGTGGGGATGGAGCCAGTAAAGGTGAGAGGTGGGGAGGAGATAGGTCAGTCTAGGGAGGACGGACAGGTCAAGGGAGCGGGATGAGGTTAGTAGGTAGGAGATGGGGGTGGGGCTTGAGGTGGGAGGAGGGAATAGGTGGGAGGAAGGACAGGTTAGGGAGGCGGGGACAAGCTGGGCTGGTTTTGGGATGCGGTAGGGGGGAAGGGAGATTTTGAAGCTTGTGAAATCCACATTGATACCATTGGGCCGCAGGGTTCCCAAGCGGAATATGAGTTGCTGTTCCTGCAGCCTTCGGGTAGCATTGTTGTGGCACTGCAGGAGGCCCAGGGTGGACATGTCGTCTGAGGAATGGGCGGGGGAGTTGAAATGGTTTGTGACTGGGAGGTGCAGTTGTTTAGTGCGAACCGAGCGTAGGTGTTCTGCAAAGCGGTCCCCAAGCCTCCGCTTGGTTTCCCCGATGTAGAGGAGGCCACAATGGGAACAGCGGATGCAGTATACCACATTGGCAGATGTGCAGGTGAACATCTGCTTGATGTGGAAAGTCGTCTTGGGGCCTGGGATGGGGGTGAGGGGGGAGGTGTAGGGGCAGGTGTAGCACTTCCTGCGGTTGCAGGGAAAAGTGCCGGGTGTGGTAGGGCTGGAGGGGAGTGTGGAGTGGACAAGGGAGTCACGGAGAGAGTGGCCCCTCCTGAAAGCAGATAAGGGTGGGGAGGGAAAAATGTCTTTTACTATCCCCCCACCCCCATCAAGACCCCTATTGCATCCCAAAACCAGCCCAGTTCGTCCCCGCCTCCCTAACCTGTCTTTCCTCCCACCTATCCCCTCCTCCCACCTCAAGCCCCACCCCCATCAAGAAATCTGGCCCCACCACCAAAGACATTGTTCATCCAGCTCTACACCTTGTTATCTCCGATTCTCCAGCATCTGCAGTTCCTACTATTTCTGAAACAATGAGAAAGTTATCTTATTTCTCCATTTAGATTGGACTCCGATTTACAGGCTTTGTGCTTTTTGGCCTATGTATTTTCCACTGACATTCCTAAAAAGGCTGTTTGTCTTGACCTATTTGTGAATGAACGTCCGTGTTTGAATTTAAAAGGTTCTTGTGTTAGTAATCAGGTTTTGCAACATAGGTTCGTAGAGTCGTACAGCATGAAAACAGACCCTTCGGTCTAACCAGTCCATGCCAAACATAATCCCAAACTAAACTAGTCCCACTTGGCTGCTATTGTGTCTGCTTCCACCACCATCACCTCTGGCAGCGCGTTCCAGGCACTCGCCACCCTCTGAAAAACTTGCCTCACACGTCTCTTTTTAAACTAAACCCCTGACCCCTGGCACCTTCAACCTGTGTCCCCTAGTAATTGACCCTACCACTGTCAGGAAGAGCCTCCTATTTTCCACCCTAGCCATGCCATTCACAATCTTTTAACTTCTATTAGGTTGCCCATCAACTTGCTGCTTTCCAGTGAAAACAACCCTGTCTATCCAACCTTTCTTCATAGTTAAAATCCCTCCTACCAGGCAGTATCCTGGCAAACATTTCCTGTACCCTTTCCAAAGCATCCACATTCTTCTGGTAGTGTGGTGACCAAAGCTGTACACAATATTCCAAGTATGGTCCACCTAACGTTCTGTAAAGATGCAGCATAACTTATTTATCCTTGTACTCAATGCCTCTTCGAATGAAGGCAAGCATGTCATAGGCCTTCTTTATTACCTTATCTACCTGCATTGCCACCTTCAGTGTTCTGTGGTCCTGTACACCCAGATCTCTCTGCATAACAAACACTCTGAAGGGTTCTGCCATTCACTGTATAATTTCCACCTATATTTGATCTTCCAAAATACATCACTTCACGTTTGTCTGGGTTGAACACCAATTGCCATTTTTCTGACCATGCCTCCAACTGATCTATTTCCTGTTGTATCCTTCTCACTATCTGCAACTTCACCAATCTTTGCATCGTCTGCAAACTTACTAATTAGACCAGCTACGTTTTGCTCCAAATCATTTATATAGACCATGAACAGCAGAAGTCCCAGCACTGATCACTGTGGAACGCCACTAGTCACAACCCTCCATTCGCAAAGCATCCTTCCATCACTACCCTCTGTCTCCTATGACTAAGCCAGTTCTGTATCCATCTGGTCAGCTCACCCCTGATACTATGTGTCTTCAACTTTTGTACCAATCTGCCACGAGGGACCTTGTCGAAGGTTTTACTGTAATCCGTGCAGACAATATCAGCTGCTTTGCCCTCCTCAATCATCTTCGTCACCTCCTCAAAAAAACTCTATCAAGTTAGTGAGGCATGATCTCTCCACGCAAAACCATGCCATCTATTGCTAACAAGTCCATTTGCTTCTAACTGCATATAGACCTAAAGGGGTGGATTTGGCAGGACAGTGGTGTGCTCCTCCTGTCAGATACGGGAGATCAGGGACCAGTCTGATGTTCCTGACAACGATGTCTGCAGGAAGTGTGACCGTCTGCAGCTCCTCAGACAGTGTTATTCAGTTGGAGCAGTAGTTAGACACACCGAGGAGTATACAGGGGCAGAGAGTGTGATAGACACCAGTTATAGGGAGGTCATCACACTGCAGGTTCTGTTAGGTAGATTGGTGACTGTCAGGAGAGGCAGGTAGGTAGTGCAGGAGTCTCCTGTGGCTATTTTCCCCCTCCAACAGATACGGTTTTGGATACTGTTGGCCAGGGGCAGCCCCTCGGGGGGAGTATAACAGCAGCAGCAGCCAGGCCTGTGGCACCACAACTGGCTTTGCTGTAGAGCAGGATCGGACAAGATCCAAGCGAAAGGTAGGAGGTTGACTAGTTAGGGGCACAGATAGACATTTCTGTGGCCACGTTCGAGACTCCAGGATGGTGTGTTGCCTCCTGGTGCCAAGGTGAAGGCTGTCTCTGAGCGACTGCATGAAATTATTAAAGGGGGAGGGTGAGCAGCCAGAGGTGGTTGTGCATATTGGTACCAATGACATAGGTAGAAAGAGGGATGAGGTCCTGTGAAGTGTGTACAGGGAGTTAGCAAAGAGGCTGAAAAGCAGGATCTCAAGGGTACTAATCTTTGGGTTACTACCAGCCTCCCATCCTGGTGAGGCAAGGAATAGAAAGATGGGTGAGATGAATGCATGGCTAAGGAGCTGGTGCAGGGGACAGAGTTTCAGGTTTTTGGATTTTTTTTTTTGGGATCTCTTCTGGGGTGCAGGTGACCTGTATAAGCAGGACAGGTTGCACCTAAACTGAGGGGGAAACCAATATCCTTGCAGGGAGGCTTGCTAGTGCTGCTTGGGAGGGCTTGAACTAGAGTGGCAGGGGGCTGCAAACCAGAGCAGCAGGTGAACAAGTGGAGGGATTGAGGGGAAGATGCATGTTAGAACCAGTAAATCAGAAAGAAAAGACAAGCAGAGACAGGTAAATGAACATGATGGTACTAATGGGCTGGAGTGTGTTTATTTCAACGCAAGGAGTTTTATACGTAAGGCAGATGAGCTTAGAGCCTGGATCAGTACATGAGACTATGGTGTTGTGGCCATTACAGAGACTTGCTTGAGAGATGACAGGACTGGATATTCAATGATTAAGGCTTCAGTTGTTTTAAATGAGATAAAGAGGAAGGTAGAAGAGGTGGAGGAGATGCATTATTAATGAGGGAGAATTTATACTTGCACTTGGAGAGGACGTACCGAGGTCTCTTCCACTGAGGCAATATGGGTAGAGCTCAAAAATAAAATGGGTGCAATCACTCTGACAGGATTATGCTGTAGGCCCCCCAACGGCCACCGAGACATTGAGGAACGAATATGTAGGCAGGTTATGGAAAGATGCAGTGAAAAAAATTGTCACACTTTAACTTCCCCAATATTGACTGAGCAAGAGACATAGATGGTGCAGAATTTAAGTGCATCCAAGAGGGTTTCTTGAAACAGATGTGGATAGTCCAACTAGAGGAGGGGCCCTACAGGACCTTCTACTGGTTTATGAGCCCAGCCAGGTGACTCTCCTTTCAGTAGGAGACACTTTGGAAACTGTGATCACAACTTCTTAAATTTTAAGATATCTTTGTTTGTTGCTAAGTCAGGCCCTTGTGGAAAGGTACTAAATTGGGGAAGGGCAAATTACATCAGCATTAGGCAGGAGCCAGTGTGTGTTAATTGGGAGGAGCTGTTAACAGGCAAGTCCATATTTGAAATGTGGGAATTGTTTAAAGGCCTGATGAGAGTTCGGGACCGGCATGTTCCAGTAAGGAGAAAGGACAAGGATGGCAAGGGACTTTCGGATAATGAGGGCAGTTGTGAATTTAGTCAAAAGGGAAAAAGAAGCTAGTGCAAGGTTTAGGAAGCTAAAATCTGACCGGGCCCATGAGGAATATAAAGAAAGCAGGAAAAAACTCAGTCAGGGAATTAGGTGAGCAAGAAGAGGCCTGGCCATGAAATGACTTTGGCAAGTAGGGTTAAAGAGAATCCCAAGGTATTCCATACATATTAAAAATAAGAGGATAACTAGGGTGAGAGTAGGACACTCGAGGATAAAGGAGAGAACTTGTCCTTGGAGGCAGAGGATATGGGTGAGATCCTAAATGGGTACTTTGCAACAGTATTCACCCAGGTGAAGAACATGAAGGTTGAGAGATTTGTGTGAAGCATGCTAATATGCGATGGAGTTTTGAGATCAAGAAAGAAGTGGCATTGTGTTCCTTGGAGAGCATTAAGGTGGATAAGTCCCCAGGTAATTGAGAAGCAGGAGAGGAGGTTGCTGGGGCCCTGACCAAGATCTTAATATCCTCATTAATCACTGGAGAAGTCCTGGCTGACTGCCGAGTATCTAATGTTGTTCCTCTGTTCAAGAAGGGAAATGGGGATAATCCAGGAAACTAGTGAGTCTCACATTGGTGGTTGGGAACCTATTGGAGAGAAATCTTCTGGATAGGATTTATGCAGATTTGGAAGATTGTGGCCTATTTAGGCACAGACAGCATGGCTTTGTGCAGAGTAGGTCATGTCTTACTAGTTCGAATTTTTTCAGCAGGTGACAATCAAAGGTGATCGATGAGGGCAGAGCAGGTTGTCTACATGGATTTTTAGCAAGTCTTTCGGCAAGGTCCCTCATGATAGGCCCATCCAGAAGATTAAGATGCATGGGATCTATGGTGACTTGGCTGCATGGTTTCAGAATTGGCTTGCCCATAGAAGGCAGATGGTAGTAGTGGAAGATTTGTTTTTCAGGCTGGAGGTCTATGTCTAGTGCTCTGCAGGGATCCGTATTGGGACCTATGATGTTTGTGATTGATATAAACAACTTGGCTGAAAATGTAGATGAGTGGTTAGTAAATATGCAGACGATATAAAGATTGGTGGAGTTGTGGATAGTGTAGAAGGTTGTCAAAGGATGCAGTGGGATATAGATCAGTTGCTGATATGGGCAGAGAAATGGCAGATAATCTGGGTGTGTGAGGTGCTGCGCTTTGGGAGATCAAATGTTAATGAAAAGTATACAGTTAATGGCAGGATCCTGTACAGAGAGATCTTGGGGTTCAAGTCCATAGCTCCCTGAAAGTGGCCACGCAAGTGGCAGGGAAGGTGTATGGCACGCTTGCGTTTATTGGTTGGGGAATTGAGTACAAGAGTCAGGATGTCATGTTGCAGCTTTATAAGACTTTGGCTAGGCCATGTTTAGACTACTACGTTCAGTTCTGGTCACAATGTTACCAGGAAGGATGTGGAGGCTTTAGAAAGGGTGCAGAAGAGGTTTACCAGGATGCTGCCTGAATTAGAGGGTATGAGTTATAGGGAGAGGCTGGACAAACTAGGATTGTTTTCCCTGGAGCAGCGCAGGCTGACAGAAGGCTTGATAGAAGTCTATAAAATTATGAGATGCATAGATACGGTTGACGCTCAGAATCGTTCTCCCAGAGTTGAAATCTCAAACAAGAGGGTGTGGGGGGATGCATTTAAGGTTAGAAGGGGAAAGTTCAAAGGAGATGTGAAGATCAAGTTTTTTTGAGTGTTAGGAGTGTGGACTGCGCCGCCAGGCTGGTGGTGGAGGTAGATATGATTGGGGCATTTAAGGGACTTTTAGATCAGCATATGAATATGCAAGGAGTGGAGGGATATGGACCAATGGCAGGCAGAAGGGATTACTTTAATTTTATATCATGTTTGGCCAAAGGGTCTGTTCCTGTTCTGTCTTGTCCAATCTTTTCCAGTAGTTTCCCGACCACTGATGTGAGGCTCACTGGCCTGTAATTTTCTGGATTATCCCTGCTATGATTCTTAAACAATGGAACAACATTGGCTATTCTCCAGTCCTCTGGAACCTTACCTGTGGCCAAAGAGGTAACAAAAACATGTCTGTTAATGCTCCAGCAATTTGTTCTGTTGCCTCCCACAATATTCTATGATCCATTCTATCAGGACTTTTTTAAGACACTCTCCTTTTTAATATCTACTTGGCTTAGTATTTGACACTCCCTTCCCTGAAATCATCCTCCACCAATTCCTTTGGTGAATACCGATATTCATTTGGTACCCCAACTACCTCTTCTAGTTCCACGCACAGATTCCTTCCTTTGACCTCAAGTGGGCCAGCCCTTTCCCTGGCTACCTTCTTGCTTTGTATATATGTATAAAAAGTCTTGGGCTTCTCCTGAATTCTGTTTGCTAGCAACTTTTTATGATCCCTTTTTACCCCTTCTAATCTCTTGTTTAAGTTCTTTCCTACTTTTTTTATATACTTTGAGGGCTTTGTCAGTTCCCATCATCCTAGACTTTACGTATGCTTCGTTTTTCTTTTTGACCAAGGTTGTCACATCCCTGGTCATCTAAGGTTCACGTAACTTGCCATACCTATTTTTCATTCTCACAGGAACTTGCTGCTCCTGAACTCTTACCAACTGCCATGTGAAATACTCCTGCATGTCCAATGTGGATTTCCCCTCAGCTGCCTCTAATCAAACTTCTCCTGTTCCAGCTTATTATTGTTGTAGTTTGCCTTCCCCCAGTTTAACACCGTCACCTGAGGACTGCTGTTATCCCTATCCATGAGTATCTTAAAACTTACAGTATTATGGTCACTCCTCCTGAATTGCTCCCCCACTGAAACTTCACTCACCTGGCCAGGCTCATTTCCCAAAACCAGGTCCAGTATAACCTCTTCCCTAGTTGCACTATTTATATAATGTCAAGAAACCCTCTTGAATGGTCCTTAAAAATTACCTTCAGCCCCAGACTGTGATCTTGCTCCACTGCGCTTGGCGGCAGCTGCCTCAAGTTTCAGTCCCGGACCTTGGAACGTGCCAGTCTCCAACACTCATTCGGGGTCGTCTTCTTGTTCTGGAAGACCAAAGAGCGTCTTTCACCTAGTTGGTGGTCCTCCAGGCACAGTCGATGTCTGTCGTGGTATGCGTCCCGGGAAACAGACCGTAGAGCACAGATTCCTGTATCATGGAGCTCGGGACAAATCTCGCCAAAACCTATTGCATCCTCATCCAGACTTCCTTTGCAAAGAAACAGAACATTCCAGAAAGAGACAAAAAAATACTGTAGACGCTGGAATCGAAGGTAGATCAACAGGAGGCAGGTAGCCAGGCAGTATCTGCAGGGAAAGAGAAGTCAACGTATTGGGTATTACCCTTCTTTGGAACTGGATGTGGGGGTAAGGGGAGCTGCAGATAAACAGAGGGTGGTAGTGGTGGTGACAGGTGGACACGAGTAGTAGGTATGACCTGGTTGGTCGATGGGAGGGATGAATCGGTTGGTGGCTGGAAGGGAGGGTCAGAAGGTGGAATGGAAGGGAGGCGGTAGGGCTGGAAAGAGAGCTGGGGAATGGGTGGGAAGGTTATTGGAAATTGGAGAATTCAACGTTGTCTTCTGGGCTATAGGGTACCCAGGCGGAAGATAAAGTGTTGTTCTTCAAATTTGACTTCCGAGTTGCTGTGACAGAGGGTGGACAAGTGGGAGGGGGATTGGGGCGGGGAGTTGAAATGGGCAGTGACTGGGATGTTAGGTTGGCCGTAACAGGCCAGGTGAAGAGGTTTGGTGAAACGATCACCTAACCTGTGTTTGGTCTCACCGATGCTTCCAGTTCCCGTCCGGCACCCAAGCCTCCACAACCATCGACTGGGATCTACAGGAACTTACCTTCAACCTCCATCTCTGCTCCAGACGACTCCAAAAACACTGCCCCAATTCCACCGACACTGCCCACTGTCCAATCAATACATGGACTCCTTTCCCCAGGCTCACTCCTGGGTCCTACTGCCCACCAGCCAGCAAGCCAGCACACGTCTCCCTCCTCATCTGTCCACTCTCTCAATACACCCTACCCCTCCACCTCTCCACCCTCCTCTCTACCACATCTCTCCAACCCCTATCCGCTGCTCCATCTTACTCCCCCGCCCACTACCCTCGCATCCTCCTTTCCCTCCCACAACTATTTCCCACCTCTCACCACGTCCAACCCTCACCCATCACATGCTGTTGTCTTCAGCCTCCCTCGAGATACCCCCTGACCCCACTGTCTGAGGCCAAACGGTCTGTCCTCAGTAAAGGGCTCACATTTGTGCCCCTCCATCACGATGTGGAACTCTTGCTGCCTCTGCCTCCATACTTCCTCCTTTGATTAAAGACTCCCATCCACCCTCCGGACACTCCTTCTCCCGCCTCTTGGATATTGGACACCCCCTGCTGGCCTCTTCATTGCTAACTGCCAACATGATATCGACCGCCTCAATTTCTCCACCCACCTCTCCCCTGCCAAATGTGCAGTGCTCCACTCCCTCTGCACTGATCCCCATTTCACTGTCAAACCTGCTGACACAGGCAGGGCGCTGGCTGTCTGGAGGATGGACCTCTATGTCGCAGAGGCCTAATGCCACCTTTCTGACACCACATCCTACCGCCCTCTTGACCACGATCCCACCATGGCCCATCAAGCCACCGTCTTCCACATTGTCAATGACCTCAATCCTTCCGGTGACCTCCCCTCCACCACCTCCAGCCTTACAGTCCCCCAGTCCCACTTTGCCTGGTTCTACCTGTGCCTCAGGATCCACAAACCCAACTGCCCTGGCCCATGCATTGTCTACGCATGCTCCTGCCCCACCGAGCTCCTCTTTTCCAACTTCAACTCCATTCTGTTCCTCTTTGATCCAGGCACTCCCACCTACAACTGGGACATAAAAGATGCCCTCCACCTCTTTGGAAACTGCCAGTTCCTTGGCCCCCAGTGCTTCATATTTACTATGGACGTTCAATCCCTGTACACATTCATACCGCACAAGGATGGCCTACAGGGTCTCAGTTTTTTCCTCCAACAGACGCATCCAGTCCCCCCCCCCCCCCCCCCCCCCCCACGCCACACCCCCCCCCCAATAACTTTTCCTTCAATTCTTCCCACTTTCTGCAAATCCAGGGTGTTGCCACGGGCACATGCATGGGGCCCCAGCTACATCTGCCTGTTTGTTGGTTGGAACAGTCCCTCTTCTGTACATACACCGGTATTGTTTCCCAACTCTTCCACCGTTGCATCGATAACTGCATCGGTGCTGCATCTTGCACCCAGAATGAACTGGAGCAGTTAATTGACTTTGCTAACAACTTCCACCCCATCATCAAATTCACTTAGTCTATCTCAGACACCTCTCTCCCCTTTCTTAACTTCTCCGTTTACATTTCTGGCGACAGTTTATGGACCAGCATTTACCGTAAACCCACAGACTCGCCTAGCTACCTAGATTACCCCTCCTCCCACCCTATATCATGAAAAAACTCCATCCCTTTTCCCAATTTGTCTGCCTCCGTTGCATCTGCTCTGATGAGGAGACGTTCCACTCCCACTCCCATG
>NC_063340.1:27991125-28091691 GCF_021869965.1 Rhincodon typus | reverse complement strand
TCATTCTGGAGTCTGTTTTGCGGCCACAGAAATGCTTGCCTGGCCCCCTTACAATTGAAATCCATACCACTCTTGCCCTGCTGTTCTTTTTCTTCCCCTCTTTTGCAACAGATCTACCTCTGGTGCCACGTAATTGGCTATCATTGCTTTCCCATGTCCAGTTATCTCCCAGTAGTATCCAATATGTTATCTGTTTGAAAGGGGGATGGCCATGGGGAACTCCTGCTTTAACTGCCTTCTACTAAGCTGCCTGGTGCTCACCCATGCCTTTTCTATCTGTTCAGTCTGCACCTAAGGCCTAACCACCTCACTGAACATGTTATCCATGACTTTCGAAGCATTATGGATGCTCCACAGTGAATTTATCTGCAGCTGCAGCTCCAGCTCCAGCTCCGAAATGTGGTTCAACAGTGACTGCAGCAGGATGTACTTCCTGCACGTGTGTTCACCAGGGACAACTGAAGTTTGTGATTTTTCCATGCAGCACAAGGGGAGGATATGATGGTGTGAGTTCTGCTGCTGTAACTTCTTTTACACCCCTGAGTAACATTCTTTCCCAAAAAAAAGCTAATGTAAGAATACTTCCCTTATTCCGAATGTACTTCATTTGCCCTGTTTCACTTACTCACCTTTATTATCCTGACTTTTACTTATTTCTGTTGTTTCTCATTTAATCCCTTCTTCCTTTAAAAGCTCCAAAATCAGTGCAATGGTGGAAGTACTTTCACTACTGAGGCCTATAAAAATGAGTTTGTGTGAAATACATGCACGTATGTCAAGCAATTCTAAATATACTTGAGCAAAATCATGTTTTGTATTAAATGTAAGATTTTGCCTTCTGTAGATACTGGAGCTGGTGATTGAAAACTTTGTGCACCCTTGGTACAGGTAGGATGTAGTCCATTTGATTGGAATTTTATGAAATATATTTTAAAGGAGTTAATTTAGATAAAAATGTTTTCTATTCTGTAAGCATTTTGGGTAACTTTAGAACACAAATGTATTTTATGATTTTAAGTTTTTTTTTTTTTAATTCGTTCATGGAACATGAGCATCACTGGCCAGCATTAATTGTCCATCCCCAGTTGCCTTTGAGAAGGTAGTGGTCAGGTACCTTCTTGAACTGCTGTAATCCATATGCTGTAGGTAGACCCACAATGTCATTAGGGAGGGAATTCCAGGATTTTGACCAAGTAGCTATGAAGATGCTGATATATTTCCAAGTCAGTCTGGTGGGTGGCTTGCAGGGGAAATTGCAGGTGGTGGTGTTTCCATGTATCTGCTGCCCTTGTCCTTCTAGATAGAAGTGGTCATGGGGTTGGAA
The DNA here is from genome assembly GCF_021869965.1 of Rhincodon typus. Classification (NCBI taxonomy): domain Eukaryota; kingdom Metazoa; phylum Chordata; class Chondrichthyes; order Orectolobiformes; family Rhincodontidae; genus Rhincodon; species Rhincodon typus. Next base: position 28,090,367 of record NC_063340.1, on the reverse strand, counting down.
GGTGCTGTCTGAGGATCCTTGGTGAATTTTTGCAGTGCATCTTGTAGATAGTACATGTTGCTGTTACTGAGCATTGGTGGAGGGAGGAGTGGATGTTGGTGGGTATGGTACCAATCAAGCAAGTTGGTTTATCCTGGATGCTGTCAAGTTTTTTTTGAATGTTGTTGGAGCTGCACTCATCCAGGCAAGTGGACAGTATTCCATCACATTCCTGACTTGTGCCTTGTAGATGGTTTTTGGGGAGTCAGGATGTGAATTACTTATTGTAGTATACCTAGCCTCTGAACTGTTCTTGTAGCCACTATATTTATACAGGGAGTCCAGTTGAGTTTCTTGTCAATGGTAATCCCCAGGATGTTAATAGTGGGAGATTCAATGATGCTAACACTATTGAATGCTTATGGCGGTGGTTAGATTGTCTGTCTCTTACTGGAGTTGGTCACAGCCTAGTATTTGTGTGGTCCAAACATTACTTGCAACTTTTCAGGCCAAGCCTGGATATTGTCCAGATTTTGTTGTATTTGAACACAGATTGCTTCAATGTCTGAAGAGTTGTGAATGATGCTTGTATTGTCCTCAAGCCAAACTAATTATTGTCCTGACATACATTGTAATTTTACTGTTTAATACATCATGGATTAAGCTTCATAAATCTTTTAGTGTTTTTACTGTATTGATTCTTGTGGTCAGTTTATTGGCAATGCAGTTTTCTTTTGAGAAGTTAGTGGGCATGGATTTTTGGTGAAGGATTGCATAGGTGATAATTCAGATATGGGAACAGTGGTTCAAGACTTTGAAAGTAGTAGTTGACTTGCTGAATGTGCAAACTCATTGGCTGTGTGAATTCTACTGTAACTGTTGGTTGCCCCAGAGATCTGCATGAGATTAGGATAAAGTGCCTAACAATGATCTATTGAGTGGTGAGTTATTGTTCTGGACATTGTGTCTGACTATAGTTTGGCTGTATTGAAATGTTTAGGGAATAATTTATATATTCTATTTATAATGTGCTGTAGCTGGTTTCCAGTGAGAACCAGCTCAGCATTCTCAGGTGACTTGATCTCTAACATAGTTTCAGTGAAGGGTTAGCCCTTTGTAGAATCTTACAGGTTCATAGTTCTTTGAAGGTGGAGTCGCAGGTGGAGAAGAAGGCATTTGGTACACTTGCCTTTATTGGTTAGTGCATTGAGCGTAGGAGTTGGGATGTCATGTTGTGGCTGTGCAGGATATTGGTTAGGACCACTTTTGGAATACTGCGTTCAATTCTGGTCTCCCTGCTATAGGAAAGGTGTTGTTAAATACGAAAGGGTTTTTAAAAAAAAAAAAAAAAAAGTTACAAGGATGTTGCCAGGGTTGGAGGGTTTGAGCTACATGGAGAGTCTGAATAGGCTGTGGCTGTTTTTCCCTGAAGCTTTGGAGGCCAAGGGGTGACATTATGGGGGTTTATAAAATCATGAGGGGCATCAATATAATGAATAGCTAAAGTCGTTTTCCCAGGGTTGGGGTGTTCAGAACTAGAGGGCATAGATTTAAGAGACCTAAGGGGTGACTTTCTCAGGCAGTGGGTGCTGCATGCATAGAACAAGCTGCCAGAGGAAGTGGGGGAGGCTGGTACAATTACAACATATAAAAGGCAACTAGATGGGTACATGAATAGGAAGGGTTTAGAGGAATATGGGCCAAATGCTGGCAAATGGGGCCAGAGTAATTTAAGATATCTGGTCAGCATGGACGAGTTGGACGGAAGGGTCTGATTTCGTGCTGTACATCTCTGACTCTGATCCTACTCTGGAATATGTAGGTTTTAAGCTGCAGTATATTTGTTTAGAACGGTGACATGACACTATCAAAGGAAACAGTGAAGATTTTCTCTTCACCTATATTTTCATCTCTCATTATTTTTGCAGCAGTTCTCTTGCAGTGAATCCAATTGGGAGATGTCTGTGGATGTTGTCCAAATTTGATTTACCACTGAAGTGAGTTGTTGTGGACACCAGGAGTTGATATAGTCATTGAGGAGTGGAAGAGAGGGGAACAGAGTCAGGGCAGAGACTACAATATGAAATTATTCAGTTCAGTGCAGATTTTGGAATATTGTGAAGTGCCTAATTGAAAAATGAGCTGCAGTCCTTTTGAGCTTGTGCTAAGCTTCAATGGGACACTGCGACTGGCTGAGGCCACTGAGGTCAATGTGCCATCAAGATGGAGAATTAAGTTTGCAAGCCATTTGAGGTTGATGTGGACTGCTTGGAACTGTTTCTCAATCTGGTTGCACCTGACCCCTCTGTGTATAGGAGACCACATTGTGAGCAACTAATGTAGTAGATTGAATTGAAGAATGTACATGTAAATTGTTACTTTGCCTAAAGGAATATTTGGGGCTGAGGATACTGAGTAGTGAGGCAATAAAAGGACAAGTATAAAATTGCAAATGTCATGGGAAAGGTACACAGTGTTAGAGGTGATTAGAAGAGGGAATCAGGGTGTCACTGAGGAAATAGACTGCTCAGAATACTAAAAGGGGAGAAGAAAGGAAGATTTAGAACAAAGAACAGTACAATGCAGGTACAGGTTCTTCGGCCCAGCAAGACTGCACTGACACATGATGCTTTTGAAAACTAAAAGTTTTTTGCCTGTATGCTGTCCATATTCCCTACCTATTCGTGTATCTGTCAAGTAACCTTTTAAATGTTGTTATTTGTATCCACCTCCTCCACTTCCTCTGGCAGTGTGTTCTGGGCACTTACTAACTCCTTTTTAAAAAAAGGAATCTGCTGCCCGTATTTCCTTTAAACTGTACCCCTTTTTTACCTTAAACCTACGGCCTCTAGTAGTTGACATTTCTACCGTGGGGGGGAAAATCTCTGACTATCCATTCTATTCATGCCTCTCATAATTTTATGAACTTCTCAGATTGCCTCTCCTTTGACGTTCAAGTGAAAACAAGCCAAGTTTGTACCCTCTCTTAAAGCCTCAACGTCATCCTGGTAGTAAGGTGATTAGAATACTTCAAATACCACAATAATCCAAATGTGGCCTAACTGAAGTTCTGTACAGCTGCCGCGTGATTTGCCAATTTTTATACTTCTATGCCTTGACCGATGCAGTCTATGTTAAGTGGTGAAGGATGGTCCATGGAGCATGGAGGCTGATGGGGTGTAAAACAGGAATGAGGGAATCAAATTCTTGTTCTGGGAATGGAATGCAGAAGTGGGCGTGCAGGATATGGGCCAGACACAGTCGAGGGCCCTGCCAAACAAAGAAGGTGAGAATCCTTCGTTGAGGAAGAAAAGGACACCTGCCAGAGGCACAGATATAGAAGGTTGCATCATGAAACAGAAGTGAGAGAAATGGTGAAACTTGGAGGATGTTCACATACAGGTTGCACAGCATGAGGAGCAGTAGTCGGGGTTGCTGTTGGGCTTCTAATAAACATTCTATAGCCTATCTCGGAAATAGACAGGGAAGTTGAGAAAGGGACAAGTTTGAGGTTTACCATGTGAAAGTGAGAGAAGGGTGGAAATTGGAAGATGTTTTCCAGTTCAGGTGAGAACACTATGCAGTACCCATACCCCAGTAGCCTGGTCATATCATTTTTTGCCAACTTATCCCAAAGTCACTCATTCTCAGGTTAATGGGACAGCCATAGTTCATACTATTTAAACGATGCCATGTTTGACAGTGGAACTGGCTTTCTGTTTAATTATTTTTGTTATGTGGCATTCTGAGATACAAATGATGTCCACAAACAAAGTTCCGTCTAAGCTGCATGGCTGCCCTCGTGCTCCAAGGTTCAGTGCCTTGCAATCAGCGTTGGAATGCTGGTCACAGTATTGACTTCTGGTTCTGGAAGTCTTGACACGCATGCGGCTCGGAAGGCCGTGCAAACCAGAAATGAATTAGAGGGAATGCTGTTCGCAAATGTTCTAAGTTTACATAGGTTCCGGGATATTTTCTCTACCAGTTATGCAAAGTAAATCATTATAAAAATGTCCATTGAGAGATACTGTTTCTTATTTTCGAAGGGAGAGAAAAGCACTGCTATCTCTGAGCGATATGAGTCATGCTCATTTCTGTCATCAAATACAAGAGAGTAAGCAGCTACTATTAACCCTCAGTCCTTCTCACTTGTTGCTACCTGCTCTCCAGAGCACCTCAGTTTACTATTTTATTTCATAATAGTTAAATCATTTTAATTATCCACAGAAGTTAATCAAACTGTATCTTTCTTTTAACTTGCTATTGTATCTAAGTTATCACACATCTGATGTAATATATTGAATGGGCAATAAAAGGCCATGAAGCTGGTTAATTTCTGTTGCTAAGTTTGCAGATGATATACAAAAATAGGTGGGAAGTTGGGTGAGGAGGACGCAAAGAATCTGCAGAGGGATATAGACAGGATAAGAGTCAACAAAAACTTGCCAGATGAAATATATTATGGGAAAGTTTGAGGTTATGCACTTTAGCAGGAAGAATAGAAGAAGTGATTATTATTTAAATGGGGGAAAAAAAACCTGCTGAAAGCTGTAGGACAGAGAATGGATGTGCTTATTTGTGAACCACAAAAGCTAGCATCCAAGTTTGGCAGGTAAGAGGGAAGGCAAATGGACTATTGGCCTTTATTTCAAAGGGAATGGAGTGTAGAAATTGGAAAGGCTCGCTAAAAATGTACAAGGCACTAGTCAGACCACACCTAGAATACTGTGAACAGTTTTGGTCTCCTTACCTAAAGATAGGGTATGCTGACATTGGAGGTAGGCAGGGAAAGGTTAGGTTAGGCTTGGAATTATTGTAGATTAGAAGAATGAGAGGAAACACATTCTTATTGAAACGGAAGATTCTCGGTGCTTGAGAAATATAGATGTACAGAGTTTGTTTGCACAAGTGGCTTGACGAGAAGGCATGATCTCAGAATAAAGAGTCACCCATTTAAAACTGAGATAAGGACAGCATAGTTAATAAATAGAATTCTTTACTGCAGACAACTATTGAGGCTGGATAGTTAAATATATGCAAGGCTGTGATAGACATATTTAATCATTAATGCAATTGAGGGTTATGGTAAAATGGCAGGAAAGTGCAATTGAGGATTATCAGATCGATCACTATTTTCCTTGAATGGCAAAGTAGACTCAATAGACTGAAAGACCATTTTTTTATTCATTCACGGGATGAGGGCGTCACTAGTGACGCAGCATTTATTGTCCATCTCTAATTGACCAAAGGACAGTTAAGAGTCAACCACATTGCTATGGGTCTGGAGTCTAATGTAGGCCAGACCGGGTAAGGATGGCAGCTTCGTTCCCTAAAGGACATTAGTGAACCAGGTGGATTTTTTCCAACAATCGACTATGGATTCATGGTCATCATGAGACTGTTAATTCCAGATATTCATTGAATTTGAATTCCACCATCTGCCGTGGCAAGATTCGAACCTGCGTCCCCAGAACATTATCTGGGTCCCTGGATTAACAGTCCAGTGATAATACCATGAGGCCATCACCACCCCTTAAATTATGCTTCTGCTTTTCCATGTTATGGTCTTGCTAGTCTGTGAAATCTGAAAACAGATTGCTTGAAGCAACTTGACTGTCTACTTTAGTGACTCGAATGGGGGAAGAAAATGGGTTGAGGTTGTTTTCTATGCATCATGTTGACTTTCTGTTTGCCATCTACCTTCACTAAATGTCTGCTTCTTTGTCTCAGTGAGTCAAACGTTAAAAGGCATTGCTATCAGTTACATGGTGAAGGCATTTTCATTTGATATTTGGGAATTTGAAGGGTATTTGCTTAGTCTGCAAAGCAGAGGGGAATATGCTGCAGGAAACTCACCTTTTGTCTCTTGGCCAAGTGATCTAACCACGGATGGAAAGCTTGTTCATGAAGGAGCAATAAGTGCAGCAGATATCAATTTGTCTATGCACAGTGAATCATGACAGCCATTTGGAGGTTTGCTGCTCTGCACAGTATAGTTGATTTACTGGGACAGTGCAAATTCAATTTATTTCCTCAAAGTTACAATGTCATCCATTGATTTGAATGTCTGTGTATCCAGTGTTTACTTAAACACTCCAGTTTTATTCAAACTTCTTTAAAAAGAATCCTGTTTATGGTTTTGCAGAGACTTGACTGATGACGAAGCCTTTATTGATGAACTAAGAGTAACTTTGCACTTCTTTGCGGCTGTTCTAGTCCGTCGAGCGCAGAAGGTGAGAAGGAATCAAGTTCTGTACCACTAAGTGGCAAATGGACAGCTATGCAAATTAGACTTGAAATTGTTTGTTTCTCTAACTGCCACAGTTGACCTCTCCAGAAGTGACCCACTGCAATAAAAATAAACAAAAACTATATTAGTAGATGTGATGGTCCAAAGGGACATTCCAAAAGAATGCATAAGATTTAATTTTGTTCCTGCACTGCTTTGTGAAATTGTGCCGAAGTATGATACTGAACTGGGATCACATTGTGAGAGAGATATTTTGTTTTAAAACTGTCACTGCGCTCAACTCTGCTTCCAATTGCTAAATTATAGTAAGTTTGAAGATACTGTCTTAACATGCTTAGAACTACATTGAATGTAATGTTATTTGTGTTATAGCTGTGACAGAACTTCTATGACAGTCAAATGTGAAAGTATTGTCTCAATTTTGATTTCATACGATTGTAGAACTCCCTTCAGTGTGGATACAGGCCATCCGGCCCAACAAATCCACACCAAATCTCCGAGTGTCCCACTCAGACTCACTGCCCTACCCTAACCTTGTAATCCTGCATTTCCCTTGGGTAATCCACCTAACCTGCACATCCCTGGACCCTATGGGCAATTTAGCATAGCCAAACAACCTAACCTGCACATCTTTGGACTGTAGGAGGAAACCGGCCATCTGGAGGAACCCCATGGAGACAAGGGGAGAATGTGCAAACTCCACACAGACAGTTGCTGAGGTTGGAATTGTACCCGTGTCCCTGGCAGTATGAGGCAACAATGCTAACCACTGAGCTACCATGCCAATTTAGTGAACTACTATGTATGCTGTAGTGCCTTCAATTGGGTTACAGCGAGCCTCAGCACATCTGGGAAAGTGAAGTTAGAGAAAGTCAGTTCTTGAATGCTCCATTCTTGTTTCCTGCATGATCCATCCTTGTTTTCTCTTTCTCCCTTCCGAACCTCTCTCTCTGCTGCATTCGGACAAGAAACCATAGGCAAGCAAAATCAAAAATCAGTTGAAATCTTGTTTCTGAAGGTTTGTTTCAAGAATTTATATTGCAGAAGTCTGAAAAGCCTTCTGGGAAGCAAGGAAAAGGACAGAGAAAATAATAGTCTCTGGTCTGAAAACTGTTGGCAAACCTTTGTGAATGAATTGAAGTTAAATCTTTGATATGACCTTTAGATGATTGGTTGCACCTATTATGTCAGCCTGACCTTGCTGTTCTTTCAGTTTGAACTTGTTCTGTGTGAAGCTGAAATGCTAGTATTTAGCGCCCTAAATTTTATTATGCTAATTTAGTTAATTCTGCAGATTAATGGCAGCTGTAGCTGAGATAGAGCTTTGATTTCAGCAAATTGCTGAGCTCTGCATGGGTGGCTGTCAAATGTTATGACTGTGCTACAGCTAGTGAGCTGGATCTTTCGATCTTTCATTGAAAAAGTGACTTCCTCCTCTTGTGTGCTGAACCAGGTCAATATGCACAGAATTTGACAGAACCTCTGCATAACACTTTCTGGAACTATTATGTGGACCAAAATCATTGCCTTTAGTTGCTGCCACAAACTCGCTTCCCTAATCACCAACCCTTTCCCTGTTAGCTGTCTGAGTCTGAACCAGCTTTCAGAATCTCTATCCTGTTTGACCTTGATGAAATTCTGACACATTGCACCATTTCACATCTGCAACATTGCCTGTCATCTCCATTACCTCAGCACATCTGCGTTTGCTACCTTTAGACTATTCTAATGCTCTCCTGCCCAGCCTCCCAATTTCTACCTTCTGCACACTTAGTCATCCAAATCTCTACCCATGCCCTAATCTGTGCCAAGCTTCATTCACCTGTGATCACTGATCTAAGATGTATTTTAAAATTTTCATTTTTGTTTAAAATTCCTCCATGGCCTTATCCCTCCCTAAAACTCTGATCTCCTTTAGCAACATTCAAAGGATCTATAATGCATCTCTGAATCTGGCAGCTTAGAGTCAAAGCGACCTATAGCACAAAAAAAGGTCCTTTGGCCCTTTGGGTTTGTGCTGGTCAAAACAACTACCTAATTATCCTAATTCTATTTTACAGCACTTAACCCACAGCTTTGTATGCCTTGGCATCACAAGTGCGTATCTGAATACTAAAATGTTATAAGGGTTTCTGCCTCTACCACCTTCCAGGCAGTGAGTTCTGGAAATTCCTAATTTAAGTTGCAGTATGACTGATGACTGTACTTTTAGTTGCCAAGCCCTAAGCTCTGCAAATTCTTTGCAAACACCTCCCTTGAGCGTCTTCCTTTCCGTTCTCCTTCCACTTTTCTTCTAGAACCAAGAGTTGGGTTACCTGCTGTATAGCTCGTTATGTGCCCAGTGTCAAAAACATTATTTAGTCACGTTCTTGTGAACCATTTTGGAAGTGTTTTATACCATGTTAAAGACACAATTTAAATGCAGTTTAACTTCTGTGTTTGTACATTTTCATGGATTTGGGATCAGAGTAGTTGGTGGTTTTTAACAGACATGGATGTGATAGGTTGAAGGGCCTTTTTCTGTGCTGTAGATCTGACTCTCTAACCTGCAGACCCTTATCCATGGTGTCCTCTTGTGTCTGTAGAGCACTTTTTTGGCGTAAATGCACTTTCACTGTACCTGCAGACGCTTACCTCCATATTAGTACCCACTTTTTGTCTTTGAGAGTGCCTGTTTCCATGTCAGTGCAGTTTGCCTGTATCTATAGATTGCTGTCTCTGCATTAATCTTTGCTATAATTGTACTTTCTGATGCTAGTTTTATGGAAATTTTCTTTCTGCATTTATATAGACTCAGTCGACATTGATGCTCTATCTCACTGTCTGCATTATACTTTCCCTGACTGCATCTGCAGGCAGCTGTCTCTGTGCTAAATGCTTTTACTTTACTTGAAGCTCATTGTCTGTATTAAGGCTTGTCCATGCTTTACTTGTCAGCCCTGGTTCTGCATGCAGAATGCATTCATTGTGCCAACAGATTCCAGTTTTCACATTATTTTCCTTCTTTCCCTGTACCTGCAGACTCTTCTGTTAATGCTATCATTAAACCCACTGGCTCTGCAGCAATTCAGAAGCAAAAAGCAGATTCTGCAAATCAGAAATTACAAAAAATGCTGTAAACACTCAATTGTTCAGACAGCAACTGCGGATAGAAACACTTTGTTTTTAATGTTTCATCTTGATGTCCTTTCCAGGTTTTTTTTTGTTTTCAATATATCTTCACATTAATGGTTTTTCCTGTACCTGTGGAACATTTAAGAAACGTGGTAAGGAAAAGCCAGAGAACTATAGACCGATGAGCCAGATGTCAGTAGTGGCTAAGTTGTTGGAGGGGATTCAGAGGGACAGGATTTACATGTATTTGGAAAGGCAAGGACCAATTAGTGTTAGTCAACATGGCTTTGTGCATGGGAAACCGTGTCTCAGTAACTAGATTGAGTTTTTTGAAGAAGTGACTGAGAAAATTGATGAAGGCAGAGCAATCACCCTTGTCTATATGGACTTCAGTAAGGTTTTCGACAAGGTTCCACATGGTAGACTCGTTAGCAAGGTTAGATCACATAGAATACAAGGAGAGCTATCCATTTGAATACAAAATTGGCTCTAAGGTATTGGACAGGTTGGGACTGGAGGGTTGCTTTTCAGACTTAGAGGCCTGCGACCAGTTGTGTGCCGCAAAGATCGGTGCTGGGTCCACTGCTTTTTGTCTTTTGTATAAATGATTTGCATGTGAACAAAGGAGGTACAGATAGTTAGTTTGCAGATGACTCCAAAATAGGTGCAGTGTACTACAAAGAAGGTTATCTCGGGCATAACGGGACCTTGATAAGATGGCAGATGTGCTGAGGAGTGGCAGGTAGAGATTAATTTAGATAAATGTGAAATGCTGCATTTTGGTCAAGCAAATTGGGGTGGGGAGGGGGAATTATACACAGGTCCTGGGAGTGTTGCCAAACAAAGACCTTGGGGTGCCGGTTCATAGTTCCTTGAAAGTAGAGTCCCTGGTAGACAGGGTGGTGAAGAAGGCTTTAGGTACGCTTGCCCTGATTGGTCAGCCCATTGAGTAGAGGAGTTGGGAGTCATGTTGCAACTGTACGGGACATTGACTGGGCCACTTTTGGAATACTGCATTCAATTCTGGCCTTCCTGCTATAGGAAGGATGTTTTGAAACTTGAAAGGGTTTGGAAAAAATTTACAAGAATGTTACCAGGGTTTGAGCTATAGATAGAGGCTGAATTGGCCGGGGCTATTTTCCTTGGAATGTCAGAAGCTGAGGGGTGACATTATTGAAGTTTATGAAATCATGAGGGACATGGATAGGTGAATAGCCAAAGTCTTCCTCCCAGGGGAGGTGAGTGAAAAACTAGAGGGCATAGGTTTAAGGTGAGAGTGGAATGATTTAAAAGGGTCCTAAGGGTCAACTTTTCATGCAGAGAGTGGTGTGTGTATGGAATGAGCTGCCACAGGAGGTGGTGGAGGAAGGTACAATTACAACATCTAAAGGGAATCTGATGGGTACATGAATAGGAAGGGTTTAGAGGGATATGGGCCAAATGCTGGCAATGGGGCTAGATTAATTCACGATATCTCGTTGACATGGATGAGCTGGATCGAAGAGTCTCTTTCCGTGCTGTATATCTCTGACTTATGACTCTGCTTCTGAATTATTTCATTCCTTGCCAGCATCTGTCTACCCTATCCCTGGGTTAATGTTCTCACTGTATTTGCATATACCTGTCTTTACAGTAATTCTCTTACTGTATCTTCAGATCTATCTCAGCATAAGTGCCCTCTTTACCCATACCTACAGACTCCTATGTCTGCATTAATGTTCTGTGCCAACAACTGACTCCAGTCTTTGTATTATTACTTTCACTGTGCCCAAAAGTACCTGTCTTTTTATTAATGCTTTCTCACTATAGTTCCAAATCGATGCCTCTTCTACCTATAATTTTGGATAAACCAGTAAAGAAAGTAAATATCAAGCGTAGCCTATTTAAGGAAGTGTTTATTATATACCATAACTAACTTGTAATTGTACTGAGAGAAGTAAAGCCCAAACCTGCTATTGTCAATGTTGCAGATTTTGGTATGGGAATATCACAATCACAGAATTGTTACAGTGCAGGAGGAGATCATTTGGCCCATTGTGCCTGCACTGCTTCTATTACCCAGTGCCAGTCTTCTGCCTTTTTCCTATATCCAAATAACCATGCAATTTCCTTTTTATGCCTCCTCAAACTTGCCTCCACCACCATTCCAGGCAGGCATTCCATACCCAAACTACTCACTATGTGAAAGAATTTTTCACATCACCCTTGCTTCTTTTGAACTTCGCTTTAAATCTATGTCCCTCAGCATCTTTCTATCAGCCCGCTCGTGATTTTGAAAGTCCCTTTCACATCTTTCCTTCTCTCCAAGGAGAACAGTCCCAACTACTTCAATTTAATCTCATAACTGAAGTTTCTCATCGCTGGAACCATTCTTGTAAATTGCTTCTGCACACACTCTCCAATATGTTTACATCTTTTACTGTTTTACTGGTGCCCACAACTGCACAGTATTTCAGCTGAGGTCTAATAAATGTCTGGTACAAGTTCAACATAACTCCCTGCTCTGATGCTCTGTCTCTATTAATAAAGCTGAGAATTCCAGTTTATTGACTGTTCTTTCCACCTGTCCTGTCCCCTTCAATGATCAGTGCACATTTAAACCGAAAGCCCTCTGCTCATGTTCTCCCTTTAGAATTGTGCCCCTTATTTTATATTGTCTTTCAATATTCTGCAATCAAATGCATCAGCTCTCACTTCTGCGCATTGAACCTCATCTGCTGCCTGCCTGCGCACGCCACCATCTTGTCAATGTCCTTATGATCCACTAAGGGTTCACGAACGTAACTCACACGAAGGTTTTCCTCAAGAAAAATTGGCGCAATATTTTCTTTCTGAAATGATTTCAATTGCTGCTTTTTCTATCCAAGCATAGCTACATTCACTCTTGACCAGTGTATGTGACATATGTAGTGCGTGTATCATAAGCATCTTTTGCCTTACACCATTCCCATTTAAATTTTTTCTTCAGGGGTCATGAAAAAACACTGGTGGGTAAGATTGGGGAGAATCTCAAGATATTCCATAAGTATATTTAAAGGGAACAGAATAACCAGGGAAGAACAGGTCCATTAGGGACCAAGGGCGCAATCATTGCGTGAATCTGGATGACGTTGGTAAGGTGTTAAATACGTACTTTGCATCTCTTCACTGGGACTTTGTTGAAAACCTTCTGAAATTAATCACGTCCACTGGCTCCATCTGATCAGTTCTGTTAGTTACATTGTCAGAAGAATTCCTGTAGATTTGTCAAGTGTACTTTCTCTTTTGGGTAAGTCCATGCTGACTTAGTCTGATTCTACCACTTTTCTAAGTGCTGTACTGTAAAATCCTTGATAATGGATTTCAGCATCTTCCCCACTACCGACCTCTAATTCAGCATTCAATAATTCCCTGTTTTCTCTACCTCCCTTAGCTACCCTCAGATCTGTAGGAACTGATCCAGAGTCTAGAGAATCTTGGTAGATGACCACCAAGATGTTGCCTGGGATGGAGCAGTTTAGCTATGAAGAGGGACTCTATAAACTTGGTTGTTTACATTAGAGCTGATTGAGTGGCATGGACAGGGTGGATAGGAAGGAACTGTTTCCCTTAGTTGAAGGGTCACACTGCCTCGGGGGGTTGATGAGGTGAAAAACCTTACAAACTTTAAAAAGTACCGTTCTTAGATGAGCACTCGAAGTGCCATAACTTTCATGGCTTTGGGCCAAGTGCTGGAAAGTGGGACTATTGCAGATTTAGGGTAGTTTTTGTTGGTACTGACTTGATGGCCCAAAGGGCCTCTGCTCTGATTCTATGATTCAACTTGGGCAGTGGAAATAACCCCATTGTAAGCTCATGCAGAAGCTGCAGTGAGTACCAAACTGTGCCTAGAAAGAATTTAAGCTCAGGCACTTCTTTTGACTTTTGGACATTAACAATAACATCTGTATCTCTTTCTGCACTGTTATGGCCCATTTTAATTAATTTTCAGGCCCAGGTATGGTACCTCATTGCATGATTTGCTCTTTTCAACTTTACATTGACATTAGGGCATAATGGTGGCTCTATAGTTAGAACTGCTGCCTCACAGTACCAGGGACCCGGGTTCGATTCCAGCCTAATGCAACTGTCTGTGTGGGGTTTGCACATTCTCCCCATGTTTGTATGGGTTTCCTCCGGGTGCTCCGGTTTCCTTCCACGGTGCAAGGATGTGCAGGTTAGGTGGATTGGCTTTGCTAAATTGCCCATAGTATCTAGGGTGGGAGATGCAGGAATAGGGTAGGGGATGGGTCTGGGTGGGATGCTCTTTGGAGCGGTGGGGATGCGATGTGACAAATGGCCTGCTTCTACACTCTGGTTTCTATACTATGAGATCATCGAGCCTTTTTAACACTTCTTCCAAGACTTGAAGAATCCTTTCCTGCATTCTGGTCATAGTCAATACTTGTTAATTCTTTGATGTGATGTAAGTGTTGGTGGTAAAGCCAACATTTGTTGCCCATTCCTAATTTTCCTTGAATTGAGTGGGTTGCTGGGCCAGTTCAGAGGACTGTTGAGAGTCAACTACATTGCAGCGCTTCTAGAGTCGCATTTATGCCTGATCCAGAAAGGGCAACACTGGTAGTTTCATAGTCGCCATTACTGAGATCAGCTTTGAATTACAGATTTTATTAATAGAATTTAAATTTCACCAGCTGCGACGGTGGGATTTGATCCCCTCTTCCAGAATTTAGCCTGGGCCTCTAGATTACTAGTCCTGTGACATCACCAGAATGCCACCAAAACACTTGAGCGCACAATTGTGAAGCCAAGATGAAATCCATAATCTTGATTCAAGAATATTTGGTTAAAATGTGACGTCAGTTTGAAAAATTGTTCCTTTTTTTTCCAATCTGATCATTTGACGTTTCCTGAAGAGTTATGAGAAGTGTGTGAACTGCTGCCATGACCTGATTACAGCATTAATTTTATAAATTATATAATAAAATTGCAGATTGTTGGACGATGTTGCCTGGGATGGAGCAGTTCAGCTTTTGAAGAGGGGCTTGAAACCCAATTTCTAAACTGTTTAATTACTTTTCAATTGTATTTGTCTTTTATTAGATTGATTTTCCAGTCCTTGTAAACCAGAAGTTGTTAAAAGCGGCAATGAAGCATATTGAAGTCATATCAAAAGCAAGGCAAAAAGGTATTAAAAATACATCTATATCTGAAAGGTTCACCTCTGCAAGAAAAATACAGGTTTTGTAATTTCAACTGGTATTGTTAGATGTCCTCAAATGGAAATATAGAAGTGTTTTTTTTAACTTGAATAAAATAATTGTTAATGATTAGGTAATAATTGTGTTCAATTTCTGCAACTGTGTCCCATAACTGTTAACTATTTTGGTTGCACTCTGTTGACAAATTGGTTTTTTCACAACTATAGTCATCTGTAATCTTTTGTGGACTGTTCTAATTCCTAGGTTGACAAGATAGTTGTAATCTTATTAGAGATAATCCTACTGACTGGCAACTGTCACATGATTGGCCTGTATATTGTATAGTTACATTTTTCTGAAAAAATAAATTACATTGTCCACAATCTTAAATTGTAACCAGCATTAGGTATGATTCAGTGATTTGACAACATTTGCTAAATAATACTGAGTACACTAAGGATTATGCTGACAACCAATTTAAAATTCCATTGGCCTTGCAGTGTGGCACACTATTGATTTTTTTTTAGGGTGTTTGTGATCACAGTTTCTAATATCGGCAGTTGACAATTTGACACAACTTTGGTAGTTTGAGTTTAAGAAGCAACAGTTTAGATCTGTTACTTAGATTAGTTACTTAGGCAAAGAAAGGAAACGTACAACATGTGACATATAAAAATGCTTCACTTGTCCCGAAGCTGTTCTGTGGAATGGAGGAATAGAAGCAGTGCACTCCCATGCTCCAGATGTCTTGTAGCCTTTCATAGTTTTTGGTGGCAGCTGTCTCTGTTCTTCACTTGGGCTGACATAGGTGACCTCCTGGTCTTCCTTTATGAAGATGGTGGCTTGTTCCCCTGCTTTTGCTTATACCCCTCTCTCTTTCCACCTATTTCTATTGATATAAATTATTTTGGGGACTGGCCATTTCTGGTTTGTCAATCTCCAGTCTAAACGCCTCTGCTAGTGATCGTGGACAACTACTCATGATGCCATGATGACTCTTGTCCCCTTGTCCATCTCCATTTGAAGCTTAGTTTTCATTCCTTCTTAGAACAAGGTCTTATTTGATAACAACATTTTACACATGACAGAGAAAAGTGGTGCTTGATAAATCTTTTTGTTTATGCTTGTGGAAAGCCAGTAACTAATATGACACAATTAAATGAAGTTTCATGAATCATTGGAATACCTAATTTGGATTGTTGAGTGACCACAGTGTTAAGGGAGACCTCAATTTCCAATAGCTCTTGCACATGCTGCAAACTTTGTATTAATGTTTGTAATGAGGAAGGACGTGGCGACTCGTGCTTGTTTCAGCTCAACAAAACACTCGGAGCAGGAAATGGTTGATGGGCAATGCCTTACCCAATCAAACTCCATTTTCCTGGTTTAAAATTAAAGAACGCTTGTTGTTAATACTGAAAACAAAAATTGCTGGAGATCCCAATGGGTCAGACAGCATCCGTGGAGAGAAAGTAAGCTAATATTTTGAGTCTAGATGACTGTTCATCTGAAGTTAAGTCAGACTTGAATGGGTGAATGTGGAAAATTTAGACCTGAGGCCATAGTTTAAAAATAACGGGTTGCCTGTTTGAGAGATTTAATAACTTTCTTTTCGTCTAAGAGGGTTGAGAGTCTTTGAACTTCTGTTCCTCAAATGGCAGTGAATGCCATAACCTTTTAAACATTTTTAAAGCAGGTGTAGACAGATTCTTGATTACCAAAGTCACGGAAGATTATTGGGCTATGTAGAATATAGAGTTGAGATTCAAATTGAATGGCTGAATGCCCTACTCTTGTTCCCAGTTCAAATGTTCGTTACCTTTGAAGTGGCACCTTCCAAACCAGGCATCATACTGGTAAACATTTTCTGTATCTCCTCCACAGTCTCTACATCATTTTGGTAATGTGGTGACCAGACTGGATACAGTTTTCTGAACGTGGTTGAATTATACCGCAGCAACATGATTTGCCAATTTTTATTTTCTATGCCCCAATTAGTGTAGAAAAGCATGCATATGCCGCCTTGACCACCTTATCCATTTGTGTTGCTACTTCCACTTTGGACCTAGAACCCTTAGAGGGATCTAGGTCCAGTCATTTACTGTACACTTCCATCCTTTGTAAGATTTCCCAAAATGCATCACTTCACTTTTGTCCAGATTAAATTCCATCTGCCATTCCTCCACCCAAGTCTGTAGTCTGTCTATATCCTGCTGTATCCTCTGGCAATCCTCCTTACTATCTGCAGCTTCCCCCAATCTTAGTGTTCACAAACTACCTAATTAGACCACCTACATTCTCCAAATCATTTATATATATTAGAAACAAGAGGTCCCAGCACTTATCCCTCGGAACACCACTAGTCACAGATCTCCAGTCAGAAAAACATCCTTTCACCACTACTGTGATACAGTTCTGTATCCATCTTGCCAGTTCAGCACTGATCCCATGTTACTTCTCTTTCAGTAATCAGCCTGCCATCAGGGACCTTGTCAAAGGTCTTGATTAAAATCCTGTAGACAACATCCACCACTCTGCCCTATCAGTCATCATTATCACTTCCTCAAAGCCTCAGTTGTTAAGTTTGTGAGAGATGATTTTCCCCTCAAAGTCATGCTGCCTGAAACTAATGTCCAAATGTGAACAAATCTGTCTAAGAATCTTCTCCAATAATTTCTCTACACTGACGTAAGGCCTGTAATTTCCCAGATTATCCCTGTTGCCCTTCTTAAACAAGGGAATAACAGTGGCTATCCTCCAGTCCTCTGGGATCCTTCCTTTGGCTAAAATGGATACAAAGTTTTCACGCAATACTCCAGCAATTTTCTCCCTTGCCTCCTTTAGTATTCTGAGAGAGATCCCATCTGGTCCTGTGGACTTGTCTACCTTAATGGATTTCAAAACCCGCAATGCTACCTCCTTTTTTAATGTATATCAACATGCCTAGAATATCTAGACTCACCATCCACCATGTCTTTCTCCTTTTGTGAATACCAATACAAAGTACTCTTTAAGGACCTCGCTCACCTCGGCCGTCTCCATGCTTAAATTCCCAGCTCTGTCTTTGAAAAGCTTTCCTAGCTACCCTATTACTCCTTATGAAGATAAAAAAAATCTTGATTTTCCTTAATCCTTTTTGCCAAGGACATTTCATGGCCGCTTTTAATCCTCCTAACTCCTTTAAGTTTATTTTCCTGCTTTCTTTACGTTCCTTGAGGGCTCTGTTTGTCTTCAGTTTCCTAAACCTTATGTATTCTTCCTTTCTCTTTTTGATTAAGCTCACAATTTCTCTTGTCAGCGACGGTTCCCGAATCTTGCTGTTCTTTTCCTTCAGTTTCCCAGGAACACGCTAGTCCTGAACTCTGATCAACTGGCCTTAAAAAGATTCCCACGTGCCGGATGTGGATTTACCCTCAAACAGCCACCCCAAATCTACGTTCCCCAATTCCTGCCTAATATTATCATAGTTAGCCTTCTCCCAATTTAGTACTTTCACCTGATGACTACTATTATCCTTATCCGTAAGTAACTTAGAACTTAAGGAATTCCCGAAATGCTCCCTCACTGAAACTTCGATCACCTGGCCAGATCCATTCCTCAATACCAGGTCTAGTATGACCCCTTCATTAGTTGGACTATTTACATGTTGCTTCAAGAAATCATCCTAGACTCTTCTAACAAATTCCACCCTATCCAAGCCGCTGGCACTAAGGGAGTCCCAGTCAATATAGGGGAAGTTAAAATTCACCCACCACAAAAACCCTGTTGTTTTTACATTTTTCTGTAATCTGTTCACATGACTTGTCCTGTCCATGTCAGCATTTATGATGTACTTGAGCTTCTTAACAGTCTCTTAAATCCATCAGCATGACCCATTGTTCCTTTCTCCCCAATGCTTGTCTATTTCCCATCCAATATAATTATACTATTCTCTTCACTATATTAGTGTTCCACATTTTCAGTACTCCCTGGGTGAAGGATTCCCTTCTGAATTCTCTATTTGATTTCTTGGCAGCTATCTTATGATGATCTCTCATTATGCCCTTCCCCATGAGTGAAAACATTCTTTCTGCATCCATTCTCTCAAACTTGTCATAATTTTAAAGACCTCGATTAGAAAATATCTTTTTGTGCTCGGCAGTGTATTTCCTTTTATCATAGCCAAAACTGAATGCATTACTCGAAGTCAAGTAATCAAGTTTTGATACAGAATTAGTACACCTCCCTACTTCCTAATTCAATTCCTCTAAAGATGGAGCCTGGTGCTTTCTTTATTGTCTTGCTGACCCAAGGGACAACATTTAATGTAAGGTGTTTTTATACTTTAAGATTCCTTTAATCGACAACCATTCCTGAAACTCTATCTGTTGTCACTTTCCTATTCTTAACTAAATGTACAGCATTTTATTTATCTTGTTCAGTCACATTTGCCAAATATTTGCCTGTTCTGCAAGGATATTAATGCCCTTTTGTAATCTGTTGCAGTCCTTCTCAGTATTGACTTTTTCTCTTGCCAAGCTCTTGCTGCTACTGTCCCCATGAAGTCTGCAAATTGAGAAATTGTGTTTTTGAATCCGAAGTCCAAATTGTGAATGTAAATTGTCAACAGCAGTGATCCCAGCACTAATCCTTGAGGAATGCCACTTCTACCTTGTGCCACTCTGACTACTCTTAGCTCCCAGACTTTAGTTTTTGTCTTGAAGCCAGCGAGCAACTTGTTCTAAAACTCCATGTTCTCTGACCCCATTTATTCATTTATTCTGCACACCATATTGAAGGCTGTTTGAAAGTCTAGGTAAATGCATCTTTTGTATTTCCATTGTCTTGCTGTTACCCTCTCAAAGAAATTCAAAAAAGTTGGTCAAGTAAGATTTTCCCAATTGAAATCTCTGCTGTATATTCATTATAATATTTTCATTTCCAGATAATCTATTCTTTGTT
Source organism: Rhincodon typus (assembly GCF_021869965.1). Taxonomy (NCBI): domain Eukaryota; kingdom Metazoa; phylum Chordata; class Chondrichthyes; order Orectolobiformes; family Rhincodontidae; genus Rhincodon; species Rhincodon typus. The sequence goes on along the minus strand of NC_063340.1, from coordinate 28,070,903 downwards.
TTGGTAGTGATTCATTATTTTTTCTACCACCAGATGTTAAGCTAGCTGGTGTATAAATAGACAATTTCTATGTCCTCCTTAACTATAATTACATGAACTATCTACCAATCATATGGCACCATACAGTTTTGTATGAATTATTTAATACATGTAATGCCTCTCCTTTTTTTTTCTCTCTGTCAATGCGTAGAAGCAATCTATTTATAAATGGGTCTTTATCCCCCTTTTGGATTAGTTTATTCAGTGCATCCCTTTTTTAAATTTCAAATGGACTTCTCTCATTTCTCATCTCATCATTCAATATGATGTGTACCCTGTTCTATCCTGGGTAAATAATTATTTAATATTTCTGTAGTCTGTATGGCTACTTGTGGTATTATCATTTTTTTAAAATTCATGTGCCTGTAAAACATGTAACTACTACTTTAGCTTTATGTTCGTTGGTAATTTAATAGTCCCTGTTTGCCTTCCCAATTGTTTTTTAAATTCTGTCTAACCATTTGTTTGTTTTTTAATCATTCATGGAGATCCACATATGTTTACTTTCCTTTTTGTGGAGTGCATTTTTCTGCACTCTGTCAAATACCATTCGAAATGTCTCCCATTTGTTCAGCATTGTTGTTTGACAATATTGCTGTCCATTTTGTTTTCCACATTTTATTGTTAGTACCTCTTGATCAACTTTCCTTTCTCTCATCCTGAATCTTTTCATACTTGGGGTCAACGCTATAATTTTCAAGTGTATTATATTGCCTACTTGTTTTGTGTGCTTTGGTTCATTCCCAATTACCAGATGTAATAGCAAACCTACTGGGGCTGCCATTTATTGGGTTAGAAAGGAATCCTGTATATGTTGTAGGAACTTCATTCACTTATCTCCTTTGCACTTTGCACTTTTCTCACAACTAACAAGGTGTGCGACCAGAAAGCGTGTGCAATTGCTGGGAATTGAGCTAAGTTTGAGAGTTCAGGCAAGTGGGGGAGGGAGGCAGGCAGGCATTGCTCTGTCTTGTTATGATCATTTTTGCAAGGTGCTGCTAGTTAGATCTAAGAGGGCATAGGTGAATACCAGGCTTTGTTGAGGAAAGTGAGCAGGTTTATCCTCCCTAAGTCCACAGTTGTTAAAAGGACAGAGATGGCAGTCAGTGTGGTGGTATGCTCCTGTTGTCAGATATGGAAATTAATGGAGCAGTTGACTGTCCCTGGTGGCTATATCTGCAATGTGTACCTGGCTGCAGCTCCTCTCAGACTGCATGGATACATTGGAGCAACAGTTGGGAGCACTGAAGAACATACAGGAGGCAGAGAGTATGATAGATAGTAGCTTCAGGGAGGTGATCACACTGCAGGTTCAGTCAGGTAGATAGGTGACCACCAGGAGAGTAGGCAGGTAATCAGGAGTCTTCTGTGGCTATCCCTCTTAAACAAGTAAACCGCTTTGGATTCTGGTGGCAGGGGATACCCTCTCAGGGGAAAATAGGTCTTCAGGGTGGCTCAGTGGTTAGCACTGCTACCTCAGCACTAGGGACCTGGGTTCAATTCCAGCCTCCAGTGACTGTGTGGAGTTTGCACATTAGTTGATGTTAGGAAGGAGGCTGTGATAGAAATTTTGAAAAATATGTGGATAGATAAGTCCCTTGGGCCAGACAGGATATACCCAAGGTTACTATGGGAAGAGAGGGAAGAGATTGCTGCCCCTTTGGTGATGATCTTTGCGTCCTCACTGTCCACTGGATTAGTACCAGATGATTGGAAGGTGGCAAATGTTATTCCCTTGTTCAAGAAAGGGAATAGGGATAACCCTGGTAATTACAGACCAGCCTGCCATTCTTCTGTGGTGGGCAAATTATTGGAGAGGATTCTGAGAGAGCACATTTATTATTTGGAAAAGCACCGTTTGATTACAAACAGTCAGCATGGCTTTGAGAGGGGCAGGTCATGCCTCACAAGCCTTATTGAATTCTTTGAGAATGTGACAAAACACATTAAAGGTCGATCAATGGATGTGGTGTACATGGATTTTAGCAAGGCATTTGATAAGGTTCCTCATGGTAGGCTCATTCAGAAAGTAAGGAGGCATGGGATTCGGGGAGAATTGGCTGTCCAATAGAAGACAGTGGGTGGTAGTAGATGGAAAGTCTTCAGCCTGGAGCTCTGTGACCAGTGGTATTCCGCAGGGATCTGTTCTGGGACCTTTGCTCTTTGTGATCTTTATAAATGACTTGGATGAGGAAGTGGAAGGGTGAGTTAGTAAGTTTGCTGATGACAAGAAGGTTGGTGGAGTTGTGGATAGTGTGGAGGGCTGTTGTAGGTTACAGTGGGACATTGATAGGATGCAGAGCTGGGCAAACAAGTGGCAGATGGAATTCAATCCGGAAAAGTGTGAAGTGATTCATTTTGGAAGGTCGAATTTGAATGCAGAATATAGGGTTAATGGCAGCATTCTTGTCAGTGTAGAGGAACAGAGGGATCTTGGGGTCCGCATCCATAGATCCCTCGAAGTTGCTACCCAAGTTGATAGGGTTATAAAGAAGGCATGTGGTGTGTTGGCTTTCATTGGCAGGGGAATTGAGTTTACGAGCTGCGAGGTTATGCTGCAGCTCTATAAAACCCTGGTTAGACCACACTTGGGATATTGTGTTCAATTCAGGTCACCTCATTATAGGAATGATGTGGAAGCTTCAGAGAGGGCGCAGAGGAGATTTACCAGAATGTTGCCTGGACTGGAGGGCAGGTCTTATGAGAAAAGGTTGAGGGAGCTAGGGCATTTCTCATTGGAGCGAAGAAGGATCAGAGGTGACTTGATAGAGGTGTACGAAGTAATGAGAGGCATAGATACAGTGGATTGCCAGAGACTTTCCCAGGGTGGAAATGTCTATTACGAGGGGGCATAATTTTAAGGTGATTTGGAGGAAGGTATAAGGGAAATGTCAGAGGTAGGTTCTTCACACAGTGTTGGGCATGTGGAATGTGCTGCCGGCGGTGATAGTGGAGTCAGATACATTAGGGGGACATTTAAGTGACTCTTGGATAGGCACATGGATGATAGTAAAATGTAGGGTAGTTTGATCTTAGAGTAGGATAATTCGTTGGCACAACATCGTGGGCCGAAGGGCCTGTACTGAGCTGTATTGTTGTGTGTTCTATGTGTGACACTATGACTGGCTTTGCTGTAAAACAGGGTATGGCATAGCCCAAGCGAGCAATTGTAGTAGGGGTCTCTCTAATCAGGGACATAGACATGCGTTTCTGCGGTCACGAGTATGACTCCAGGATGGTGTGTTGCCTCCCTAGTACCGAAGTCAAGGATGACTCTGATCAGTTGCAGTAAATGCTCTAAGGGGAGCATGAGCAACCGGAAATCATTGTATACGTTGGTACTGACAAGTTGAAAAAGGGAAGAGATCCTGCAGAGTGAATGTAGGCAATTAGGCAAGAGATCAAGAAGAAGGACCTGAGGGTTGGTGGTATGTGGATTACTCCCAGTGCCATGTCTAGTGAGAGTAGGAATAGGAGGATAGGGTAAATGAAAGTGTGGCTGAGGATCTGGTGCAGGGGCAGAGATTCAGATTTTTGGGTCTTTGGGATCTCTTCTAAGGTAGAAGTGACCTGTACAAGAGGGGCAGGTTGCACCTGAACTGGAGGGAAACCAATATCCTGGCAGGGAGATTTGCTAAGGCTACATGGAAGGATTTAAACTAGACCCTCGGCACGTGAGACAAGACAGAAGGTTAAGGCTGTACAGAAGTTAAACAGAGCAAGTTAAATAGACAAGGCAGGCAAGAACACTGCAGAGAATGAGGGAAGACTGATTAATTAAAATGCATTTATCTGTATGCAAGAGGCCTGAGAGGTAAGGCAAATGAACTCAGGACATGGATGGGAGCGTGGGATTGGGATGTCATAGCTATTGCAGAAACATTGCTGAAGGAGGGACAGGACTGGAAGCTCAAAGTTATGGGGTATACATGCTATAGGAAGGATAGAAGGGGAGGCAAGAGAGGAGGGGTCGTGGTGTTTTTGCTTAGGGAAAACATCACAGCAGTACTTTGGATTATCCTGGGGAATAATCCAATGAACCTGTGTGGCTGGAACTGAGAAATAGAGGAGGGTGATCACTTTGATGGGATTGTGCCATAGGCTCCCCCAGTAGTCTACAGGAAAGAGGGGAGCAAGTATGTAGGGAGATTGCAGATAGCTGTAAGAATAATAGGATTGTAATAGGGGATTTTGTCTTTCCAAACGAATACTGGGACTGCCATAGTTTTAAGGGCTTAGATGGGGAGGAATTCAAATGTGTATAAGAAATCTTTTTCAATCAATACGTATGATGTGAAGGTGCTGGTGTTGGTCTGGGGTGGGCAAGGTCAGAAATCAGGCGACACCAGGTTAAGTCCAACAGGTTTATTTGAAATCACAAGCTTTTGGAGCGTTGCCCCTTCATCAGGTGAAGTGAGAGAAAAGCACGCAGGCACAGAATTTATAGGCAGACAGATCAAAAGGTCATACAAATGGTGAGTGGAGTGTCAACAGACCAAATAATAGGTCTCTGCAAGGTGATCCAGAGTGTCGGGCAGTGTGAGTAAAGTGTCAACAGCTGAATAACAAGTGAAGGGATGACCTATAATCTGAATAAATGAGGCAGAAAGATAATTACAGGAAAATAGAAATAAGGCGTGCTGTAGACAAACCAAATGACTGGAATAACATAATTTGTACAAGAGCCACATTGCTGAGGGTCTAACCAAACTAATAAGTAAGCTAAGGTAACAAGGTGTAGAGCTGGATGAACACAGCAGGCCAAGCAGCATCAGAGGAGCAGGAAAGCTGACGTTTCGGGCCTAGACCCTTCTTCAGAAATTTCAGGCATTTCTGAAGGAGGCTCTAGGCCCGAAACGTCAGCTTTCCTGTTCCTCTGATGCTGTTTGGCCTGCTGTGTTCATCCAGCTCTACACCTTGTTATCTCAGATTCTCCAGCATCTGCAGTTCCTGCTAAGTTCTGTTCCCATGAAGACGGCCTCAATCATGATCTCTGGTTCATGTCGCACTACGTGTGACACCACCATACTGTGTATCTGTAAAATCTCCTTGCGGTCCTGTTTTGACGACACCACCTTGATAAATTGTTATGATCTTTCTACATTAATTAGTCCATACAGTTTTGGATTGCTTAGTACTTTGGTTAGACCCTCCGCATGTGACTCTTATACCTAACGTATTATTCCAGTCATTTGGTTTATCTCCAGCACTATCTTATTTTTAATATTTTGTAATTATCTTTCTGCCTCATTTAATTGGATTATAGGTCATCCCTTTGCTTGTTATTCAGGTGTTGAGATTTTACTCTCGCCATCTGACACTCTTGATCACCTGCAGAGACCAATTATTCAGCCTGTGGACAGTCCACTCACACCATTTGCATAATCTTTTGACTTGTCTGCCTATAAATTCTGTGTCTGTGTGCTACACTCTCACTTCACAGGATGAAGGAGCAACACTCCGAAAGCTTGTGATTTCAAATAAACCTGTTGGGTTATAATCTGGTGTTGTCTGATTTCTGACCTAATCAATATGTAGATGCCCCTACTAGAGAAGGGGCAAAACTTGACCACCTCTTGGCAAATAAGGCAAGGCAAGTGACTGAGATGTTAGTGGGGGACCACTTTGAGACCAGTGACCACAATTCTGTTACTTCTAAAATAATTATGGAAAGGGATAGGCCTGGTTTGTGAGTTAAACTTCTAATTTGATGGGAGGCTTTTAAAAGCAAGATCACGAGTGTTAAGGAGCAGCATCTTCCTACTAATGTGAAGGGCAAGGCTGGCAGGATTAGGGAATACTGACTGGAGATACCGAGGCTCTGGTCCAGGTATTGACAGGTAGGATTAAGTGAATCGCTTAAATCGTGGGGTGTAGGAGTACACTGAAGAGGGAGATCAGGAGGGCGACATGAAATAGCTTTGGCAGATAAGGTTAAGGAGAGTCCAAGTATATTAGGGGGAAAAGAGTAACTAGGAGAGAATAAGGCCCCTTTATAGATGGCCTCGTTGATCTTTATGTGGAACTACAGGAGATGGGTGAAATCCTAAATGAATATTTGGCACCAGTATTTATTATAGAGAAATACATGGAAACTAGGGAACTCGGGGAAAATAACTATTGATGTCTGGAAAAAGAGTCCACATTACAATAGAGGAGGTGCTGGAGATCCCAAAATAGGTCCTGGGGATTTATCTACGAATTAAGTGTATCTCAGGACATCGTGGGAAGCTAGAGTGAAACTGAGGCCCCTAGCAAAAGATATTTGTCATTGAAGCCATAGGTGAGGTGCCGGAAGACTGGAGGGTGGCTAATGTTGTGCCATTATTTAAGAAACGCTGTAAGGAAAAGCCAGGGAACTATTGACCAGTGAGCCTGATGCCAATGGTGGGTTGTGGGACTGTACTCTGGGACACAGAATCTACATGCATTTGGAAAGACAAGGACTGATTGACAATAATCAGCATAGCTTTGTGCATGGAAATTTTGTGTGTCTCAAGCTTGATTGAATTATTTGAAGAGGTGACCAAGAAGATAGATGAAGGCAGAGCAGTAGAAATTGTCCTCATGGACTTTCGCAAGGCCTTTGACAAGGATTGGCATGGTAGACTTGTTTGTGAGGCTAGATCACAAGGGACCCAGGGAGAGCTGGCCAATTGGATATGAAATTGGCTTGATGGTAGGAGTTGGGAGGTGGTAGTAGAGGGTTGTTTGTCAGACTAGAGACTTGTCACCAGTGATGTGCTGCAATAATTGGTGCTGGGTCCACTGTTGTTCGTCATTTATATAAATGATTTGGATGAGATTATGGGCATGGTTAGTAAGTTTGCAGGTGACACCAAAATTGATAGTATGGTGAACAGTGAAGAAAGTCATTTAAGAGTACACGGTGGCTCAGTGGTTAGCATTGCTGCCCCTCAACGCCAGGGACCCAGGTTTGATTCCAGCCCCGGGCGACTGTCTTTGTGGAGTTTGCACATTCTCCCCGTGTTTGCGTGGATTTCCTCCGGGTGCTCCGGTTTCCTCCCACAGTCCAAAGATGTGCAGGATAGGTGGATTGGCCATGCTAACTTGCCCATAGTGCCCAGAGATGTTTAGGTTAGGTGGGTTAGATATGGGAAATTAGGGGAATGGGTCTGGGTGTGGACTTGTTGGGCCGAATGCCCTGTTTCCACACTGTGGGGATTCTATGATACAATGGGATCTTGAGCAACTGGGCCAGTAGGCCGAGGAGTAGCACATAGAGTTTAATTTAGACAAATGTGAGGTCTTGCATTTTGGTAAGACAAACCAGAGCAGGACTCGTACAGTTAATGGTAGGGCCCTAGGGAGTGTTATCAAACAGAGATCTAGTGGTGAAAATGGTGTCACAAATGTGGTGTTGAAGAAGGCATTTGGTACACTTGCCTTCATTGGTCAGAGCACTGAGTATAGGAGTTGGGATGTCATGTTACACTGTACAAGTAATTGGTAGGGCTCCATTTGGAGTACCACATACATTTCTAGGTGCCATGCTATAGGAGGCATGGTATTAAACTGGAAAAGGTGCATGAATATTACAAGGATGTTACCTAGACTGAAAGGTTTGAGTTATAAGGAGAGGCTGGATAGGCTGGGAATTTTTTTCCAGAGTGTAGGAAGCTGAGGGGTGATCTTACAGAAGTTTATAAAATAGTGAGGGGTATGGTAAAGGTGAATAGCCAAGGCGTCTTCCTCAGGGTGGGGGAGTCCAAAACTAGAGGGCATAGGATTATGGTGAGAAGGAAAAGATTTAAAAGGGACCTGAGAGGCACCACAGAGAGTAGTGCGTATTGAGAATGAGCTGCCAGAGGAAGTGGCAGAGGCAAGTACAACTACAACATTTAAAAGACATCTGCATGGATACATGAATAGGAAAAGTTTAGATGGATATCGGCATATGCAGGCAAATGGAACTTGTTCAGTTTAGGAAACCTGGTCAACATGAACAAGTTGGGCTGAACATAGAACATAGAACATTACAGCGCAGTACAGGCCCTTCGGCCCTCGATGGTTTCACAGGTCGGCACAACAATCTGAAGCCCATCCAACCTAAACTATTCCATTATCATCCATATGTTTATCCAATGACCATTTAAATGCCCTTAAAGTGGGCGAGTCTACTATTTTTGCAGGCAGGGCATTCCACGCCCTTACTACTCTCTGAGTAAAGAACCTACCTCTGACATCTGTCCTATATCTATCACCCCTCAATTTAAAGCTATGTCCCCTCGTGCTAGCCATCACCATCCGAGGAAAAAGGCTCCCACTGTCCACCCTATCTAATCCTCTGATCATCTTGTATGTCTCTATCAAGTCACCTCTTAACCTTCTTCTCTCTAACGAAAACAGCCTCAAAACCCTCAGCCTTTCCTCATAAGACCTTCCCTCCATACCAGGCAACATCCTGGTAAATCTCCTCTGCACCCTTTCCGATGCTTCCAAACCCTTCCTATAATGCGGTGACCAGAACTGTACGCAATACTCCAAGTGCGGCCGCACCAGAGTTTTGTACAGCTGCAACATAACCTCATGGCTCTGAAACTCAATCCCTCTACCAATAAAACCTAACATACTGTATGCCTTCTTAACAACGCTATCAACTTGGGTGGCAACTTTCTGTGATCTATGCACATGGACACCGAGATCTTTCTGCTCATCCACACTACCAAGAATCTTACCATTAGCCCAGTACTCTGTATTCCTGTTACTCCTTCCAAAGTGAATCACCTCACACTTTTCCGCATTAAACTCCATTTGCCACCTCTCAGCCCAGCTCTGCAGCTTATCTACGTCCCTCTGTAACCTGCAACATCCTTCCGCACTATCCACAACTCCACCGACTTTGGTGTCATCCGCAAATTTACTAACCCATCCTTCTACGCCCTCATCCAGATCATTTATAAAAATGACAAACAGCAGTGGCCCCAAAACAGATCCTTGAGGTACACCACTAGTAACTGAACTCCAGGATGAACATTTCCCATCAACCACCACCCTCTGTCTTCTTACAGCTAGCCAATTTCTGATCCAAACCGCTAAATCACCCTCAATCCCATGCCTCCGTATTTTCTGCAATAGCCTACCATGGGGAACCTTATCAAACGCTTTACTGAAATCCAAATGCACCACATCAACCGCTTTACCCTCATCCACCTGTTTGGTCACCTTCTCAAAGAACTCAATAAGGTTTGTGAGGCACGACCTACCCTTCACAAAACCGTGTTGACTATCCCTAATCAAATTATTCCTTTCTAGATGATTATAAATCCTATCTCTTATAATCCTTTCCAACACTTTACCCACAACCGAAGTAAGGCTCACTGGTCTATAATTACCAGGGTTGTCTCTACTCCCCTTCTTGAACAAGGGGACAACATTTGCTAGTCTCCAGTCTTCTGGCACTATTCCTGAAGACAATGACGACATAAAGATCAAAGCCAAAGGCTCTGCAATCTCCTCTCTAGCTTCCCAGAGAATCCTAGGATAAATCCCATCCGGCCCAGGGGACTTATCTATTTTCACACCTTCCAGAATTGCTAACACCTCCTCCTTATGAACCTCAATCCCGTCTAGTCTAATAGACTGTATCTCAGTATTCTCCTCGACTACATTGTCTTTGTCTTTGTCTTTTTCCTGCGTGAATACTGACGAAAAATATTCATTTAGCACCTCTCCTATCTCTTCGGACTCCACGCACAACTTCCCACTACTGTCCTTGACCGGCCCCAATCTTACTCTAGTCATTCTTTTATTCCTGACATACCTATAGAAAGCTTTAGGGTTTTCCTTGATCCTACTTGCTAAAGACTTCTCATGTCCCCTCCTGGCTCTTCTTAGCTCTCTCTTTAGGTCCTTCCTGGCTAACTTGTAACTCTCAAGCGCCCTCACTGAGCCTTCACACCTCATCTCTACATAAGCCTCCTTCTTCCTCTTGACAAGAGATTCAACTTCTTTAGTAAACCACGGTTCCCTCGCTCGACCACTTCCTCCCTGCCTGACAGGTACATACTTCTCAAGGACACACAGTTGCTGTTCCTTGAACAAGCTCCACATTTCAATTGTGCCCAGCCCCTGCAGTTTCCTTCTCCATCCTATGCATCCTAAATCTTGCCTCATCGCCTCATAATTGCCTTTTCCCCCAGCTATAACTCTTGCCCTGCTTTATATACCGATCCCTTTCCATCGCTAAAGTAAACGTAACCGAATTGTGGTCACTATCACCAAAGTGCTCTCCTACCTCCAAATCTAACACCTGGCCTGGTTCATTACCCAGTACCAAATCCAATGTGGCCTCGCCTCTTGTTGGCCTATCTGAAGGGTCTGTTTCCATGTTGTGACTCTATCAGGGTAGTTGAAATCCTCCATGATTTCCATCTTTTATGCCACTCAGTTTTTAAAATTTTACCTGCAAACTTCTTCCTCCACCTCTGTGCCCATTAGGTGGTATGTAATCTAAACCTATTGGTATGATGGATCCTTTGTTATGTTTACCTTTTCCTGGATTTGATTTTTGTTTTGCTGATAGCTGCATTCTCTTTCTCCAGCGCCATTTGTTATTTCCAAATGCAGCTACTCCACCTCTGCTTCTACCACTTCCTCCCCAATTGTTTATAAATATGCCTTAGCCCACAGTGTTTAAGTTTTAGTCCTAATTTTCTGTTGTCATGTCTCAGAAATTCTTGTTTTAACTGGTTCCTCTAGCTTTTTTTTTGCTATGGACACTTGCTGAACAAACATTTTAATTCATTGCTAATAGGATATCCTGTCATATTGTTTAACTGTCATTTTTGGCTGCTGTTCTGCAACTCCTTTTAATTCCTGGTCATCAATGTCTTCCTTACTTTATTTCCTCTTTCCCACCTTCCCTGTTCTGTTTGCATTCAGGCTGCTTATATTTCCTGTAAGACTGGGGGAAAAATGTCCCATTTAAAAAGGAGCCCTTCTTTCTGTCTGCACCTATGTTAATTTGCATGTGTTCAGGTAATGTTTGGGAGTATTATTGTCAATGTTCGATTTAAATTTAGAGCTTAACTCATGAAATTCTATCATCAGAACCTCCTCTCTGTTTCTACCTGTCACTTGTTCCAGTGCAGATTGTGATGATTAGATTTATCTCCTCCTTTTGGGATTCTTGTTTCATCTATTCCTTTAATTACAGTCATATGTTACCATTCATTCTGGGGATTCGCACACCCCTAACAACACATGAGACAATTCAGCGCAGATATGCTGCTATGCACAGGGATGGATATTGAATTAGTCAACCAAGGTAGGTCTGGTGCTAGCCAGTAAGGCAATGTTGATTGAAAAGAGAAAGAAAATGGTTCTGACTGGGTTTTGGTAGGAGACAGTGTGATCTTTGTATACTTCTGGAGACTCTGCTGCCTTGTGTTGCTATCTCTCTAGCTTCTGTCCAGTTATCGAATTGTTAAATGTTGTAAGAAAGGAATCCCAGTCTATGAACAATAAATGCTGAAGCTATTGCATTAACCAGTGACTTCAGATTTCAAGATATACAGTTCTACTTTCTTGTGAGCAATCCATCGTCTAAGGATTTCACGAAGGCCTAGAAACTGTTCATTGAACTGACAACTTACAACTCTTATTTTCTTTTTAATTCATCCACTTTACTGCGTTTGTCTGCATGACAGTGTGGAGGGGGTATGATCAAAAGGAGATTGGGCTTGTTTACCTTGCTTGTGTTCTACAAAAGTTACATGATTAATAATGGTGTCAGTTCTTGTCCAAGATATTTATCCTTAAAGTTAGGTGAGGAATAATTGGGCAATTACGAGGGTCGCTGAATGTTGCGAGTCCAGCGACAGTGAGGCTAATTTGGTTCGGCTTGCTATCCCTGTGACACAACCACAAGAGCCCTCTCCATTTGCATCCATATTTACTATATTGAATGGGCAAGTTGATTAACTAATCATCAAACTCCTGAGCTCCAAGTATTAATTTTTAATGGCCATTATTTGTTGGCATAGTGAGTGGGCAAGTTTCCAGAATCTACAACTCCAAAAAAGGACAACTAAACACTACACCCGTGGTCTGATCCTTGCTTGCTGTGTTGAACCAAAACCGTTTGTGCTCACATCACCACAGCATCAGCATGCTGCACACCTGCATCAGCTTAACCTTTGGGTCTGAGACTTTCTATACTAGGAGCCAAACCAGAGGTCTTCCCAGCCCCCTGTGTAGGTCATGGATGCTCCTCAGTTAACTTGGCCGTCCTGGAGGCAGCTTGCCAGCCAGAGCTTTGGGTGGTTGTAGCTATGTGTCAGTGCCAAATACAGCATCACGTTAATCACCCTTTGATTAAACTTGGTCCGGTCCAACGACGACTTGGAGTGTAATGATCTGCTCAAATTGTCATAATCTCTGAATATTATAAATTCAGATTCATACTCCTTAATTTGTTGTTTTTCATATCCTCCAGTTCTCTATCTGCATATCACATTATTTAGTAACAGTAAAATAACATTATACATGGATTCAGAATTTCCCCAGCTCCCTTATCTGTATCTATCTTGAGGATGCTTCTTCAATATATTTCCTTCGTTGCCAATTTTATGAATAATTTTAGCATTGAGTGGTAACTACTTCCATATGCAAGCACCCCCTCTGGGCTGCAATGTACATGGTATCAAACAATATAGCTATAACAAATTGCAATGCGTTCATCAGGCTTTTACTTTTGCTTATGTTTCTCTGTCTGTCTGTCTGTCTGTCTCTCCCTCCCCCCTGCTCCCTGCTGTTTTGGGGTATCTGTACATCATCTGATGGGCCCTTCCAGTCAGCTCACTATCATTCCTCCCAGAGTCCACATTCTTTTATTTCTGTAACATATTGACATACCAATCGCACCTTTTTTTTATTTTGATTTTCTTTTTACCTCCCTTTCATAAATACTACTTTCATTTGTTTAAAGTCAGTTTCTCTGTGGATTACGTTTGTGTTATCGTTTAAACTATGTTTTTGTGCTCTTCCAGGCCCCACAGATCCTTTTGTCAAAGTATACATGTCTGAGACCCATTCTTCAGTGCATTTTTTTTTTCTAACCATGCATTCCCTCATGTTTGTTACCTTCGAAGTAACAATCACTTTTATACGTTTAGATTGGTATCCCAGGATCATGTCATGCATTCTTGACTCCTGTGTGATCTTATCAAAGGTCTGAGGTTTGACTTATCTCTGCCCTTAGAACCATACCCAAGGCATTGGAACTATGTCATCAAATTTAGTTCTCTTAAATGGAAAGACAAGGACACAAACCTCGGCAAAAGAAAGCTATCAGTTTAATGCTTGCATCTAAATTTCCCTTTCACTAAAATATGCTTTAACCTCCATTGCTGTTGGAAACCATTATTCTAATTTCTTTTGTCTTCTGCCACAACTTAATTATTTCTTCTCGTCCAAATTTGCAATTCAGCTGTTATCATCCTATCTCATTCCAGTGCTCTGGAGAGATTTGTAGTCCAATGAAACATAATTTAATGATATCTTAAAACAGAAGTCAAACATTTCTGTTTGATTCAGGCAAACACATACTTTGTTCATTCTTTCTCAGATTACCACTTTTTTAAAAAAGTTACTTGATAATTTCTAGAATGAGTTTTGATATAGCTCCAGGTAAATTTGTCCAAATTCAGTACTTTGTTACCTCCCTCAAAGTCACAATTTTTATGCATTGAAGCCACAGACGTTTTGCTTGCATTCTGTCATTTTCCAGAGTCATTTTAAAATTTTAAAGTAACTATTCATTGGCTTCATTGGTTGAGGTTTCCTCATCCGTGTCTCAGATGTTGAAAATCGACAGACAGCTTCAAAAGTTCAAAGCCATTGGCAAAAGCCTTCTGTGTCTTCAATTATCAGGAAAGCAAACAGTATTCATCCATTCCACATCAAGCAGTTTAGATTATTTAGTGATGGCTTATTGCTGGTTGAAAGGGGTGGGTGAAAAATTCTGGATATAATGTCAACAGCCTTTCTTCCTCCTGTACAGAAATAAGTGTGTTATAATTAACAAAGGAAAAGCCAGTCTCCTCTTCCTTAAAAAAACCCTTGGTATCAATTTTGTCAGATTTTAGAACATATCAACAGATAATTTTGTTCAAAGAGAATTGCATCTCCAACGTTCCAATTTCTCTATAACTTGGATACTTTTACACCAAAGTGAGCAAATCTTATCTGGAATTAAGCATTCACTCGTATTAATACGATATTTGGATGTTCACTCTGGCCAGAAAATGAAATTCCAAAATGATAATTTAAACATAAAGTTGCTGAAATTAAAATTTAACCAGGACTCTTCCCTCAATCCAAACACAACACTGAATATGCATACAAACGATAAAAAGTTGATGCTTAGTTGGGGGACTATGAACACTCTCGTTTGCATCCAGACAGGAAAGAGTTATTACCTCAGTCAAACGTAAAAGCCGGTCTCGCTCTCTATATTTACAAATTGTGGGATAGAGCACACAGCAGCTTATATTCCAAGGCAAACATCCATACAGGGAGTTTACCTCTACAATTCTTAGCTGTGGCAACGTTATTTTAAGTATAAATTCCCCAGTTTTTCACAAGATCATTCAAGTCCCTCCCTTAATTTTCTTCGGACTCTTAACTGTCCATTTCTTCCTGTCCAATTCTTCCTGTCCAATTTTGTCTTGTGGTAGGATAGCCTGTTCCTTGGTGGTGCTTTTTAAATTTTAAGGGTGACTTTTTTCGTTTTCTGTTTTCTTTTAACTGGTACTTCCTCTATTTGGATTTGATACAAATGGTCCCTTATGGGATCATTTACTATCATCACATGACATTCATGGGTGTCCTCTGGTAAATTTAAATTATCTGTTGACACGGTGGTACTTATAACCCCTCTTTAACCCTGTATTCCTCCCTGTAGTTTCGGGCCTAGTCCTTGGATGCAGACTTCCCCCTGCATCCTCCCACAATTGTGCTTGCTTTGGCAAAACGTTTTTGTTCTCTGTACAGCTTGGACTCCTGGATCCCGGCTCATATCTATAGGGTTTATTCACACTTCTCCCACTGAAAAGTCGTTACTTGTATTGATCCACTGGTATTTCAGCGATGGACTGTTCCTCACTGTACATAGCAGCTGACATGTCTGCTAAACCTCCCCAATCTACATTTCCATCACTACTTTCCCTCCCTATTTCTAGTCCAGAAGCGCACATTTTTCCCCTCTCGTGTGGCAAGCTAGCTTTTCTTGTAGCTTTTCTATCTGTTTTGACACTTTGTACAATTTCCAGTGTTACTTTTCTTCTCCTGATCTATTTTATATACTTCATTCATAGCAGTCTTCAATCATTGCATTGCTTTTTCAATGCCTCTTTCTCCTCATGATCTTGTTTTAAATGCCTCCAGATTTGTTTTTCTCTCTAATTTCTTGGATTGTATCTCTCATTGAAAAATAATTCAGTTTTCTCTTTAAGCCTATTTATCTCCTTTCAAAGGTCATCTACCTCGGCTCAAAACTCCAGCTTCTCCTGCTGGCTTTCTACCAAGTCTTCCAGGAGGTTGGCTGATACAGCCTTCTGCAATTTTTTAAGATGTAGCAGTCTTCCAAAGGATTTGCCCAGCGGTTGCTCCCTGTCCACTGGCATGATCAACGTACTGTCCCCGTATGTGGCCACTTCCCCATTTCATACCTTCCAATCAAAACAATCCATGTTCCTGGGACCTGGAGGTTCCTTTTGCTGGGTTAAGTCCTACTCGAGTTTCCCGCTGACTCAATGGTTGTCGAGCTTACTCTTCTCCCCCGCTCCCCAACTGTCCCTGTCTGAGATGAAGTAACGTGCTTAACCTCAGACTCTAGTTCTCTGTGCTTTGCCAATCAGATCCAACTTGAGTCTCCTGCTGACTCAACAGTAAAATTTATCGTGGAGTCCACCAACTGTCCCTGTCTGAGACAACAGTTAACCTGAGCACATTTTAACTTGGGTCCAACACTGGAGCAGTGAAACTGCTTCTTGTCGATCGGCCACCTAGGCCCCCAATTATGTGGCCCGGTTACTGCCCTCAACAACAGTTATTGGCTCAGCACAAAGAGGAAGAGTCAAATTTGTATCGACTAACTAACTTTATTCGTTTAATTCAAACAAACATATAATTCATACTGTTTGGTTAAGAAAATGTTAACAGGCATGAAATTCATACAAGGCTAAAATCTATGCACGCACCCACTTGGTTTCTATGACATTCCCTAAACAGTCAAAGGATCTAAAGGCTAATACCCGAGAAAAGGAACTCCTGCTGGCCAGGTAATTTCCCAAGTCCTCGGTGTTATCTCGAAGCTTCCAAGCATGAGGTCCTGAACTTCGCAAAGGTTGATGTCCAGAGTTTTCACTGCTGGCATGCCCGAAATCCTTCATTTTCATACTTTTTTCCTTCTCTTCCTGAACTCTGGTGTCTTATTCTTCATTGGTTCTGTCATATCTGCCTTGTCTTTTCGTGATTGGCTCTGACCCAAGGACACCAGTAGCATTACTTCATTACTCTTCCACTAAATAAGGATTTACACCTTATGTCATCCCTCAGAATTAATCTGATTTGAGCCAGCCCAAGTTAGTGTTTGGGTCGTAGGTAACCTCAGTTCTCAGGTTGCTGTTTTTAATGTGTGAGCAACCCCTGACCAACAAAAGTTATTTGGTTTTCATTTCCAGAACAGATTCTCTGTGTGCAAATATCCTAAATTTTTGTCCACACATGTTCTACCAGCTGCAGTTTCAGAATTGGAGTCATAGATTATTCACTGGTGTATTTGAATGAGTAATTTTGCATGTTTCTTTCCATTTCAGTAAAACATAGTGAATATTTACAACAAGCTGCATTGGAAGAGTATGGGCCGGATCTGCACCTGGCTCTGAGAAGCCGCAGAGATGAACTCCAATATCTTAGGAAATTAACTGAGTTGCTGTTCCCATACATTCTACCACCGAAAGCCACAGAGTGCAGGTAATATGCTTGTACCTCATTTTCTTTTGCATTGTTTTTGGCATGGGAAGAATGTTTAGTGGCAAGTTTTTTAAACACTAAAATTTCCTACAAACAAAATTATTTGCTAGTGACTTTTTCCATAAAACTAGATGTTATTTTTCTGCAATGTTTCAATATTGTAAAGTTGTTTTTTAAACTTTTAAATTTTGACCATACATTTAAATTAGGGTGATCCTTTTTTTTGACACTTAATTGAAATTCTGAAGTTTTAAGATGCTATTTCCCTGAGCTTTGGACATTGTACATATCCTGGAAAAGTGTTGACAGTACCCCATCAGTATCCACATTTCAAATGTAACCTTCATATTTGTGTTCCAATCTGTCCATGGGCTTTGCTATGACTTCATCCTGTCTCGTAATTCCCAAAACACACACATTTCCTCTAATTCCAGCATTTTAAATGGACAAAAGTGGGCAAATGGAGTATAATGCAAGAATATGTACAGTTCATGTTGGATTGGAGAACAAAAGAACAGTGTATTATTTAAGTGGAGAAAAACTAGAAAAAGCTGCAACACAAAGGAATTAGAAATGACTTGCACACAAAAAACACAAAGCTAGCACACAGTTACAGCAGGTAATCCAAAAGGCTAATGGAATGTTGGGCCTTATTTCAAGGGGCTTGGAAGCTAAGAGTAGGGATGCCTTACTGCAACTGTACAAACTGCTGGTGAGACCACATCTGCAGTATCGTGAGCAGTTTTGGCCCCCTTATTTATGGAAAGATGCCATTTCATTGGAGTCAATTCAGAGAAGCTTGGCAGAGTAAACGCTGAGAGGACATTCGCTCACATGGGAGATTCTAGGACTAGAAGACATATCTCAGAATAAAGGGATGTCAATTTAAGACAGATAATGAATTTCTTCTCTGGGTCTTTAGCATAGAGAACTGTAGGGTGAGGGAAGAGGGTGTGCAGAATCCTTGTGTGTATTTAAGGTTGAGGTAAATTCTTTATCAGTATAGAAATCAAGGTTCACGGGAGGGAAAAGGCAGGGAAGTAGATGTGAGGAATGTCGGATCAGCCATGATCCCATTGAATGGCAGAGCAGACATCTGTTCCTATTTCTTATGGTCTTATGCCCTCCACCCACCCATTCACATTGGTGATAATGTATCTACGTGTAGAGCTGCAATTTATAAGGCTCTTGTATTCCTTCCCTAAAATGCTTTCTTTTTTGTTTTTCATTTTCTGTTCAGATTATCCTGAAATCCATCTTTTTCACCAAGCTTTTGATCGTGTCCCTCATTTTCTTCTTTGGTTTGGCATTCATTTTCTGTTTGGGAACAGTACCTGAGGGGTACTGGAATGCTTTTCCATATTAAATGTCATGTATAAATGTAAATTCTTATAAGAAAGCTGCTTAATTATTTTGAAATTCAAGTACAGTAGTGCAGTAATAAATCATGTACTATCGACACAGACACGTTCTGAGGATGGGCCACTGGACCTGAAACATTAACGCTGATTTTCTCTTCGCAGATGCTGTCAGACCTGCCAGCAGCTTCTGTTTTTGTTCCTGATTTACAGCATTCACAGTTCTTTTTGGTTTTTATGCACTATCCATAGTTGTGCACCTCACAATTACACTCTGTAGCTATCATTTGTTAACTTAATCTGAAATTTGAAACACTCTTGCACTGTTGGTTAGTTTATTTAAATATAGCTTCAGGAGTTTACTACTTAGCAGAGGCCCACTTAATTATCAGAAAACTTACTACTTAATTCTCTATTTAACTGCTTACTTTATCTAAATTTCTGTGTACCACAGCATGTGTTTTTCAGGCTTTGAATCTGTTAGCCCATAAGTCTAATGCAGGATATACAATTTGATTCCCTCTCTGTTTGATATCTAGATCTCTAGCCTTGTTGATTCAAGAAATTCTGGCTGGGTCAGTGTTTCTTCCCTCTTTGGACTTCTTGGCTGATCCGGTAAATATCTTTAATAAATGAAACTGATTAATTCTCTGACCAAAAGAACAATTATTTTTGCGAAAAACACAACTTACTTCAAAAATTTTTTAAATGGAGTTTTATAGAACATAATCTGATTGTAAATTGTGCTCATAATGTCTGACATGGTCCTGTTTGCACAGGTGCTCCTTAACCTGCTATTTGAATTTTAAATTAAATGGTTGAAATTTTATTGCAAACTACTTTCAGCTCAGAAATGGGCCATCCAGTTCAAAAGGTCCATGGCTGTGTTTTAACTTCACATCAGTCTTCTCCACCCTTCAGCTCATCCCATCATCATATCCTTCTCTTTCATATATTTATCTAACTTCTGCTTGAACGTATCTGTGCTCACTGTCTGACTGAGTCCTTGTCTTCGTCCATTCCACATTCTTACTATTTAGTTTATGAAGTTTATCTGGAATTCCCTATTGAACTTATTAATTGTTTATTATTTATGATCCCTAGTTCTGGTCCTGCCAGTGGAAATGTCTTTTCCTATGTCTGCCCTGAAGCCGTTTTATAATCTTAAGAACCTACATCAGGTTACTCTTCCTTGGAGAAAAATGCTACAGTCCATTCGGTTTTACTTGATAATAACATTCACCATTACCTCTTCAAAACTTCATTCCACTTCACAACCAGTGCTATGCTGTTGCACTACCTCTATGATGTTTGGATGACACAAATTTTCCTGCATTTGTTCTTGGGAATGTAGGAATGAGTCCAGAAGCTGAGGGCACTGCTTAAAACTTGGGGTTTGCCTTTTTAGAACCGAGATATTAAATCTTTTGAGAGAGTTATGCAAACATAGAATACTCTGCCTCAGAAAGCATTGAAGATGGGGTTATTGAATATATTTTAAGGGGAGGTAGATAGCTTCTTATTAAACATGTGAATCAAAATGTTATTGGGGGTTGATGGGAATGTGGAATTCCACATATAACCAGATCAACTAGATCTTATTGAATGGCAGAACAGGCTCAAGGTTGCTGAATGACTTACTTCTCCTAATTTGTATGTTTTTGATATTTCCCTCGCGCATCCTCCCTGTCACCATATGTTTTTCCTTTTTTTCTCCCCCCTTTTATTTTCCCTTGACTGCTAACTCAAGTGGCACCATGTATTCTGCGATCATAGTCTCTTGTTCAACCTAGAGTTGAATTTAAAACCTCATTCTTTCCGATAGCAAGATTGCTTTTAGCTCTGTATCCATACATCATTCTATCATAGTTTAATCCCTAATCTCCATTTATTGCATTTGGATTTGATTTATTTTGATAGTCTTACCTCCCAAAGTTTATCTGTTATAAGGTCCAATTTGACCACTCATTGATTGTTTCTCTAAGAGGTCTAATTAATGCCAATTGTTTATTATTACCCCTCTCTGTAAAGTACTTTGCAATTGTTTTTACACTAAAGTACGGGGCGTTCTGCTACAACGCGATAGTGTTCCAGTCCAACATTGTGTTAGAGAAAATTGCACTATATAAATAACTAGGCCTATGGGAAAAGCAGGGTTAGGTGCAGACCACCAAAAGCATAATACAAAGGATAGCACTACTGTCAGCAGCTGTTGAGACAGGTTGGTCTGACTGACAGCGGCTTCTTGTCCTCAGTATTTCCAAAAAGTGCAGAACAGTTACCAGGTTTCCTGGTCAATACTTGTTCCCTTAGTCAGCAACACAGTGACAGATTGTCTGGTCATTATCACGTTGTTGCTTGTGGGAGAGTGCTGTGTTTTCTACAATGACTCCATTTCAAAAGTGGTTGTCAAACTCTTTGTAACATCCTGGGGTTGTGAAAGTTATAAGCCTTTGTAAGCTTGGAGATCTAGGTTCAGGTTCTGCCTCAGAACTCAATGGCCAAGGGTTAGGGTTAGGGTTAGTTTACATTGATACTCAACTTTTTAGTCACAATCGGCAAAATCTTCCAACACTGCCAGTAGCAATCTAAAGTTGGGAGAGATTCCTGGTCAGCTGTGTGACTAGAAGAACGCTGGAGACTCTACCACCACTATCCATCGTTCCAGGCTGCGGCATATTCGTGTGTATGTTACCATAGCAATTCAGACTCCTTCAGCAATCTTATCACCACACCACAAGGGTATTGAGGGATATGGAGCAAAGGTGGGAAAATCAAGTTGAAATAGAAATCAGCCAGGATCTGGCTAATTACTTAAATAGGCTGCTGGAACCTCATGTTGTACCCAGGTCCTGTGCCTCACTGTTTTTCCTTTCAAGGTAAGTTAGATATATTGTTTTTCACTCTCCTATACACCCTACTTTTCCTGATTAAGAAGCCAGCAGGTCTGCAATTTTCAGTTTTAATGAAGGCTAATAGGGCAATTTCTCAAGGACTGTCAGAATCACAACATTGTACAAATACACTGTAGGTATCATTAACGAAGGGCTTCTGACAGCAAAATGCGTAATCGATGGAATTGCGTTATAGCCAACATAAGTTCACGTTTTAGAACGAGCGCTCTCCTTTTTATCAGTTGCATTGTAGCAAATTCATGTTGCCAGAATGCACATTATAGCAGAACCTGCTGTGCTACTGAACAGTCACTGTTCCAATATAGTAACATACCATAAACACATCCTTAGCAAAGGCAAATTCATGAAAGTAGATTGTCTCACAGGCAATTCTCCAGTCCAGGAGGAAAAGCATTGAGAAAACTGAGGGAGTAGCAGGGAGAGAACTCCAGCTTTTGTAACAAAGAGGAAAAACAGGTTCCACATCTGGCTTCAAGACCCCAGCAGCTGCTACTGAAAACTTAAAACTAAAAATCCTGGTTCAGTGGGAGATTGACCCCACCCAATCAGGCTGCTTCTGTTGTTCCAACTTTTTTTTTTAAGAAAAAGCCCAAGGCCCCTCAAGCTGTTTACTTCATGGGCTTTCAATAGACAGCTTGGTACCTGTGACTTAAAATTTCTCTTCAAAAAAAAAAATCCAGGACAAAATGCACCTCTTAAAGCCACAGTGTCGTCATACCACCTCAAAAAGAAATGAACCATCGATATACAAAGATGGCTTCATTTTTAAAGGTCTTTAGTCTTGGTGCAATTAGTACACAACAATATATATACAATACTTTGACCATAAGCATGCAAACATTTAGCACTACAGTCCATTTCAGTCTTTTTTAAACCATCACTGAATGCCTCTGCCTCTGTGTTCCTTCATCAAAGTTGTGACAACGCGTTGGCAGTTAGATTCTCTCATCCTCTCACATATATAATTTTCAAATTGAATGGCTGCAATAATTTTCAACTAAACAGTCTGGAAATTTTATCCTTAGTTTTTTCAAATACTTTAAGCATTATGATCAGTACATACAATCATCTCCGACACGTTACTAGCAATATAAATGTTGAATTGTTGCAACGCCAATACCAAGCTCAAGATTTGCTCAACATAGAATATTTGTTTTGTTGATTATTCGATTTTTCTGGATAGATCTTTCTATCTTATCATCATCTTGCAAGAGTACAGCACTGACACCCACATGGCGCACACGGATAGCCACTTTGAATGACATTGCGTGATTAGGTATGGCTAACACCTTGGTAGTGTTTAACACTGCTTTCAGGCTGTCAAATGCTTTCTGACATTCCTGTGTCCACTGAAATTTTCTGTACTACTTCAACATGTTAGTCAGTGGAGTAACCATACTGCTCAAATTCAGTATGAGCTTCTGATTTAAAAAAAGACACTCAATCCCAGGAATCATGGTACTTTCCTTTTTGTCGAAGGTTATTGGGAAGTTTCCCATACCATTCTTTTCACACCCCATGGGGCCATTTTTACATATCCAATGACATGGCCCAGGAACACGATTTGGGCTTTTGTAAACTCACTCTTAGCCAGGTTTATCACCACCTCCTGAAGTCAATTGAACAATTCTGATAAGTTGCTTCAAATGTTCCTTCCATGTGTGACTAAAAATCACTAGTTATCGATAAATACCACACAATCGGACAATCCCGAAATTACTTTATTGATTAGCCTTTGAAATGTAGCTAGCGCATTTTTCATTCCAGTGGCGTGACTTTAAACTGGAACAGTCCATTCGGCACCATGAAATTTAATCAATTATTTAACAACTAAACAGTAACTATTCCAATATAGTAACATTCCATAAACACCTCCTTGGCAAAGGCAAATTCAGGAAAATAGATATTTTCTCAGGCCATTTTCCAGTCCAGGAAAAACATCGAGAAAACTGAGTGAGGGAGAAGTAGGGAGAGAACCCCAACTTTTATCTGTAACAGGGAGAGGGAAAAACAGGTTCCATATTCAGCTTTAAGACTTCAGCTGCTACTGAAAACTTAAAACTAAAAATCCTGGTTCTGTGGGAGCTTCACCACACCGATTCAGTCTGCTTCTATTGTTCCAACTTCAAAAAACAGCCCCAAGGCCTCTCAAGATGCTTACTTTATGATCTTTCATTAGATAGCTTGGAACCCATGACTTAAAACTTCTCCAAGAAATACCCAGGACAAAATACACCTCTTAAATCCATAGTGCCATCACAAAAGGAGGAGAAAAAAGGTTCTGAGGAATAAGAGCAGTTAGGGCCTAGATTACAAAAGTGGAACCAAAAAGGTGGTTCTCTCCAGCTTACTACCTTTAGGTGCAAACTCATTGGCACAAGGTCAACTGCATTAAAGAACATGGCTGAAATATTGGTGTGGGAGAAACTGGTTTGAATTCACGGGACATTAGCATCAATACCTAGGAAGGAGGTAGCTGTTGCAATGGTACAGGCTCCACTTGAATCATGGGGCCAGAGTCTTGGCAAAATGCATAACCAGGGCCTTTGTAGGACTTCAAACTAAGAGTGGTGGGTGCGTGGAATGCGCTGCTGGTGGTGGTAGTGGAGTCAGATACATTAGGAACATTTAAGCGACTCTTGGATAGGGTAAAATGATAGTAAAATGTAGGGTATGCAGGGTAGTTTGATCTTAGAGTAGGATAATAGGTTGGCACAACATTGTGGGCCAAAGGGCCTGTACTGGGCTGTACTGTTCTATGTTCTAAAATAGTGGAGGGAGGGTGATTCAGTAACATGGAAAATTAGAAAATCATAGATAAAGGAGAAGATAGGATTGCAGAATAACGATGGAGATGATTAATTCCATAAACTAAAAGGTAGAGACAGATTGTCACATTACACCAGGGAACCATAAAAGTGTAGGGAAATTTGACAGTAAAACCAACACAAAGGCTTTGTATTTTAATACATGAAACTTTCATGATAAAGTAGATGATCTGATAGCACAAACCAAGGTAATGGTTGAGAGATCATATCCATTTACAGAGGCAAAAACAAAGTTGCTGGAAAAGCATCTGTGAAGGAAAAAAACAGAGCTAATATTTCTGGTCCGGTGACCCTTCCTCAGAACTGTTTTGGACCTGAAATGTTAACTTTTTTTCCTTCACAGATGCTGCCAGACCTGCTGGGCTTTTCCAGCAACTTTTGTTTTTGTTCCTGATTTACAGCATCCGCAGTTCTTTCAGTTTCCATTTAAGAGACATGGTTACCAGGAGATTGAATCTGGCAACTTAACATTCAGGGATATTTGACTTTTCGGAAATACAGAATGAAAGATACTGGTGGTGGGTAACATTGTTAATAAAAGATGAAGCAAGGAGAGATCATCTAGGTTCAGATGATGTAGAGTCCATTTGGTAGAGGTAAATAACAGCAAGGGAAAGAAGACATTGGCAAGAGTAGAGAATTGACTCCAAACATTACCCACATTGATAACAAATAATTGGAGCATATAAAAATAATGAGCATTCATTATGGGGACTGTTCCTCTTCATGTGGATTGGGTTAATCAAGTTGGAAAGGGTAGCTACAACAATGAATTTATAGACTACATTAGGGATCGCTTCCTAGAGCAATATGTCATGGAGCCAACTGGGCAACAGGCTATCCTGAATCTGGTAGTAGTTAATGAGACAGGTTTAATAAATGACCTCCAAGAAAATATCACCTTGGAAGCAGTGATCATAACATGATTGAATTTAATATTCAGTTTGAGAGTGAGAAACTTGGGTTGGAAGTGACCATGTTTAACTTAAATAAGGTGAATTACAATGAAATAATAGAGTTAGCTAAACTGGACTTTGCTGATAGATAGCAAGAAAGACAGTAAGCAAGATGTGCCAGATATTTAAACAGGTAATTCATGACTTACAGCAAAAATATATCCCAGTAAGGAGGAAAGATTCTAATCTAAGCGAGGGGTAAACCAACCATGGCTAAACAATGAAGTTCAGGAGATGTTAAGTTGAAAGGAAAAGCATATAAATGATGCAAAAGTCAGTGATAACCCTAAAGACTGAGATGAGGCCTAAAAAGATAGAGAAAATAAACTACGAGAGCAAACCAGTGAGGAATACGAAAACTGAGAAGAGAAGTTTATCTAAACGTATTAAAAAAAAGAGGTCAGTGAACATAGGCTCCTTGGAAAATAAAGCTGGGGAAATGGTTATAGGGAACAAGGAAATGAGAGGAGTTAAAACGTTATTTTGCATCAGTTTTTACGGTGAAAGTTGCTACGAAAATCCCATTAATACTAATGAATGTGAGGAGGGAAGTAAGCACCGTCACTGTCTCTCGAAGTAATGTATTAAAAAAAAAACTAATGTTGTTAAAGCCCTGACACTTATGGCTTGTGTGATAGGATCCTAAAACAGGTAGCTGCAGAGATAGTGGATGCTTTGGTTGTCATTTTCCAAAATCCTTAGATTCTGGAGAAGTATCAGAATTTTCTATGTTGATACCCCTATTTAAAAATGAGACCGACGAAAAAGAAAAAGTGAATAACTATAGGTCAAATAGCCTAACACCTATTGGAAAAGTATTGGAATCAATTATTGAGGAAGTAATTGCACATTTGGAAATGTAAAGTCAGCGTAGTTTCATGCAAGGGAAATTGTATCGTAACTTAAAGCTTTTTGACTAAGTCTCAACCAGGGTGAATAGACGGGAACAAATAAGTGTTGTATTTCAATTTCCAAAAGGCTTTAGATGATGTATCACAAAATCTTATTGCACAAGAGTTCATGATGTTGAACGTAATACGTTTAGTGTGGCTTGAAAATTGGCTAACTAACAGAAGGCAGTCAAAATGGATTGATCACTTTCAAAGTTGGTGCGCTGATGCACAGTAGTGGTCTTACACTATTTTAGTGACTTGACTTGTGAGGAGGACACTCTGCAAAGGAATATAAATAGATAAAATGATTGGGCAAAAAATCAGCAGATGGAGTATGTTGTGGACAAATGTGAGATTATCAACCGTTGATAGGAAAAGTTTTCAAAAAAAAAAGCATAACATTAAATAAAAGACCACAGAATTCGGCAGTCAGAGTTATAGATATTCTCGTACATGAATTGTAAAATGTTACTATGCATATTCAGCAAGTAATTAGGAAGACAAATAGATGGTCAACCTTTATCGCAAAAATAGGAAAGTATTATCACAGTTGCCCAAGGTTTGACAAAAGCGAGAAGAATGTGTGTAGTTTAGATCTCTTATCCAAGTCAGTATAAACGTCTGTTGGTAGCAGTTCAAAGAAGGTGCACTGGGTGGTTTTTTGGGATGAAGGTATTGTCTTATGAGGAAAGAGTTGAAAAGCAACAGTGTACTCAAATATCAAACCCTTTTGCCTTTGCTTTTCTGGAGGTTCACAATCAGTACAAACAACACATTACTGTCTTTGTTGAAGAATTCTAATACTCCATCTGTCAACTCATGTTATTCAGTCCTTGGCACTCGATCTTTGACCTGCAGCTCTATCCATTTTCTGTCTAATTCCCAACTTGTATGGTGCTCTTAATATTAACAGCTCAGTTTCCTCAGTTATTCCCTGATCCCTTTTTAAAATTATTGTCCACTTCCTTTGTGATCTCTTTGGTCAGTTCTGTTTTCTTGTGTTAGCTCAGGTATTCACTTACTTATTCTTCATTCTTATCTGCTTAATTTTCAATGTGCTTCTGGCACAAAAGCACACTATCACCTCTGATCCCCGCGTACTGCAGTGTTCAAGGCATCAATGAATGCAGAAAGAAATGTTTGATATAGAGGTAGTAGGAACTGCCGATGCTGGAGAATCTGAGATAACAAGGCGTAGAGCTGGATGAACACAGCAGGCCAAGCAGCATCAGAGGAGCAGGAAAGCTGACGCCTCTGGTTGAGACCCTTCTTCAGAAATGTTTGATATTTCAGGTTATCAGAACTCTTGTTACCAGTTTAAGTTTACTGTTGTGCAGAAACAACTTCATATTTACATCTCTATTTACGGGTGCATTTTTTCTTATCTAATATTACACTACTGAAATTGGCACTTTTGTCTACATTTGCTATTTCCACCTTAACTGAAGTCAGTTTCTGGGAGATCCTTCATGTCACTGACTTGAGACTAAAGGTCTCTTGTGCTGTGTACTTTAATATTTTTCAAAGATGATGTCTATATGACAGTGAGTGTTAAATTTAAAGCTTTGAGAATCTATTCCCTGGTTAAGTTTATTCTAGTGTAGTAATCTGCCAAGTACCGTGTTATGGATGTTTAAATGCCTTTGTCTTTTGTTAGGACACGGTGAACCATTTGTTGCTGATTTTCATAGATGATAGTCCGGTGAGTATTACAGGCCTTTGCACTTATTTCACGAGGAAAACCCTACTCAAAATTATGTCTTAACCAGGGTGAGCATTCTAGCTACTTTCATCCAGAATTAACCCAACTATCAGTATAAATAGCTGATCCTACTGTCAGGGCATCTGCTGAAATAGCTAATGAAAGTGGAATACCTACTATGTTGTTGTACTCGGGAAGCTGATTGTTTCTGTCAGCTAAGTGCAAGTTGTGATGTATTTTGGATTGACAGTTGGGCTTTTCCTAGACCTGTCTGAAGCTAATTCTGGTATTACTATATTGTCTTAATGATGAGCATGAATTAAATAGTTTAATCCCAATTGCATGCTTGGGTGCATAAAATTCCCATTAGGGAATTCAGAAGAAACTTCTTTCCTGAGGCACGGGTGAGAATGTGGGGTGGAATCTTCCCATCCCTGATTGACATGGGCCATGACGGGGAAATTGTAAAAATGGGTGAGATGCCCAGGGAGGGACTACTTGACATTGAGAGCAAAATGACTTATTTTCCAACCAAGCTTTGAATGGCAAGATAAGATTCTTGCTATAACTGGCAAGAAGCCAATTTGCATTCATTACTATGCATTAACATCCTCATTGTACATCATCTCTCCCCATTGATATGTAGTTTCCTACATTGTCAGCTGGATAGAAATTAGATGGCAACAATTCCTGATGTTAAAGTCAGAATGGGTACGAGGTGACATTGGCTTGTTGCTGTTTGCTCCTCTAAATATCCATCGGTTGTCCATATCTTGGAGCATGCTTCATGGGCAGCAACCACACACACAACTCTTGGTCTAGCAGGACCTCCAGATGCAGTTGGCCAAGCTAACTTATTACTACAGGAGTGATTGAAGGAAATCATATGAATGAGGTTAAAGTGAGGTTGAGAATGTATAAAAGAATGAAAAATAGTT
Source organism: Rhincodon typus (assembly GCF_021869965.1). Lineage (NCBI taxonomy): Eukaryota > Metazoa > Chordata > Chondrichthyes > Orectolobiformes > Rhincodontidae > Rhincodon > Rhincodon typus. The sequence continues at coordinate 28,042,273 of NC_063340.1, read as the reverse complement.
TTTTCTACTAACAAAGTTAAATCAGGAAAGACAGGTGGAGGCTTAAATTCTGCAGTGAGTGACCTGTTTAGTATGTTGAAGGTAAAAATTAAATATATTTGGTGGTTCTGATTAATTAAATATGTGTACTTCTGTTATTAGCCAGAACCAGCGACTGAGCCTCCTTCGCCCTTGGTTCCCTTTCTTCAGAGATATGCTGATGCAAGAAATAAAGCCCAATCGGTGGGAAAGTAACTTTTTTCCTTTGATTTTTTTTTTGCCTACAGCATATTCCAAATGCAGTGTGTGTTCTTTTCTTTCTTTTGGCTTCTGCATTTTTGCAGCTGTCATTTGAAAAGCTGAAGTCCAACTAGTATTTTAAGTGAAGCTTTTGTATCAGAGGAAATGACTAAGAACTTTGAGTTAGATGGCATCCCATCCCCCTTGCTTGAGCAGTGATTCAGCACCTTCATCTCTTAGCCCACCAATATTTACAAGCTTTTTAACCACACAAGGCTGAATTCTCCCCTCAAGTGGATCCTGTCTGTCAAGAATTATTATCAATTGGATGAAAGAATGCAGACTGATTTTCTTTCCATTCTTTGCAGAAACTAGTCCATGTGGAGATCATCCATCTTAGATCAAACTGGATAATGATCTTGGGATTGTCTGCCATAGGGAGATGGGACTTCAAGTTAGGAGTAGGCCATTTAGCCCTTAACTGCTTCCCCATTCGATAAGATGATGGCTGATTTGGTTGTGGTCCCGTCTTCACTTTTCTCGTCTGTATGCCATAACCCATGGCTGTCTGGCCAATCAATAGTCCAACTGAGTCTTGAATAGATTCAAAGATTCGGCCTGCACTATTTTCCAAGGAAGAGGGTTCAGCACTCTTTAAAGTCCCTCAAAGTACTATGTTCTCTGTCTTAAAGGGAGATTTGTGAATTTTTTTTAATAGTTTTAGTCTCCACCGCAGGAAAAAATATCTCCAGGTATCCACCATATTCAGTCCCCTTGAGATATAATGTTTCTAGTCATAGAGCCGTAGAGTTGTACAGCATGGAAGCAGACCCTTCGGTCCGAGTCATCCATGCTGACCAGATATCCTAAATTGATCTAGTCCCATTTGCCAGCATTTGGCCCCTATCCCTCTGAAACCTTCCTATTCATGTACTCATCCAGATGCCTTTTTAAATGTTGTAATTGTACCAGTGTTCACCACTTCCTCTGACAGCTCATTCCATACACGCGCCACCCTCTGTTTGAAAAAGTTGTCCTTTAGGTCCCTTTAAGTCCTTCCCCTCTCACCTTAAACCTATGCCGTCTAATTTTGGATTTGTTACCCTGGGGAAAAGACCTTGACTATTCACCCTATCTATGCCTGTCATGATTTTATAGACTTGTATAAAGTTAGCCCTCAGACTCCAATAAGCCAGGGAAAATAGCCCCAGCCTATTCAGCCTCTCCCCATGGCTCAAACCCTCTAACCCTGGCAACATCTTCGCAAATCTTTTCTGAACCCTTTCAACTTTCATGACATCCTTCCTGTAGCAGGAAGACCAGAACTGCGCACAGTATTCCAAAAGTGGCCTAACCAGTGTCCTGTACAGCTGCAACATGAACTCCCCAACTCTTATACTCAATGCACTGACCAATAAAGGCAAGCATACCAAACGCCTTGTTCACTAGCCTGTCTATCTGTGACTGTACTTTAAATGAACTATCTAAACCTGCACTCCAAGGTCTCTTTGTTCAGCAACTCTCCCCAGGACCTTAGCATTAAGTGTATAAGTCCTGCCCTGATTAGTCTTTCCAAAATGCAGTACCTAACATTTATCTAAATTAAACTCCATCTGCCATTCCTTGGCCCACCGGCCTATTTGATCAAGGTCCCATTGTACTCTTGAGATAACCACCTTGGTTATCCACCATACCTCCAATGTTGGTGTCATCTGCAAACCTAGTAACAATACCTCCTTTGTTCACATCCAATTCATTTATATAAATGACAAAAAGCAGTGGACCCAGCACTGATCCTTGTGTCACACCATTGGTCACAGGCCTCCAGTCTGAGAAACAACCCTCTATCACCACCCCTGTCTTCTAACTTTGGGCCAGTCCTGTATCCAAATGGCTAGTTCTCCCTGTATTCCATGTGATCTAACCTTTGCTAACCAGTCTACCATGCAGAAGCTTGTTGAACACCTTACTGAAGTCCATATAGATGATATCCACTGCTCGGCCTTCATCAATCCTCTTTGTTACTTCAGAAAACTCAGTTAAGTTAGTGAGACATGATTCCCCATGCACAAAGCCATGTTGAGTATCCCTAATCAGTCCTTGCTTTTCCAAATACATATAAATCCTGTCCCTCAGGATCCCTTCCAACAACTTGCCCACCACTGACGTCAGGATCACTGGTCTGTAGTTCCCTGGTTTTCCTCAAGTAGTGGCACCATGTTTCTATCTGACCTGTGTGATGAAAATTTAAGTTGTACAATGCATTATTTGTAGCCACATATCAAATTTTACAATCCTTCAGGGCTGATTTAGTCTCCCCTGAATAGCCATGAAATTGCTGTTGTCTGTTCTGAAGCTGAGCCAAACTCCTGAGAAATGTTCTTTCAGCAAATGCATGTATAGTCACAGCAAAAAAATTGTTTCCAAAGCTGTGGATGGTGCTTTTTGTGAAAAGGCAGAATCAATAATATTTGAATGCAGTATATGGTTTGATATATTGCATTATAGATAGAATGGAAAATTTGGTGATACTGACCTCTTTTGACAGATGATAGATAGCAAATTCAGCCATACTGAAGTGACAAAGGGGTAATTTTTGATGGGAATTTTGAGTAGCCTGACTTGATCAGAACAGTGGCACAAAACAAAGTTAAAGTTATAAACGAAGATTATTGGAACACCAGATTAGGCTTTGGAATAAATTTGTCAATTGCTTGAGGTTTATAGCTCATGTATTCACATCTTTCTATATAATGGGAAATGTTATTGTCACAAATTCATCGCCTTTCCTGTCTGCCAAGACCTGCTGCCTAGAATAAATATATAATAATGGTTAAAGTAGACTTTGAAAATACTATACATGGTAACATATATGTTGTGAAATTTGAAGGACATGATGTACACAATTTTTATAACTTTTAGGACGTATGAATGTTTTTGGTTCTCGGAGTTATGCCTCTATTCCGATTTGAAATAATGTTCATAAACTGCTTGTATTTTAGAGTTTTATTTTGGTTTATAAATCATTGAGATATATTTACTTGATTAACTGAGGATTAAACTTTTGTTGTGATAATGTATTTTTAAAAACGTTCAAAATTATGTTGAGCATGGCTACTATTAACTTCAGTTTAAATGCTTTGAACACTGCTTGACAATGTATTGAGCACTTACTTTTTTATCTAACTGACCAATCTAGGCCCTAAAACTTGAGTTAAAGGAGATAAGAGAGCAACAAGATCTGCTCTTCTGGTTCATGAACTTTCTGAAGCAAGAGGGTGCAGTGCATGTGTTGCAATTCTGTTTCACTGTCGGTAAGGAGCAAGCATTTGACAAAGGTTCATGCTATGTAACTACCTTTTAAAAGCCCATCAGTCTAAAACTTGTGTTGGTTGTACTGGTCTGTGTACACACTCCTGTATGCATCCTAGATCCTGTTACCACACAGCTACAGACAACTTGAATATCAGTAGGACTTTATCCATTGCAATTATTTCAACTCTGATTTTAACTAATGATACATCAGAAATCAACATGCAGTGATGGTTGAATCTGCTTCTTTGCTGATTTTATACATCTAATCTATTTAATAGACCAGTAATAGAAATACATTTTAAATTTATATGCTTATGTTGTATGCGTCATTAAGGCCTACAATAGAATTAAATCTGTTTTTGTGAGGAAGGTCCATAACGTCATTGGTTTTGTACTTGAGTAATGACGAGGAGAAAAACAGGATAGAGTAACAATTTGAATTGTTTAAAATATTAGGTTGTGTAAATATTTTGACTAATACTGACAGAAGTGTAGTGTAATATAACGTAAAACCTGCATCCAAGTTTGTAGATTGATTTTCAAATTTCATACCTGTGGTGCCACTTTCCTTTAGAATCACAGGAGAAAAGACATGCAATCATTGTTTATGTCTCCTTTTCTACTTACGCTGTGGATATGTGGTTATTCATACATGAAACTTGCTGGAATGGTAAAAAGGGTCTTTTTTGGTTTTGACAAGTAAAGTCCAACTGAAAATCACATACACATTCAGCTTCCTGTACTATGCAAATTTTGAAGGAATCACCAATTTCTGCTTAATAATTTCAAAACTTTTTGTCAACAGAGGAATTCAACGATCGGATCTTATGTCCAGAGTTGACGGATGACGAGATGCAAACACTTCACGAGGAAGTGAAGAAAATTTATGTGACATATTGTCTTGATGAAAGTATTGATAAAATCAAATTTGATCCATTTATTGTGGAAGAGATACAACAAGGTAAGTTTTTATTCCTTTGGTTATTATGACCAGGAAATTAAATGGAAAGTCAGATAACACTTCAGGTTGAGAATATTTTCTTCATCTGTATGTGATAATGTTGTTTCTCGTCACTTAGGCAGGATCTCAATCTTTCTGGTAAAGAGGTAAATTGCTTTTAACTTGAAGACGCTTAGAATACTCGTCGGTCTTTGATCTCAGAAATTCGTAAATGAATATTCAACTTGCGGTTTTATTCTTCCTACCGACTTTCAATCGTGCTGCCAATTTGCAGGAAATTTTTTTTGCCTTTTAGGTTCATATTCATAATATCAATGCACTTCATTTAGAATTGGAATTTTGTTTTTTATTTACTATCCTGATGTACAAATACTGACTGTTACGAAACACAGCACAAATGGAATTGCTATGTAGTAAAACCAAAGTAGTTTTCACCGAAACTTAACTTAAGAAAGGCTCAATGTTGCACAAATATTGTCTAAAGATGTATAGATTTACGTTCTGATTCTAATTCAGTGTGGTAGTGCTTAGTACCTGCTTTACTGAGCCAGATGGTCCAAGTTCTTAGTTGGATGTACAGCTTAGCACAAAGTTTAATATTATGGTGATCACAAACTTATGGGTAGGGGTCATGCATGCACCCCACTCGCTCGCCCCACACGCATTCCTACACCACGCATGTCCCTGTACCATACACGTGTGCCCTCTCACCACATCATTGCGGGAGCTTAAATGATTCAATGTTTGCTATCTCCTTGCCATACCAAGAGTTTTTTGAGGGTATGTTGATCACTCTAGACTTGATAAGCTGTTCCTGATATTCATCCCTTTTGTCCATAATCTAATGTCTCATTCAATTTTTAATTTAGATTAGGATGACTTAAAATTCTGAGACGTTCTAGGTTTTATTCGACCACGGGGCAAGTCCTACAAGCCCTGACTTGAGTAAGGAAACACATAGGCGGTTATCCAGGAGAGTGCACACCCTGAAAAGTCCACCAGCGGAACGCGTATCAGGATTTTTGACGAGGTTAAGTTGACTGGCAGAGACGTATGATTTTGGGTTAACCCTGGATGTGATGCTGAGACACCGTTTAGTATGTGGGATTAATGATGTCACCATGCAAAAGCGCTTACTAGCTAAGACCAACTGGACTTCAAACAGGCACTACAACTGGTTTTGTCATTAGAAAATGTGGCAAGTGGAGCATGGGAGCTACAGGGCATCCCACTGGAAGTGGACACTCCCACCTGTCTGACTGTGCTTAGGAAACACCACTTGAGTGTAGGCAATTGCAGACCCTCATGCAGGGCATATCCTGAGCAGAGGGACCCCTAGGCCAGCTCGCAGCAAAACTCCACAATAAAGCCAAGCCTAAGCCAAATGGCTAAAAAGCTGTTCAGGATCTGGGCCACAGGCCATTGTCGTTGCTGACGCTATGCGGTCTCGACAGTAAAGGAGTCCTACAAGCCCTGACTTGAATAAGAAAACACGTAGGCCAGTATCCAGGAGAGTGCACCACCCTAAAAGGCCCACCTACCTATGGAGTGGAGCAGTTAAATTGATTAGCAACATCCAAATCAGGATCAATTAAAATTAATGTCTGGTTAAGTGGTCACCCAGTTCACATGGAGGCCGATACCAGCGCGGCTGTATCAGTGGTTGCAGAACCTGTCTTTAACAACACTTGCCCTGGACTCCAACCCTTAAGTTTGCGCAAGACCTTGGCCAGACTGAGAATGTACACTGGGGGAACCATTACAGACTTTAAGGGTGTCACTTTTGTTCTGGTCCCCTGAACTGAGAGAAGCAGTTGGTGCAATTACCACTGATTTGTGCTACAAAGGCTCAGGCCCAAGCCTACTGGGGCAGAATTGGTTGAGAAAGATTCATCTTCATTGGCTCAAAATGTTTTGATTAGAAAATGGCTGCCTCACTGAAGTCCTAATGAAATACCAGGAATTTTTCAAGAAGAGATAGGGACTATCAAAGAAGTCAAGGCCACTTTATACGTGGACTAGGAAGCAATTCCATGATTTTGCAAGGCCCGCCCAGTGCCATTTGCCTTGCGGGCAAAAATAGGGGTAGAAAGCTGGAAAGTGAAGGAATTACCAAAGCAGTGCAGTTTGCAGAATGGACAGCACTGGTTGTATCAATTGTGAAGCCTGATAGCTCAGTTGGCCTTTGTGGGAATGCTATGCAAATGGCAAACCAATTCTCGCAGCTAGATAAATACCCAATTACTTGCATAGAGGACTCTGTACGCAGAAATGTTGGGGGTCTGTCCTTTGTGAAGGTAGACATGAACTACGCCTAACTGCAATTATGACTGGATGTGGAGTCCCAGATGTACGCCACAATTAATACCTGTAAGGGTTTATACCAATATACAAGACTGCCATTTGGGGTATCATCAGCCCACACCCTTTTCCAGCAGATGATAGGGAGCGTTTTACAAGGGCTTCCCCAGGTCGCCATTTGTCTGGTGCTAATAATCAGAAAGACCAATAAAGAGCACTTGGAGAACTTGGACATAGCGTAAATGCTTCTCTCAGGTGGGCATACACCTTGGAGAAGATTGTGCATTCCAGGCACTCCAAGTGACCTACTTGGTTTACAGAATCAACAAAACTGGGTTACACCCATTGGAACTTAAAATGAGGGTGATCAAAGGTGCACTGGCTCCCACGACTGTACCAGAGGTTAGGCCTTTTTCTTAGGTTAGTGCATTATTATGCAAAGTTCATACATATCCTGTCTTGCATCTTGGCACCCCTACACCTATTGAAAAAGGGTCAGCCTTGGAAATGATTGCACAGCCAAGAAGTACCCTTCAGGAAAGTGCAAAAGAAGCTATTGCCATCTAAGGTGTCAGCCCATTATAATCTGAAAAAAGAGACGGTGCTGACATGTGATTTTTCCCTGTATGGTCTTGAGGTAGTGTTTGCTCACCAGTGGCCCAATGGAGAGAAACAGCTGATAGTGTACGCTTCCCAGAGTTTGGCGGATGCTGAAAAAAATACACCCAGACAAAGAAAGGAAGTTTGGCGATCATATTTCATGTGAGAAAGTTCCACCAATACCTTTTACGGATGTAAATTTGTCATAGTAGCCCTGTTAGGTTTACTTAAAGACGACAAAGTGGCACCTCCCATTGCTTCTGGCTCAATTCAGCATTGAGTCCTTATTCTCAGTGCATACAAGTACAAGTTGGAACACTGTCCAGGAGGCCAAGTGGCTGATGTGGATGCCTTTAGCCATTTCCCACTGGCAGATACTCCAATGGTAGTGCCTGCCGTAGAAGAGTCTGTTCTGCTTTTAAATTTTATGAACACCCTTCTAGTCACCACTGACTGTGGACTCAAAAAGATTCCATCCAGGAAAAACTTAAACAGCTGGTGGTAATGAGGAAAACAAAAGAGCCATCATAACCAGGACTGAAGCCTTTCTGGATCCAGTGAGACCAGATCACCATAGAGGATGGGAAGGTTGATTGACCTGAGAAAAGGTTGGTGCCAGATACTGGCTGAACTCCTCCAGAGTCATCCAGGGGTTTCCAAACTAAAGATGTTGGCAACAAATTATGTCTAGTGGCCAGGATTGGATGCCACCATAGCTGCGTTGGTGGGGCAGTGCCAATGAGGACAAATATTTCTTCTGGCAGCACCTCCACGTTCGTAGCAGTGGCTGCGTATACCCTGGATTCAGTTACATTGTAACTATGCAGGCCTTTTCATAGGCTTAATGTTCTTGGTCATTGTGGATGCCCATTCAATGTGGTTGGACGTGCATAGAGTTCATTTGGCAAATTTACGGATGATTGAAAATTTGCAAGCATTGTTTACGATACATGGACTCCTGGAGGTATTCTTCATGGACGAGACTGCTCACAGTACTTCAGATGTGGTCTCACCAGTACCTTGTACAGATGCAGCAAGATTTCCCTAATCTTACTCCAGCCCCTCTAAAATAAGTGCCAACATTCCATTCGCCAGCCTCATTACCCGCTGCACCCCCTCTTTTAGCAGCAGACCATTCAAGTATTTCCTAAAGTTGAATGGCATTCAGCATATTCGGACAACCCCATACCATCCATCGTGCAATGGCCTGGCAGAAAGAACGCACCAAACATTGAAGGCAGGCATAAAGAAACAGCCTACAGCTTCACTTGATAACAAACAGTCCTAGTTCCAGTTTGATTTTAGGACTGCCCCTCATGCAACTACAGGGATAGTTCCAGCAGAGTTACTGATGGGGAGAAGACTCCACACCAGGTTAAACCTAATATTCCTGGACCTGGGTTGAGGAGAAGTTGAAACGGCAGCAGGAACACCAATGCTACCACTTTTCATCCAAGCAAGAAGCACAGTTTATTTCGGGGGATGAAGTTTGGTGTCAGAACCATGGATGTGGCACTGCATGGATATGAGGCGAGGTTGATGTGAGGTCACATCCCATAACATACAAAGTTTGGATAGGCGAGGTGGTCCTGATAGCACCTGAAAGCTGCTATCTCGCAAACAGGCAGGAGCAAAACATATCTGGCCCCTCAGAACAGCCTGTCAGAAATACGAGTTCTCCATGTTGAAGAAACCTCGGAGTCCAAGATGGATGCAGCCTCAATACTGTTACCACTAGAAGAAGAGGAAATTCTCCCGAGATGCTCTGACATGAGACGGACTACAGTCTGGTACACACCACTGACAGAGCCTGGGTGAGAGGAACTGGATCTGGGACGAAAACGTCCCAGGAGAAGCTAACAGAAAGACCAGACTTGCATCCCTGGACTTGGGTTGTGGGGGGGAGTGTGGGATATAGTGATTTGGAACCAGTTGGATCTTATTGACAGATCCTTGATTGAGGGTGATAACCTGGGCCACATCATACTCCATTTGCCAGCTTTTTGTATACTTACTTAACCTATCAATATCCCCATGTAAACTATTTGTTATAGTTTGCCTTTCCACCACCTATTTTTGTGATGTCTGCAAGTTTGGCTACAGCACATTTACTTCTTCCACTAAGTTGTTGATACATTATTGTAAACAGTTGTGTTCCCAGCACAGATCCCTCTTGAGCTCCACTGGTTACAGGTTGCCAACCTGAAATAGAGCCCCTTATCCCTATGCACTGTTTTCTGCCCATTAGCTAAACCTCTATCCACATCATTACTCTACCATCAAAACTGTGGGCTGTCATGGCTTTTGTTTGTCACCTTATAAATGATTTGGATGAGAATATTGAAGGCATGGTTAGTAAGTTTTTGGACGACACCAAAATTGGTGCGTAGCGGACAGTGGAGAAAGTCTTCTGAGACCACAAAGGGTTCTTGAGCAGATGGGTCAATGGGCTGGAAAATGTCAGATGGAATTCAATTTGGATAAATGCAAGTTAGTGAATTTCGGTACAACAAACAGCTGCAGGACTTAAACAGTTAAGAGCCTTGGGTAGTGTTGTCGGACAGAAGGACCTAGAGATTCAGGTACATAATTCTTTGATGTTTGCATCGCATGTGGACAGGGTGGTTATAACAACATTTAGCACGCTTGCCTTCGTTGCTCAGTCCTCTGAGTATAGGAGTTGGAAAATCATGTTGAGGTTGCACAAGGCATTGGTAAGGCTTTTTCTGGGGTATTGTGTCCATTCTGGTCACCCTATTATAGGAAGGATATTATTAAGCTAGAGAGAGTTCAGAAGAGATTCACCAGGATGTTGCTAGATAAAGAACGTTTGAGTTATAAAGGAAAGCTGGATAGGCTGGGACTTTTTCACTGGAGCTTATGAGGTTGAAAGGTGACCGTATGGAGATTTATAAAATAAGGAGTATAGATAGAGTTAATGGTAGATATCTTTTCCCTAGGGTGGAGGATTTCAAGACTGGGGCATACGTTAAAGGTGAGAAGAGAGAAATTTAAAGACATGAGGGGCAAAATTTTTACACAGTGGTTCGTGTGTGGAAAGAACTTCTTGAGGAAGTGATGGATGTGGATGCGGTTACTACACTTAACAGATAAGTACATGAATAGGAAGGTTTTGGAAGGATGTGGGCCAAAAGCAGGCAGGTGGGACTACTTTAGTTTGGGATTATGTTTGGCATGGACTTGTTGGTCTGAAGGGTTTGTTTCTGTGCTGTATGACTCTTGACACCTTTTTGTGAGGCACTTTGTTGATTGCCTTCTGGGAGTCCGAATATACACAACATTTACTCGTTTTCCTGTATCAGCTCTGGTTGAGAATTCCTCAAATAAGGGCCAGGAGACTTATCTGCCTTTAGCCCCATTAGTTTGTCTGAAGTGATGTTGATGGTACTTAATTCCTCTCCTGTATTCTTTAGCATTAGTGGGATGTTCGAAGTATCTACCATCATAAGACTAGTGCAAAATATCTGTCTAACTTCTCTAAGGGGCCAATATTCACTTTGACTTCTCTGTTTCTTATTATATGTTTAAAGAAATTCTCCTGGTCAATTTTTATATTCATCATTGGTTTGCTCTCGCAGTCTATTTTTTCTCTTAGTGTCCTTTTAGGCCTCATTTGTTGGATTCTGAATTTATCCCAGTCTTTGGGGCTATCACTGACTTTTGCATCCTGTACATGCTGCTACTTTCAACTTAATACTCTCCTTAACTTCCGTAGTTAGCTCTGGTTGCTTTATCCCTTTCTTAGACTACAATCTTTTCTCTTTACTGGGATATATTTTTGCTGAAAGTCATAAATTACCTGCTTAAATGTCTGCCACTGCTCGCTTAACTGCCTTTCCTGCCCAGTCCAGTCCTCATTTCATTGTAATGCCCCTCTATGATTTGATGATTCTTTGTTAAAAGCAGTGGTTTCCAATCCAAGATTCTCTCACTCAAACTGAATGTTAAATTCTAACGTCATTGCTTCTTGGGGGATTTTTTTTTTAACTCAGAGGTCATTTGTTAAACCTGCCTCTAACTATTACCAGATCCAGGACAGTTGTGAGAAATGATCTAGGCTCAGATGATGTAGAGTCCATTTGGGTGGATGTAAATAGCAGCAAGGGAGCGAAGATTTTGGCAAGAGTAGAATATAGATCCCCAAACAGTAGTCATACTGTAGGAAATGCTATAAATCAACAAATAATAGGAGTGTGTAAAAAGAATAGAACAATTATTATCTGGTTGGTTCCATGACACATTGTTCTAGGAAACTGTCCCTAATGTATTCTATGAATTTGTTGTTGTAGATATCCTTTCCAATTTTATTGCTTCATTCAATATGAAGATTAAAGTCACCCATAATTATTCTTTGATGATGCACTGTTTCAGCACTTGAGCTGCACAGAATCTTGCCATTGGTAATTATTTCTCCACAGTTTGTGTTGCATGCAAGTTATAATTGTGAAGCTAGCTGTAGCCCAGTTGGACAATTGAAGTTATTGGTCGTATTTTAACCCTTGCAGTTGCGGAAGGATCTTATAGGAATGTAGTGAAACTTCAGACCATGCGCTGTTTGTTCGAGGCATATGAACACGTCATGAATCTGCTTGAAACTGTATTTACACCTATGTTTTGTCACAGCGATGAGGTATGGAATCTGTTACTTCTCTATTTGCTTTGCATTCTTTTAACCCTGTCATTGAGACTTGAAGTAAGTATTTCCTGTGTGAATTCTGAATAGTATATGGGTGTCAAAAGATGTTGTTTGTTGACAGTTCTTAAGGTTTTCAAGGGCTTCTTTTTGAATTCGGGAGCCAAATTTTTGTTTTTGGAGTGTATGTTTTCATTCTCACTAATTCCTGAATGAGATGGGATGTAGTCACTAGTAATGTTATCTTCCGTGTTTGTGTTGACATATTGGGTATTTGGGCTCAGAGCAGAATTGAAAGAACTTATTATGTGAATAATTACCAAATCTCATTAAACTTAAGGCCATGTCGTGCAGGAGAGTTTTAAAATTTCCTAGATACCGCAACATTTAAATTAGCACTCGGCAGCATCCATATGTTAGCCGGAAAAGGTTTTTTTCAATAACTGACATTTTGTAAACAATTTGTAATGGATTCATTCCTTGTGACTGAGGTTTTCTGGCTCCCAGTTGGCTTTTGTTGTTGACAGGGCCTCTTTTTTTGTAACCGTGTAAAGCTCCACCCTTCTCCTTGTTATGGCCACACGCTTATCTCTCCTTTCAAGGTTTCCCTTTCAAATGACCTGTCATGCCTCTTGGCAAACCGTTTGCTTCTCTTTCCCCCCCACCCCCAATGGCCCCACTTCTCAGGCTTTTTTTTGCCCAGCTCTGTCACTTGGCTCCTAACTTTACATTATCAAAAACCTTTTGTAAATCTGATTAAATTGCATCTACTGCCTTACGTTTTCCTACTCTGTTACCTTTTTATGACATCATCTTATCAGTGCTCTTAGTTGTACAGATGGATGTTCAAGATAGAATAATGAAAGGTGGGTTCCTTCTCAATCCCTTAATCCTCGGAAAATACTTTGGCTGATGGGCCCGTCAGGCAGTATCCATGGAGAGAAAGCAAGCTCACATTTTGAATCTAGGTGACTCTTCATCAGATGGATGCTGCCTAACTGGCTGCGATCTCTAGCATTTTTTGTTTTCAGGACAAATTTCACCATCTGCAGTAACTGATCCTAGCCAATTAGAAAGTTACTATGAATTGTAGGGAAAATTTAATGCAAAAATAAGGTAGTTATGTAGGGTACTGGTGAAACCACAGCTGGAATACCATGTACAGTATTGGTCACATTACTTAAAGGATGTAAATGCATTGGAAGCAATTCAGAATGTTTACCAGACTAACACCTGGATTGGGCAGGTGGTTTTATGAGGAAAGTTGAACAGTCTGGACTTGAATACTCTGGACTTTACAAGTGTAAGAAGCAACTTGTTGAAATGCAAGATCCTCCAGGGTCTTGACAGGATATTTGTGGGAAAATGTTTCCTCTTATGGGGGAATCTAGAATTAGGGGTCTCGGTTTCAAACAAAATAAAAATAATAATGTAAAACAAATGAAATGAAATGAATTGTTTTCTCTTTGGGTCATAAGTCTTTGGAACCCTCTTCCCTGGCATGATGGTGAAAGCAGATTCTTTCCATAATTTTAAGATGGAGGTGGATAGTTATTTGGCAAGCCATGGCAGAAGCGTTATCAGGACATGAGCACGTATGTTTGAAGTTATAATCAGATCAGCTGTGATCTTAAGTGAGGAAATAGGCTCGAGGGCGGCCAAAGCCGATGTCTGGTTTTTTTGGGAGTGTGTGGTGTTTACTTCGGACGAAGTTACAGTTGCTCGTGCTTACTCTATAATGCAGCCCAGTGATGGGTTTATTTGATGTTTACTGAAGGTGCTTTGTGTGTATAAGTACTAAGCATGTTGGTATTCCTTAGATCATACAGCACATGAGGAGGTCCGTCACCAACATGCCTATGTTGGTTGTTTGAAAACTGCTAAACATTTTTAGTCTCACTCCCAACTTTTATTTCCCTATAATCCTATAAATTTTCCCCGTATGTGCGATCTCCTTTCAAAAATTACTGTTGAATCTGCTCCCACTATCCTTTCAGGTCATACATTCTGTATCAACCTATTGCAGCTTATCTGATGTTAGGATGAGGTCCCTTATGGCCAAGCCTGCGTATATCCCTCCTTTACAATGGGGCTTTTTGTGTCAATATATTGCACTATTGATAGCAAAACATTTTTAGAGAGAGGGTAGTACAAGCAAACTGGTCTTTATTTTCTATCTCTCCGATGTACTTAGCGAGGAAAATAAGGGGAGTTGGCTGATGGCTATTACATATCCACAGCAACTAACATGGGATGTTAGCAGTGACAGTGATAGGTTGCTTGGCCAATATTTTAGAGGGTAGTGTTTCATCAGTGGCTTGTAAGAGATATGTATAAAATCTGGAGTTGATTGCCCTTGACCCTTGCAGTTACTGATTGAATTTGATTATTCTACAGTGGGCAATTAATTTGTCGAAATTTCACCTGATATGTTAATTTTAAACTGTATGTCCCCGATACAGCAAGAATATAGACAACATCGAATAAGTGTGCATGTAGATAGATTCTTGATGCTGTTTAGAATGATTGAACTTTTACTGTAGCTTCATCAGTCCTTGTGCTGAACTTGTAGAATTTGCATTGCATTCAATTTTTTTTAAAAAAAACTGTACTCATACGAAGGGACCTATGTGCTAATAGTGAAACAATTACTAGAGCAACTGTAATTTTAGATGTGAATCACTTACAAATTGATCTGGATTGCAAATGATGTTTAGCCAGTTTTCTTCCGTACAGTATTTCAGATATTTGTTGAAAGGAGCAGAGTCAACAACGCGCAACTCCAAATCCAATAGGTGAGTCTGCAGGAGTTAGTGGTAAGCATAACTCCCACCAAAGTCCCAGTTTTTAATAGTCTAGTATTTGATTGTCTTCATTTTGTTACTGAGGTGTTTTCTGTTGTCTTTGAGGTTTTTGTTCAAAAAGTTATTTCTGTTCTTACTGTAACTTGTTACTGAGATTTTAATTTGCCACCCCATGCATGTAACTGCAAAATAAGTGTAATTTCTCCTATGTAAAAGAAATTTGGTGTTCAAGTCTAGGGATTAATTTAATTGTGATTCTGGATCAACAAAATAAAATTGCTCCACAGTCTGCCTAGTACACTTTTTTGTGTATATGTTGCTGTTCTTGTCTGTTGTACTCTGGATCCATTTCCAGTGTAAAAGTACAGTTATAGTGTGTTAGTAATTCATATCTTGTATACCAACAAGGTTGGCACTTTTAGGATCTCACTGTAGCTCTTTGTAATCTACCCAAATGTTACATGTGCTTGGCAAGATCTCATTGCACACCCTAGTTGCTTTGTTTTTAAAGTGCTAAGTGGGTAATTATTTATATTTATCAAATAGTTGAGAAAATGTCTTTGTGGTATATTTTCTATGCACTTTTCAGATTTGTTTTTTTAGCAAAACTATAATCTCCAGTAATTACTCATGCTTTTCAAACTAGCCCCAGTTTGCAGATGTTTGACAGACTCTACTTCAGTGCAAGTACAATGGGCTGTAATTTTTTTGATCATCCTATTGAAGTAGTGCCTATACGAAAGGTGGCTAAATTTAATGCCCATAGTAGGTCTATCCTTAAGAAAGCCCTGTGTCAGCCCGCATGTAGTGTCACTGAGCTCCTCATGTCAACACTTGACTTCTGTGGATTTAGCTCGACACAATAACTCCAGACCTCCACAGTTGTTAACGATTCCCAGTAGCCTTACCGAACAGGCTTGAAAAAAGCTTCCGAACCATTTCAGCCAAGTTCTTTGTAGCATGTCCTGGGCAGCAGTTCTTCGGAATCTATGATCTGGTTCCCTCATTGAGTGTTCACAAAGCACAGATCTTGCCTGTTAATTGCTTGCTGTGGAAGTCTTTGGCCCTCACTAGAAACATAGACCATTTTTATGCAGACATAATCTGAAACAAAATAAGGAATGTGTGGAGTGGCTGGGTAGAATATGAGACTACATAGATTGATTATCTGGTTTTTGAGACCATAAAATTAGTGTAATACAGATTCCTCGGCACATATGTTCAGCTTTTTAGATTTAGTATTACTTGTGTTGTAATTTGCTTGAAATGTGGGCTGAAAGAGACCCTTATGATACAATCTACATAAACTTTGAATTTGTGAATCCAAATATTTATTGATTTACTTGGTCTTCGTGATCTTTAATATTTAAGTTAATCAATATTCATCAAATAAACCAGACTAATTGTCTTACAAATGATGTAAAATATAGGAAAAATGGTTTTCTCATTAATTGTATTTTTATTATTTCTCCCTGTATTTTCTTGTCTTGAGCTGTCTGAACTTTAATTTGTTGTGTTTGTTGTTGCAGAAGTAGCCTGAATTTGGATGATTTTCGGTAAGTATGCTCAATGTTGAGAAACACCTATTGTAGACAGGAGCAGCATGTCATTCCACGCTCATAGGTCATATTTCATTACATGTTTACAGAACAGCTTTATAGACTGTACACAAGCTTCTGCCTTTAAAACAAGCTGAATCTTGTGTGGCTTATGTTTTTAAGGCTTATTTGTATCAAGGTGACCCTTTAATGAAACCTATTCAACAGCTTTCTGAAATGTTTTAAATTTGGTTTTCTATTTGGTTTTGCTCTCTACAGTAGAAATACTATTCATTCTTATTATATTTACAGAAATTTAAATATGAAACTTGAAGTTTCGTGTCTATAATGCACTTGAATAATAGATGGCAGTAACTCACTTAATGTGCACGAAATAAGTATTCTATGCAATCTATCATTAACCGTCAAATTCTAGTATGCAGCAAGTCTCTAGATTTGTTTTGCCAAGAAAGTATTTTAATTTATGATATCAGAACAGGAAATTACATCCCCTATTTTGAGGTGACTCTTGTTCAGTCTCAAACTTATCTGTAATTCAGAATTATTGTAGCAGAAAACATCTTTGCGAAGTGTCCTTACGCCTTGAGAATTAACTTCATTTTTAAAATATTGAAGAATAAATTTTGTAATATTGATCCATATACTTATCAATTTAGCTGTACAGTGGCAGTCTTTGCCTGACATAGTTTACAAACTTGAGTGATTCCTTCATTTGGTACGTGAGAGAGCTGCAAACTTTTGTTTAGCATTTGCCGAAGTGTAGACGATAATACTGTGATTTTGCCATTGTAATCAGCGTAAAATCTAATGGTGAGCTGTGAGCTCCATAACAAAGGGATCTTGATCAGTTGGGCCAATGGGCTGAGAAATGGCAGATGTAATTTAATTTGGATAAATGTGAGGTATTGCATTTTGGTATAGCAAAAAAAGGACAGAACTTGGACAGTTAAGTAGTAGTGTTGTTAAATAGAGACCTAGGCCTTAAGGTACATAATTCTTTGAAAGTTGCATCTCACATAGAAAGGATAGTTAAGAAGACATTTAACATGCTTGCCTTCATTGCTCAGACCATTGAGTATAGGAGTTGGGATGTTGTGTTCAAGTTGTACAATTCTGGTCACCCTGTTATGGGAAGGGTATTATTAAATTGGAGAGAATTCAGGAAAAATCTGCCAGGATATTGCTGGAACTAGAGGTTTGGGTTATAAAGAGAGGCTGGGTAGGCTTGGACTTTGTTCACTGAAGTGTAGAAAGTTGAGGGGTGACCTTTATAGAGGTTTATAAACTCATGAGGGGCATAGGTAAAGTGAATAGCAAAGATCTTTTGCTAGAGGAAGTGATAGATGCAGGTACAGTTACAACATTCAAGAGCGATCTGGACAGGTACATGAATAGGAAAGGTTTAGAGGGATATGGACCAATCGCAGGCAAGTGGGACTAGTTTTCCAAACTAAAATTGTGTCGACATGGACGAGTTGGACCAAAGGGTCTGTTTTCATGCTGTATGGCTTTATAACTCTTACAGACTAGAAAATTCTCTACCTGATCTCTGAACTGTGTGAAATTATCATAAAATCATAGAATCCCTACAGTGTGGAAGCAGGCTATTTGGCCCGTCGAGTCCACACAGACCCTCAACAGCAGCCCACCCAGGCTCACCCCGCTACCCTATCCCTGTAACCCTGCATTTCCCATGGCTAATCCACCTAACCTGCACATCTTTGGCCTGGAAAGAAATCGGAGGAAACCTGTGAAGATACAGGGAGAATGTGCAAACTCAACTCGGACAGTCACTCGAGGGTGGAAACGAACCTGGGTCCCTGGCACTGAGGCAGCAGTGCAAGCCACTTTGGAGTGCATTTTTGACTCCACAGATTAAAGGCTAGAGTCAGGCTCAACAACAGTGTTTCTTTAACCAACTTAAACTTGCTGTCATGACTCTTTTTTAGATCTCTTCCCTCACTGCACCAAATAACAACCTTGTTACCTCATGTTTTTGAATAGCAGAGAGGCCAGAAGAACAGACCATATCTTTTTCATTGCTGCTCTTTGCTCAATGAGGTAATTGGGCACTTGATTGCAAAATGGTAGAATGGCATTTTGTCCATTTAAAAACACAGTATAACCAACTGGGTCCGAGTTTGAGCGTGACGACAGTCTTTTTATTTAAAAACTAAACTCTGTAAAGATTAAATTCAATTGACTTAATTTTAGGTTACAAACGCATTTATTTTGGCTTCAGGAATGCAGTAAGTCAAGACATAGAATTAATGGTCAACGCCATATAAATGACAAAGCTAAGAGTTCCCTGTCACCTAGTGTTGTATGAAACATGCACACTAGTAATATGAAAAGCTTGGTTCACTATATCAGGAGCTCCACACTTTATCTCTGACTCCAGCATCTGCAGTTCTTGCTGTCTCTTCACTAAATCAGGGATGTCTAGTCAAGAATCCTGATCAATAATCTATTGGGTATATGTAATTAGGATGCCAGCAGTATTGTTGATTTAAATTGGGCTAAATGTGAATGTATTTGAAAGTTGTGGTTTGTTTTGTTGCTGTTGTTTCTCCACTGTCCCTTCTGGGTTAACTACTCGCATCAATTTCTGTGCTTCTTTATCCAGTAGTAGCCGGAGATTCATTTGCATTGGCTTCTCTTCCCTCCTTCATTGTTACCTTTAGCATCATCCAAAGGTCTGTCCTTGCCCACGGTTAGATGCAGACCCTTGGCAATTTCATCCAAACACAGAATTATTTCCTTTGTGTATGCTAATGACTCTGTATCTTAATCCCCACCTCTTCTTGAACTCTCCATTGCAAAGTTTTTCTTCTCATGCTAAATATTAGAAGTCCTCAGCCCCTTCTCCAACTCGGAGCCCCAGTGATAAACTTCATCCTTCTCCTTGACAACTTTTTGAAGCAAAACCAGACTGTTTGCAACCTTGGTCTCACACTTGACCCTGCAATAAACGGCTGACCATATATCCGTGAGATCACTAAGACTGCCTGTTTCCACCTCTGTGGCTTAAGCCCGATGCTGAATCCCCTTTTTGTGCCATTATTACTGCAAATATCTGGTTGGTTTCTCACGTTCTACCCTTTGTAATTTGAGACCATTCAAAACTCTGCTGCCCATTAAGTCATGCCAAATTCTAGTCACTATTTGGCAACTGACCTACACTGGCTCATGATTAAGCAATGCCTCAGCCCTACCTTTTTGTATTTGCTTTCTATGCTTCTTAAGGTATCTGTGCCCTTATAATTTTGGCATCTTAAGCATCCCATTTCAATGGTTCATCATTGGGAATTATTCTGCCCTAAATCTCTCTAACCATACCTCTCTTGTCCTGCTTTAAGATGATCCTTTAAACCTGCTTCTTTGCCCAGACGTGATCACCTGCTCAAATACTTCCTCATATAGCTCAATGTTCAATTTTTGTCTGAAATTTTTAAAATTATTGATTCTTCAAACTGTTTATTTTTTCTTTTTAATCTTCATATTCACGTTGCAACATAGCTTATTTTATTAAAAGCACATCATTGAGACTTATTTTTGACTTTGGAGATCCTCACACTGACTTGGATATCACAAAGTGGGGAAAATTCAAATAGCAGTCATACAGTTATTAGAAACATTGCTACTAAATCAAGAGTTTGTTGTAAAGGCAGAAAACATTGTTGCTTGAATTTTATTGCCAGAGCAGTATGCGATTGAATGCAGAAACTTGTGGCTGGCCGTAGAGCGCTCCAGTTAATGAATCAATACTGAAGCTAATATCTGTCTGTTTCTCTTTTCACTGATTAATGCTGCCTATTGGATATGTTTTCTTTTTTAAAAAAAAAACAAACATTTGTGGGTTAGCACGGAACAGGAATTAAAACGGGGCACTGAATCTGCATCTCTAGGGCAAGCTGCCTCCTTGAATCACGGGTCTTCATCTGCATCTGTTTTTCCTCATGTGCAGTCACTCTTAACACTTCCATCTGGCATTTTACCTTCTCTCCCTGCTGCTATAACGTAAGTCGGGGTCTATTCATAATCCTTTTATAACATGCATGGATATTTGTGTCAAAAGTCTATCACATCAACCATTAAATTGTGTATTTTGCGTTTGTGTCCTATTGTTTGGGTTTCATACTGGCTTGCTTACATTATTTGTGCGTTTGATAAATGGTTTGTTTAAACCTAAAAGTTCTGCGTATTTTATCTACCCATTTTTGGTTCTCTAACGTCAGAAGTGAATTAACTGAAACATAGACTATGAATAGAAATGAAGTCTTTGCATTCTAATCTGTGATGCAGTAATCAGTGAAGACAGAAGATTCCAATACTTTCTCATGTGAGAGGTAATCCTGACATTTATTGTTGTATCTAGGCCCTGGTGCCAGTAGACTGTGAAACTGTTGTTAAACAATCTGGTGCACAATCATTTAGCATGGAGGAAAGCCATCTTCCCATCATTCCTGTGCTGATTCTTTTTAAAAGCATTCCTAGGATTCTCTCACACTTGCCTCTTCCCTGTAGCCCTTGAAATTTCTCCTTTTGAAGTAAGCATTCAAATCCGCTTTGAAAATTATCACTGAATCAGTCTGTCAGTACATTCCAACTCAGTAAAAAGTCTTTTCATATAATTTTTCATTCTTTTGCTAGTTCTCCTAAATCTGTTTCTCTTCTGGATATCACCCTTCCTACTAGAGTTCTGTTTATTTGCTGATATAGTTTATAATGTATTCTTGTCAGTGTATTGACTGTGCTTGAACTAGATTTAGATAGACTTCAGTATTTTACTAAAACTATTTTAAAGCTCTGTCTCTCCCAAATCACTTGAGGTCATATCATTTACAAGGGAGGCGATAGCCTAGTGGTGTTATTCACTGGACTGTTAATCTGGAGACCCATATAATGTTCTGGGGAACTGGGTTCAAATCCCACCATGGTAGATGGTGGAATTTGAATTCAATAAATATCTGGAATTAAGAATCTAATGATGACTGTGAATCCTTGTTGTTTGTCTGAAAAACCCATCTGGTTCACTAATGTCCTTTAGGGAAGGAAACTGACATCCTTTTCTTGTCTGGCCTACATGTGACTTCAGACCCAGAGCAATGTGGTTGACTCTTAACTGCTCTCTGGGCAGCTAGAGATGGACAATAAATGCTGCCTAGCCAGCAATGCCCTCATCCTGTGAATGAATAAAAAAAAAAAATCGTGTGAAGGAAATAAAATAATGTGTTCCTGATAGCATCTGAAGATGTGAAGATGCCCATTACTTAAAACTGCGGGCTCTCTTTGGATGGTTTTAAGATTTTTTTTATCATTTAGAATCATTAGAGATGTACAGCATGGAAACAGACCTTTTCAGTCCAACTTGTCCATGCCGACCAGATATCCTAAATTAATCTTGGCCCATAACCCTCTAAACCCTTCCAGCCTCTACCACTTCCTCTGACAGCTCATTCCATACATGCATTACCCTCTATCTGGAAAAGTTGCTCCTTAAGTCCCTTTTTAAATCTTTTCCCTCTCACCTTACACCTATGCCTTCTACTTTTGGACTCGCCCACCCTGGGGAAAAGGCTTTGCCTATTCACACTATCCATGCCCCTCATGACCTTATAACCTCTATAAGGTCACCCCTTAGCCTCCGATACTCCAATGAAAATAGCCCCAGCCTATTCAGCCTGTCTCTGCAGCTGAAACTTTCCAATCCTGGCAACATCCTTGTAAATCTTTTCTGAAACCTTTCAAGTTTAAAGTTTTTGAGAAGACTTGTAGCTTGGGTTGTGAATGGGCTTGTTGATTTGTCCACCAAGCTGGTAGTTTGGGTTTTAGACATTTTGTCACCATACTAGGTAACATCAGTGCGCCTCCAAATGAAGCGTTGTTGGTCTGTCCCACTTGTTTATGTGGTCCAGTTTGATATAGTGGTTGGCCTCATTTCCGGTTCTGCTTCGTAGTGGTTGGTATATGGGGTCTACTTCCACGTGTTTGGAGTACTGGCTTGAGTACCAGGCCTCTAGGAATTCCTGTGTGTGTCTTTGGTTGGTTTGTCCTAAGATGGTTACGTTGTTCCTGTCGAATTGGTGGCCTTGCTCGTGTACCCTGATAGCGGGTTTTCTCCTGGTCTGTCCGATATAGAGTTTGTGGCAGTACTTATATGGGATTTTATATGTAACGTTGGTCCTGTTAGTTGTGGGTATGGGATCCTTTGTTCTTTCAGTCGTCGTTGTAGTGTAGCTGTGGTGCTACCACGATTCTTAGTGGTCGGAGTACTCTGGTGGTCGTCTTTGATAGGTTTTTGATGTATGGCAGAGTGACTAGTGTGTTCAGGTGTGCTATGTCTTCCTGTTGTCTGTTGAGTAAGTACCGGTTGACTACACTTTTGGGTAGCCATTGTTTGTAAAGATGCTGTGGAGGTGTTCTAGGGCTTTGCACAGTTCTGGGGTGCTGCAGTATGTAATGGCTCTTTTGAACAGCTTTCTGATGCAGCTCTGTTTGTAGGTGTTGGGGTGGTGGCTGTTGTAGTTAAGTATTTGGTCCATGGGGGTGGCCTTCCTGTAGACGCTGGTCTGGAGCTCACAGTTGGCCCTTCATTTGACCATTACATCCAGGAATGAGAGTTCTCCTCTTCCCTGATGAATTTTATTCTGCGAAGATGTTGATAAGTTGGTGGGTTTCCTCCGGTTTTGTGCGCTTGATAATGACAAACATGTAATCCACATAGCGGACCCATACTTTTGGCTGGATACTGGAAGGGTTAGCGTGAGTAAAACATCGAGAAAGCCGAAACGTTACTAGCAGATACCGGCACTTACCATCAGATGGCGATAAACCCCACATCACAATTAGAAAACAGAATCACTGCTACCGTAAGGAAATTAGACCAACAGAGGAAATTAACAAAACGGACTACCAGAGGATGAAACTGGAGATATCAAACACACCCTGCTTCTATGGATTCCCCAAGGTAGACAAGCCAGAAACTCCTCTTAGACCCATAGTCTCCCTCCTGGATACACCAACTGTACAGACTGGCTAAAGAATTACCACAGAAACTGACACACAGTAAACGGCTCAACCCACTCTAGCCACTCTTGACGTTATCAAGCGCACAAAACTGGAGGAAACCCACCAACTCATCAACAACATCCTCACTGGCAGAAAATTCACCGGGGAAGAGGAGAACAACAACCAACTCCCTTTCCTGGATGTAATGGTTGAAAGAAGGGCCAACGGTGAGCTCCAGACCAGCGTATACAGGAAGGTCACCCACATGGACCAAATACTTCACTACAACAGTAACCACCCCAACACCCACAAACAGAGCTACATCAGAACTCTGCTCAAAAGAGCCATAACACCCTGCAGCACCCCAGAACTGCGCAAAGCCAAAGACGAACACCTCCATAGCGTCTTTAAAACAGCTACCCAAAAAGTATAGTCTGCCAGTACTTGCTCAACAAACAACAGGAAGACAGCACATCCGAATACGCTAATCACTCTGCCATACATCAAGATCGTATCAGAAATGACCACTAGAGTACTCCAAACACGAGGAATCGTGGTAGCACGCAAACCCACAATTATACTATGACAACTACTGACAAGAACAAAGGATCCTATACCCACAACTAACAGGACCAAAGTTATATATAAAATCCTATATAAGGTCTGCCACAAACACTACATCAGACTAGGAGAAAATCTGCTATCAGGGTACATGAGCACCAACTAGCTACCAAGAGACATGACCAACTATCGCTTGTTTTCATACACTCTGACAAAGAAGGCCACCAATTCAACTGGAACAACTTAACCATCCTAGGACAAGCCAACCAGAAATGCACACAGGAAATCTTTAAGGCCTGGTACGCAAGCTGGAACTCCAACAAACGTGGAAATAGACTCCATATACCAACCACTACAAAGTAAAACTGGAAATGAGGCCAACCACCACATCAAACTGGACTAGAAGAATAACAAGCGGGACAGACCAATAACGCTTTGTTGGAGGTACACTGATGATTTTACCTAGTATGGTGACGAAATGTCTGCAAACGAACCTACCAGCTCAGCAAACAAATCAATAACCCTCTAGTTTCACAGCATCCTTCCAAAAGCAGGGAACCCGAAATGAACGTGATATTACAAGTGGCCTAACCAATGTCGTTAACAGCTGCAACATGACCTCCCAACTCCTACACTCAATGCACTGACCAATAAAGGCGAGCATAAACAATTGCTGCCTTCTCTATTGACCTGCGACTCTACTTTCAAGGATCTATGAAATGCACTCCAAGGTGTCTGTGTTCAGAACACTCCTTTGGTGTCATCTGCAAACTTACTGACCATACCTGCTTTGTTCACATCCAAATCATTTATATAAATGACAAAAATCAGTGGACCCAGCACTGATTCTTGTGGCTCACCGCTGGTCAGAGACCTCCAGTCATAAAAGCAACCCTCCACCACCACCACCACCACCACCCTCTGTCGTCTTCCTTTGAGTCAGTTCTGTATCCAGATGGCTAGTTCTCCTATATATTCCATATAATCTAACCTTCCTAACCAGTCTACCATGTGGAACCTTGTCAAACACCTTACTGAAGTCCATATAGATGATGTCCACTGCTCTACCTGCAGCAATCCACTTCATTACTTCAAAAAACTCAAGTTAGTAAGACACTATTTCCCACACCCAAAGCCATTTCCCCTATCCCTAATTGGTCTTTGTCTTTCTAAATGCATGGAAATCCTGTCCCTCGGGATTCCCTCCAACAATTTTCCCACCACCGATGCTAGGCTCACTGATCTATAGTTCCCAGGCTTTTCCTTACCACCTTTCTTAAATAGTGACACTACATTAGCCAACCTCCAGTCTTCCGGCATCCCTCCTATTGCTATTGATGATACGAATATGTCAGCAAGGAGCCTAGAGCAATGACTTCCCTGGCTTCTCGGTGTTCTAGAGTAGACCTGATCAGGTCCAGGGGATTTATCCAACTTTATGCATTTTAAGACATCCAGCACCACCACCTCTGTAATACAGATAACTTTCAAGATGTCGCTATTTATTTTCCCCACGTTCTGTGTTCCATATTCTTCTCCGCAGTAAACACTGATGCGAAATACTTGTTTAGTATCTTCCCCCATCTCCTGCGGTCCCACACAGAGGTAGCCTTGCTGATCTTTAAGGGGTCCTCTTCTCTCCCTTGTTATCCTTTTGTTCGTAATGTATTTTGTCGAATCCTTTGGATTTGCCAAAGCTATCTCATGTCCCCTTTTTTTGTCCTCCTGATTTCCCTCTTGAGTATACACCTACTTCCTTTATACTCTTATTCTCTCAATTCCTACTGTCTATACCTGTCATGTGCTTCCTGCTTATTCTTGACCAAAACCTCAATTCTCTAATCATCCAGTATTCCCTACACCTACCGGCCTTGCCTTTCACCCTAACAGGAGCATTTTTGAAGACTCCCCATTTTCCATGAAGTGGAGGTGCCAGTGTTGGACTGGGGTGGACAAAGTCAGAAATTACACGACACCAGGTTATAGTCCAACAGGTTTATCTGAAAACAAAAGATTTTGGAGCCTTGCTCCTCCTTTCAGGTGTTAGTGAGAGAGATGGCACCAGACATAGGATTTACAAGCGAAAGATCAAAGGGCCGCACCACTGATCAGGATGTATTAAATAAACTTAAGCTGCTGCTAAATCTTTAATTAGTCAGAAGGTTTTAATTGATTAATATGTTAATATAAATCCCTGAATTTCTTCCCAAGTCACTGCCCTGAGAGAGAATTAAAGCTTTTATCAGTTTAAAGAAAAGGTGACATTTTAAGGCAGACAGTTCAACTCCACTTAATAAAAACTGAAAGAACGGCAGATGCTGCAAATTCTGGAACAGCTCAACTTAATTGCCAATGCAATATGGTTTGGCAAATTACCTACAAAAGAAGCCAAAAAGGAATATAAAAGTAAAATAAAGTCTTGATCGTAATTACATTTTTATTTTGAGTGTCCTAATTTTCAAATTCTGCTCTAGAAAAACATTGAAATGTTTCATTTGCATGAAGAATCAAACCATTCAATTGCAGCAGTGCAATGATTTATTCTTGTCCATTCAGTGTATTCAAGCCAAGGCAGAGATCTTCCACACAATATCAAAGCTTTTTTAGAATAATTTTGTATATGGTCAAACCTTTCTCTCATATTTCCCTTAATTCTGTTTAGAAGACACTGCTTTGCCTTTTATGGGCATCACTCTGTGTTGTCCTGAACAGTCTCAGCTGCGTCCAGTATCAGTTTCTCTTAGAGTCTACAGGTGTGAGGCTGGAAAAGAATAACTGGTCAGACAGCTTCAGGGGAGCAGGAAGTCATGACTGGATATATCGCATGAATATGTGGCTGTAAGGATGGTGTCAGGGGTAGGGATTCAGATTTCTGGGGCGTTGGGACCAGTTCTGGGGGAGGTGGGCCCTGTACAGTTTGGACGAGTTACACACAGGCAGGATTGGGACTTGTGTCCTGGGGGCAGTGTTTGCTAGAGTGGTTGGGGAGGGTTAAAACTAATATGTCAGGGAAGTGGGAACCTATGTAAAGAGCCAGAGAAGAAGGCAGCAAGGACAAAAACAAAAGCTAGTAAAGGGAATAAGAAAAGTGATAGGTTGAGAAACCAAGGACAAGATTCAAACATGGCTATTGAGAAAAATAAGGAGGAGGGTAAACACTGTTAAAAGGACAAGCTTAAAGGCTTTGTGCCTTAATGCGCAGATCATCTGCAATAAGTTGGATGAACTGATCGTGCAGATAGATGTAAACAGGTACGATATAATTGGGTTTATTGAGACATGGCTGCAGGGTGACCAGGGATGGGAACTGAACGTACCAGGGTATTCATTATTTAGGAAGGACAGGCAAAAAGGAAAAAGTGGCAGAGCAGCATTGCTGGTTAAAGAAGAAATTAACAATAGTGAGAGAGGATATTAGCTCTAACAATGTGGAATCTGTATGGGTAGAGTTGAGAAATACTAAGGGGCAAAAAACATTAGTCGGTGTCACATATAGACCCCCAAACTGCAGTGGTGGAGTTGAGAATGGCATTAAACAGGAAATTAGAGAAGCACGTGAAAAGGGAATATCGGTGATCATGGGTGATTTTAATCTGCATATTGATTACACACATCAAATTAGCCATAATGCTGTAGAGGAGGAATTCCTGGAGTGTGTACGGGATGGTTTTCTTGACCAATAATGTGGAGCAACCAACTAGACAGCAGGCTGTCTTAGACTGGGTGCTGTATAATGAGAAGGGAATCATTGCCAATCTAGTTGTGTACGACCCCTTGGGGAATAACAACCATAACACAGAATTTTTATTAATCAAGATGGAGAGAGCGGTTACTGATTTGGAGACTAGGGTGCTGAACCTTAATAAAGGAAACTACAAGGATATGAGGCAAGAGTTACTTAAAGGGATGATAGTGGATAGGCAGGCAATGGCAAACATTCAAGGAACGCATGGGGGAACTGCAACAACTGTTATTCCTGTCTGGCACAAAAGCAAAATGGGTAAGAGGTAAAATCCATGGCTTACAAAGGAAATGAGAAATTGTATCCGATCCAAGGAAGAAGCATGCAGATTGGCCAAGAAAAATAATATATTGGAGGATTGGGAGCAGTTTAGAATTCAGCAAAGAAGGACCAAGGGATTGATTAAGAAGGGGAAAATAGAGTACAAAAGTAAGCTTGCAGGGCACATAAAGACTGATGCTAAGAGTTTCTATAGGCACATGAAGAGAAGGAGATTGATTAAAAACAAATTATAGGCCCCCTTCAGACAGAAATGGGGGAATGTATAATAGGGAACAAAGAAATGGCTGAGGAACTGAATACATACTTTGGTTCTGCCTTCACAAGGTCACAAATCAGAAAGCAGAATGTTGGATGATGCAAGACTTATTTAGAGGAAGACCAATATTAGTAGAGAAATGGTGCTGGGAAATTTGTTGGAATTGAAGGCCAATAAATCCCCAGGGCCTGATAATCTACACTCCATACTATTTAAGGAAGTAGCTCTAAAAATAGCGGATGCATTGGTGGTCATCTTTCAGGAATCTATAGACTCCAGAACAGTCCCTACAGATTGGACGGTGGCTAATATCACTTCAATATTCAAAAAGGGAGGTATAGAGAAAACAGGGAATTATAGACCGGTGAGCCTAACATCGGTAGTGGGGATATTTCTCGAATCCGTTATCAAGGATTTTATAGCAGAGCATTTAGGAAGCAGTGGCAGGATCAGATAGAGTCAGCATGGATTTATGAAGGGGAAATCATGCTTGACAAATCTGTGGGAATTCTATGAAGATGTAAGTAGTAGAGTTGACAAGGGAGGAGCAGTCGATGTAGTATATTTGGACATTCACAAAGCGTTTGACAAAGTCCCACGTAAGAGATAATGCGCAAGATTAAAGCGCATGGGATTGGGGATAAGTGTTTTGAGATGGATAGGAAACTGGCAGAGAGGAATCAAAGAGTAGGAATTAATAGGTCCTTTTCAAATTGGCAGGCAGTAACTAGTGGGGTGCCACAGGGATCGGTGCTGGGATCCCAGCTATTCATAATATGTATTAATGATTTGGATGAGGGATCAAAAGGTAACATCTTAAAGTTTGCAGATGATACCAAGTTGGGTGGGAGGATGAGCTGTGACAGGGATGCAGAGATCCTTCAGCATGATCTTGATAGGTTGGTGAGTGGGCAAATCAGTGGCAGATGCCGTATAATTTGGATAAATGTGAGGTTGTTCACTTCAGAAGCAAAATCAAGATGACAGATTACTACTTGAATGGCTGTAAATTGGGGGAGGGGAGTGTGCAGTGGGACCTGGGCATCCTTGTGCACCAGTCACTGAAGGTAAGCAGGCAGGTGCAGCAGGTGGTAAAGAAGGCAAATGACCTTGATTGCCACAGATTTTGAGTACAGGAGCAGAGATGTATTGTTGCAGTTGTACAGGGCCTTGGTGAGACCACACCTGGAGTATTGTGTGCAATTTTGGTATCCTTTCCTAAGGAAGGATGCCCTTCCTCTCGAGGGAGTACAACAAAGGTTTACCAGTCTGATTCCGGGGATGGCAGGACTGACGTATGAGGAGAGATTGACTAGGTCGGGATTGTTTTCATAGAGTTCAGACGAATGAGGAGAGATCTCATGGAGACTTATAAGTTCTAACAACTAGACTGGGTAGATGCAGGAAGGATGTTTCCGATGGTGGGTGTGTCCAGAACCAGAGGTCACAGTATGAGGATTCGGGGTAGACGCTTTAGGACGGAGATGGGAGACATTTGTTCACCCAAGGAGTGGTGAGCCTGTAGAATTCATTACCACAGGAAGTAGTTGATGCCAAAACATTGAATCTATTCAAGAGATGACTAGATATAGCACTTGGGGCGAATGGGATCAAAGGTTATGGGGAGAAAGCAGGATTAGGCTGTTGAGTTGGACAATCTGTCATGATCGTGAAGAATGTCGGAGCAGGCCCGAAGAGCTGAATGGCCTCCTCTGCTCCTATCTTTTATGTTTCTATTTTTGGGCTAAAACCCTTCTTCAGGATTTTCTTAATGAACCTGTTCAAAGATTTTATTGTGTACCTCCTGGAGTAAGTGGAACTTGAAACTGGGTCTTCTAACCCAGAGATAGGGACACTACCAATATGCCACAAAAGCCCTCAGTCTTGGGTATATGCAGTTTGAAACTGTTAGTTCTGTCAGTTAATAAGGCTTGGGGGCCTATTGTTTCTGCTAATTAATTTACATATAATATCTCATAGAAACAAGTCGTAGGAGTAGGCCATTTGACCCGCTGGGTCTGCTTTACTATTTAACATGATTGTGGCTAATCCTGTTTTTCAATACCAAATTCCTGGGAATTCTCTGTACTCCCTGATGTCTTTAATACCTAATAATTCATTAATCTTTCTGGAGTATATTCAGTGACCCGACTTCTACAGCCTTCTGTTGCAGCAAATTCCACAGGTTGACCATCTTCTGAGTGAAGAAATATTTCCTAAGCCCAGTCCTAAATGTCGTACTCTATATCTGAGCCACTGACCCATGGTTCTGTACTCCCAACTACGGAAAACATCCTTCCTGCATCTAAGCTGTCCAGCCCTGTTAGAATTTTATGTTTCGATCAGATCCCCTCTAATTCTTCTAAATTCTAGGGAATACAGGCTCAATCAGTCCAAACTCTCCTCGTAGGACAGTCTTACCATCTCCAGTGTCAGCTTAATGAATCTTTGCTGCACTCCTTCTGTGGCAAGTATATCCCCTGGTAGGTAGCGAGATGGAACTGTATGCAATACTCTAAATAAGGTCTCACCGAGGCATTGTATACCTATAGTAAGACATCCCTATTTCTGAACTCTCATCCTCTTGCAGTGAAGGCTAATTTACCATTTTGCTTTCTGACTTGCTTGCTGCACCTAGCTGTCTACTTGCATTGACTGGTTGTATGAGGACACTTGGATCCCTTTGTACATCCACATTTCCCAATATGTTACCCATCTAAATTATTAAACTTCATATTTATCCATGTTATATTGCATCTGATATGTTTGCCTATATATATGCCTTGTCTAAAACACACTGAAACCTACTTGCATCCTCCTCACAACTTTCAAGCTTTGAATTCCCTCATCCAAGTCAGTTCTACCTATATCATGAATATCTGGGGCTCAAGCACTGATCCTTATGGCATACCATTAGTTATCAACTGCCACTTGAAAAAAGACCCAGTATTTCAGCTCCAAAGTGTGACCATGGGCCCTAGTTATGCCTAATTTCTTTGTGGGTGACGTGGAATATTCCTTGTTCCAGTCCTGCTTTTGCCCCCACCCACAACTC
Organism: Rhincodon typus; assembly: GCF_021869965.1. Taxonomy (NCBI): domain Eukaryota; kingdom Metazoa; phylum Chordata; class Chondrichthyes; order Orectolobiformes; family Rhincodontidae; genus Rhincodon; species Rhincodon typus. Next base: position 28,010,953 of record NC_063340.1, on the reverse strand, counting down.
TTTCTCTGATGTATTGATGACATCATCAGTAAGGCTTCAAAATCTCATCCTGAATTGGAAAATTTCATCTGTTGCCTCCCAATTTCCGCCCTGCTGTTATGTTCACCTGGTCCATCTCTGACGACTCCTTTCTCGACATCTGCTTCTGTTTCTGGGGATAGGCTGGCTACTAATATCCACTGCAAACCCACTGACTCCCACAGTGCCTTGATTGTACAACCTCACACCTGATCAGCTATCAAGACTCTGTTCCATTGTCCTAGTTCCGCCATCTCCATCACATCTGTTCTAATGATTCCAAATTCAAACGGGGGCTACCAGCATGTCCACCTTCTTCCTCAACCGAGGATTGCCCAGCACAACTTAGTTGACAGGACCCTCCACCAGTTTCCACCCATCTCCTGCACTTTGGCCATCACCCTCTCTCTTCCCTTCCACAACAGTGATAGAGTTCCCCCTTGTCCTTACCTACCATTCCACTAGCATCCACATGCAGAGCTTCCATTTCTGCCACAGCTAATGGGATGCCACCACCAGATACACATTCCCCTCCCCTCCATTGTCAGCCTTCCTCAAGGACCATTTCCTCTGAGACACGCTGGTTCACACTTACTTCACTCCCAATACATCCCCACAGCCCTATGGCACCTTCCCCTGCAATCGCAGAAGGTGTAATATCTCCCCGTTGACTTGCCCCCTTCCAACCGTTGAAGGCCCCAAACACACCTTCCAGGTGGCAGCAGTGCTTTACCTGCACTTCACTCCATCTAGTCAGCTGTATTCAGTACTCACAATGTGGTCTCCTACACTGGAGAAACAAAGTGCATACTTGGTGATTGCTTTGCTGACTACCTACATTCTGTTCGCAAATAAGACCTGGAGCTTCCGGTTGCCTGCCACTTCAACGTGCCACAGTGTTTCCTGGCCAAATCTCTCTCTGTCTGAGGCTTGCTGCTGTGCTCCAGCAAAGCTTAGCGCAGGCTAGAAGAACAGTACCTCATTTTCCGCATGGGAACGCTGCAGCTACTGGATTTAATATAGAGTTCAACAATTTTAGGGCTTGAAGCCAATCCCTTATCCAAAGCGCCCCACACCGGGCCTTGACATCGTATGGGTTGGTACCATACACATCCATTGTCAGCTACTGTAAGTGCCCATTAGCAACTATTCATTCCCCCAGACTGACCTTTTGGCCGTCCAACTGTTTTTCTCTCTCTTTGGGCTCTATCTCCACCTATTGTTTACTTTTCACCCCCTGCTCCTCTCCCACTCCATCTTAAGCATGTGTACCAACTTTTTCCTAGCTACCACCAGTTCTGAAGAAGTCATTTGACCTGAAACATTAACTCTAACTCTATCTCTCCACACATGCTGCAGACCTTCTGAGTTTTTCTAGCAATTACTGTCTTTGTTTCTGATTTCCAGCATCCGCAGTTCTTTCGAGTTTTTTTTAAACCTATTATTCCCACACTTTTTCCAGTCTGCAAACCATTTCTCAATTCATGCCAATATGTAATTCCCAATCTTGTGAACTCTAATTTTGCCTACTAGTCTCTTATGTAAAACCTTATCAAAAGCCGCCTTTGACTTCAAATGCACCACAACTGCTAGTCCTTCCCTTATTGTGACATCCTCACAACTCCGGTAGATCAGTTAAGCTTGATTAGCCTTTCATAAAATCATACTGACTTTGCCTAATCTTGTTAATGCTTTCTAATTCTTACCATGTCTTAGAACAGAATAGCCTTTTTGTCACCTTGCAGTTGAATGAGTGCAGTCAAAGGTTTGTATTGTTGCTGCTTGATGCCATCTTGGGTACAGGATGCCACGGTGCAGATACTTTGTGTTGTCACAGGGTTGAAATAGAAGGGAAAAAAAGATAGACTAACATGGGAATACAGAGTTTAAAGTCCAGAATGAGAATAAAAAGAGTCTTTAAAGTACCCAGTTATAGGCCTTTCATTCTGATCCCTGTTCTATCCCGCGACTTGCTTTCAGGGACTTGCCCCATTCTGCCGCCCCTGCTCTGCAACTCAGCCCGTGCCCGGTCGGCTCCCTGCCCCGCCACTCATTTCCCTTTGTCTCGCCTCCATTCTCTAGGTATAGTAGTTTAAGTAGTTAAAAGTTGGTGGGCGGGGGAGGGGGGGAAGCATGGTAGAGGAAAGAAGGACTGGTGTAAAAAGGGTCTTTTGTCCTCGACTGTAGTATTGCCCCCACTACTTAATGTTTGGCTAACTGGTCTGTCATTCTTTTTTTTTAAATTGTGGGGTTATGTTTGCCACTCTTTAATCTGTAGGAATTGCTCTAGAGGCTACAGGATTTTGGAAGATGACTACCAATTCATCCAGTAATTCCAATGCCACTTCCTTTTAGAATCCTGCAATGTAGATCATTAGGCCCTAGTAATTCGTCAGCTTTTAACCCCAATAATTTGTGCAGCACCTTTTTTTTTTTTTGTAAACTAATTTTAAATTTCCTTAATTCTTCCTGCTTTGTGATCCTTTGGCGGTTGATCTTTCTGAGAAATTATTCGTCCTTTTTCTTTTGTGAAGACCACCAAAATGTGTTCAGTTGTTCTGCCATTTCTTTGATCTCCATTATAATTTCCCCAATTTCTGTCTGTAAGGGGCCAACATTTGTCCTCGCTAATCTTTGTCTTCTCATTTTTGTATTTACAGAAGCTTTTATAATCGGGGTTACAGTCCTACTTTACTTTATTTTCCACTTCTTGATCAGTCTTTTGTACCCTTATTTGCATGCATCTGTAATGTCCTGTTTGATGTCTTCCCTTATGTCTCCACTACTGTTTGGCACTGTATTGACAACCTTAACAATGCTTTATCCCTTGATGTTTTTTATCTCCACCTACACAGATGACTTTGGGAGCCAGTATCCTTCCTCCTTATTGTATCAATATACTCCTTTACTAACAGTGCTACCCTATCTCCTTTCCTATTGGTTTGTTCTTCCTAAACATTGAATACCTCTGGATGTTCATTTCCTATCTTGGTCACCCTGCAGACATGTCTTCATAGTTGTAATTATAACTTTGTGCATCTACTTGTGCCATTAATTAATCTATCTTTTTATTATAAATGCTGTGTGCATTAAGACACAATCTATAGACTAGCCTTTTTATCCTTGTTAGTTATCTTGGCTTTATTTTGCACTAACTTTTTTCTTTTATCATCCTTGTATTTTTCTGCTTTCCATTCTCACTTCTCACTTTTATGTCTATCTTTTCAACCATATTTCCACCTTTTCTGTCTCCCTCCTCAGGTTCTCGCCACCCATTCTAGTTTAAACTTGCCCTGACAGCACAAGCCAACGTACCCCCTAAGGACATTGGTCCAGTTCTGTCTAGATGCAATCCATCCTGTTTGTACTGGTCCCATCTTCCCCAGAATTGGTCCAATTATCCCAGGAATCTGAATCTCTTCCTCAGTACCATTTCCTCAGCTACATTACCCATTTGATATATCTTGTTATTTCTATATCCGTTAGCATGTGGCAGAGGTAGTAATCCTTTTGAGGTCATATTTTTTAAATTTGCGTTCTAACTCCCTATACTCAAGTTGTTAGACTTCATTTTTTTTCACCTATATCATTGATACTAAAATGTACAGTGACTACTGGCTGTTGACCTTCCCTCTTCAGAATACCCTGTAGGCTTTCTTGGACATCCTTTCCGCTGGCACCAAAGGCAACATGCAAGCCTGGTGTCTCTTTTTGTGGCTGTAGAAACAGCTCTCTGTTCCCCTAGCTAATGAATCCCCTATCCTTATAGCGCTACCACTCTTCTCCCTCCTGTTCTTGTGGAACAGAACCACCCATGATGGCATATACCTGGCTTCCACTGCTATTCCATGAGAAGTCCAAACAGTATCCAAAACAGAACCTTTTTCTATTTAAACACTCCCACTGTAGTCCACTGTCCTAAGCTTATTGTATTTATGCTAATACACTGCAACTTAATTGGTAGAAAAATGTAAAAGTAACTCATCTGACCCTAGTCTAGATGCTTCCTAATTTAAAGCTATTTAAAGATGCACTCTACCAGTATTAACTCATCCCCTACCAATGCTATCTCATTGCTCACCATTTGCTTTGCTTCATAGCAAGTTCACCATTCCCCTCAGGAGCTGCTTTATACCAAAGTTCCTCCCAGAGTGTTTCACAGCAGTGCTGACTTGCTGCACATTTTTCACAGTCCCACTTCACAGTGATGCTGACTGCTCCACACTCTTCCCAGCACTCATTTCTGAACTGTTCTTGCTGCTCATTTTCATTTGACTCCTTCCTTCCTTTCTGTCAACATGAGATTTTTGTCATTCTTAAATCGCTTTCACTCTTGTCTTCCATCCCCCAACACCACCTGCAATCCTTTTGGTTTTCTGAACCTTCAGTAATTTGTCCAACAACCCTCTAATATTTCTTCATTTTGCTTTCTGTGTTCCATTCTCAATGGCTACTTTTTCAGTAACCATATGGAACCCCATTCTTTAACAACTGTCTTGCTGCTTCTCTGCCTGCCTTGAAAAATTGCTTAGGGATTTCTCATCATTGATTTCATTTGCCATTTCCACGCTCCTTTAAGTTCATTTGGACTTGTTGTGCAATGGTTTGGAAAATACCCTGATGTAACTTTTTGTAAATTTCTAGAGAGGTTATAACATTCAGTATTAAGAGTGTGACAGTTTCACAGCTTTGAAAACCCAGCAAAGGCTAGCAAAATGGAACCAGAGCAACCCCTTGAACCTGCTCTGCCTTTCATTGAGATCATCCCTGATCCCCAAAAAGACCACAAGACATAGAGCAGAAATGGGCCATTTAGCTCATCATGCCTACTCTGCCATTCCAGTGACATCATGGATGATCTGATAATGCTCACCTCTACTTTCCTGCCTTTCTCCCACAACCCATAATTTCCTTACTCATTAAACATCTGCCTATCTCAGCCTTGAAAATACTTAACAACCCAGCCTTGATAGCACTTTGTGCTAAAGAATTCCACAGGTTCACTGCTGAATGAGAGACAAAGTTCCTCCTCATCACTGTCTTACTTCTTAAATGGGCAAACCTGTTACTCTGAGATTAAACTCTGTGGTCCTTTTTTTTTTTACTTCCTCCACCCACCTGCTCTTTCCACCCACCACCCCGCCCAAAAAAAACTTCCCCAATATCCCTTGATACTTTTGGATCACCCAACTATCAATCGGAGGTTTCAAATCAACAGTTGATCGAGCATTGAGTTCCATACTACTTCCACCCTTTGCATTTGTAAGTATTTCATAATTTCACTCCACACTCTCTCTCTTTTTTATTTTCTCTTTTTTTTAACTAGAACCAGAACAATGACCCCTAATCCTGGGTTCCTCTATCAACTGAAATAGGTTTTCTCTGTCTACATTAAATTATGTTCTTAGTTCTCAAATAGGAGACTGCAATTCCTGATGACGATGATTTACAAAGAAAGCAGTGTACTTAGACCTGAGAACAAACATGACGAAAATCCAGAAGAACGTTTCCTAGTAATGTTCGAATAATGACAGTAAGAGTTAGTGAGAAAAAGATTGCTAGATGTCAGTCTTTTACTTGAGTGCATTGTGCAGTTTGGTTAAATAATCTAAGCAGTCAGAGATAATTTAAACGCAGATGAAATTCTGGATACTGCATGTAGTGGATGAGTAGTAGTTTATGTGGAATTTAGTTTTGACCGCAGCAAACTTTTTATTAACTGGCATCTATGGGAAAAGGAGTGTGCTAGTCGATCAAGAGGTTCACATAATCAATGTAAAAATGCAGTAAGTAACATAAATGTAATGCATGGGGTATACACATCACTTTTATACTTTATTCACAGCATAAATCTCTGAAATAAAGATGCAGCTTTGCCTTAAATAAAACTTACAGCAGAGAGCCTTCTCACTTGTGCCTTCAACTGGCTGCTCAGACGTTGCAAAAGTACAGTAAACTTGCAGTATTTCAGGGATATAACTTTTGCCAATTTATTGAGTGTTGGTTCATAAGGTGCTGATTAAAAAACAGTTTGTTGTATTGGTTTTGTTCTGTGATGTGTAACTTGATGAATGATATGTTGCAACCATGAGGTCTGAAGGTGTTTTAGACAAGTAGTAACTTGCAGATTTGGTATAATCACTTTTAGCCACTTTTGATAATATGTAATTACAAACAGTATGTACCTGAATATTGTCTCCTATAGAAGTCATTGTATGTTTGTAAATCTAAGAAATACCTGGAATATAAATTAGAATGATGTGGAGGTGCAGGTGCTGGACTGTGGTGGACAAGGTCAGAAGTCACACAATAGTAGGTTATAGTCCAACTTATTTTTTATTTGAAATCACAAGCTTTCGGAGTGCTGCTCCTTCATCAGGTGAAGGATGAAGGAGCAGCGCTTTGAAAGCTTGTGATTTCAAATAAACCTGTTGCACTATAACCTTGTGTTGTAAGACTTCTGACCATAAATTGCAATATCTTGATTTTAAGGATGTTAAACTTTACGAACTCCTGTGCATCTTGACTTCATCCGATTACACCATAGAATCCCTACAGTGCAGATAGAAGCCATTTGGCCCTTCAAATCTGAATCAACCCTCCAAAGAACATCCCACCCAGTTTTGCACTCCACCCTATCTCCGTGACCCCACACTTATCCATGGCTAATCCACCCAACCTACACATGCCTGGACGTTACGGGGCAATTTAGCATGGCCAGTTATCCTAACATCTTTGGACTATGGGAGAAAACCAGAGTATCTGGCAGAAACCCACACAGACATGGGGAGAACGTGCAAACTTGTCCAGCCTTGGGTGACTGTGTATCGATACTGGGTCCCTGGAGCCGTGAGGTTCATTTTGCAATTTTCAAATTTATTGGTATCATTCGAATTATTGCAAATTTCTTCCAAATATTCACCTGTGGAAAATAATTAAAGGGTAGGCGTTTTTGAGCTTGCCAAGTAATATTGAGATAATTTAGGATAACTTTTCCCCTTCTGGCTGAGAACTAGATTGAACCAACTAGAAGAGTGAATATGTTGCATCATTTACAGTCCTTCATCTTTGCCTAATCCTTTCAAATATAACTGGCAACAGTTAATTAATTTAGTAGTTGATTGAGTTTTTTTGCTCATTGTGTTGAGTATAAAATCTGCCAATCTATCCAGATGTCTGCTAACTTGTGGGAACGAAGTTGTAATACTACAGGTCTTGGAGTATGTGGATTATGGATGCAGTTAGAATTTTATAAATGGCTAAGGAGTTGCTTTCCAGCAATACAGTAGCCATTTTTAAATGTAAGCACATCCATCAGGTTCTAATGTTAATGTGGGCTATATGAGCATGAAAGTTGATTTGGCAATGTTGAACTATTTCAATGGATACTCTCAAATATTCAGATTCTACGTTACTTTCAAAAGCATTCAGTATCTTTTCATCAATTTTATAACATTTGAAGGTTGTTGAATTAATATGCCTATTTTCGCTCTTCACTGTTTGATTTTGCTATATTATGCCATTAGATCTGTAATAAAATGCATAGGAAAAAGTATATCCAAATTCACCAAGCTGGTAAATTGTAGCCCCGATTTTTGTCTTCCTCAAAAGACTTGCCATCAACAAATCAGAGCTGCTCTTTGTATCTGGCCATTGCATGAGCTGACATTCCTTGCACTGCATGTTCCACATTTACTCAGTCGTTTGCTTAACATTTAAAGGACTTACTAATTTGTCTGCTGTTATTTAGGGGCTCCAATAAACGTGGAGAATCTTTTGGAATTAGTCGAATAGGCAGCAAGCTCAAAGGAGTCTTTAAAAGCACAACGATGGAAGGGGCTATGTTGCCTAACTATGGATTACCAGCAGGAGGAGATGATCTTGTGAGTAAAATTGAGCTGTTGTGTTGGTAACTGTGTTGATTAAGCATGATCTAAATAAAAACTGGTAGCTTTTAAACTGTCAGTCTGTTCATTTGGATTAAGCATATGTTGGTATTGTTACAAATGGAACTTGGTAATGTACAGTAGTAGTATTGTGTTCATATCTGATTTTAGGTTAGAGGTGAAGTCCAGGATAAATCTGTGGTTGTAATTAAAGGTCTAATATTCTTGGCTGACAGTCAGAGTTGGATGGTAACCTGGAATGAGTAACCAGGATGTTTTAAATGACAAAGTCCATCTCAAAATTGTTATGTTCTTAATTATGTCACCTCATCCCTCTTGTTTTTTCCAAATTTTTGATGCAGCTGACCATACCAGTCTCCTTCATACCTCTTCTATGTTCCCCAGCAATGTGGGCCCTTTCTTGCCTAGGCCTATTTTGTTCAGAATCACCAGCACAGTGAGAAGCTATTCAACACATCGAATCCATGCCAGCTTTGTAGAACAATTCAGTCAGCCCCAATCCCTTCCCTTCATGGCATCTGTAAGTGCCCCATAACAGACTTATTAGCAAAATTAAAGTGCATCAGCTTAAAGGAAGAGTGGGAGCACAATCAAAATTGGCTAAAAGTCAGAAAACATATATGGCAATGGTTTATTAATGTTTTTCAGACTGTAGACAGTACCAAAGTGTGATTGTTAGGGTGGGTACACAGGCAACTTTGCTTCTTAATAAGTATTGAGGACATGGATTTGTTTGCAGGTGACAAAACACGGAGAAGTGGAGAATAATAAGTTTTCAGGAGGATGAAAGAAAACAAAACTGCTGACGCTGGAATCTTGAAGTTAAAACAGAAGCTACTAGAAACACCCAATAGATTGGGCAGCATCTGAGGAGAAAGTGATAACTTGTAGTTTGACTTTTCTCAGTTCAGATTTTGGAACGATATGCAAAAACTAGTCAAATAGACACACATCGCACATTTGAAATTTAACAGGGAGTTATGAATTGAAATGCAGTCAGTGGGGTGGAAGCAAAGTCACAGAAGAAACTTGACATCCAGTGAAGTATGTTATATGGTATGAAATGCGCCAGCCAATGTGTACTCAACTGACTCTTACAATCAGTAATATAAAAACAACCAGATAAGTGTTTTTTGAGATGTTGATGAAGAGAAAAATATCAGCCAGAACACTGCAATTAATTAAAAAGTACAGGGCAGTTTTCGCATTCAGCCAGTAGTTTAATGGACCTTGGTTTAAAGTCTCATTCAATGGTACAGCATCCCTCCCTGGAGCATGTATTTTAACTTGTGTTCCAGTGTTGGATGGGATATCAGTCCTTGGACTGGAACACAGATGATGCTGAGTCACATCTGACAGGGAGTGGGAGGAGTCAGAAAGGCAGGAGGGTGAGGACAAAGTTTAAGGTAGCGTTGAGACCAGATGAGGGTTGCAACAACATACAATCTGAGACAGGAGCAGCTAACAGCCCACATTAGAGGTTGAAGTAAAGAGTCTGTGATGGCGAGGGCACTGATTTGAAAGTAGCTCAGGGCTAAATAGGACTTCAAGACTGGGAATAATTAGGTTTTGCTAATTATTTAGTAAATTTTTTTCTACTATCTTAAATTTTGCCATCATCCCTCCTGCCTTTCTTTGACTCCTCCCACCCTCTCTATCAGATGTGACTCAGTTTCATCTGTGTTCGAGTCCAAGGATTAATATCCCATTCTAATACTGGAGCACAGATTAAGATATATGTTCCAGTGAGTACTGAGGGATGCTATACTGTTGAATGAGACTTTAAGCCAAGGCCCAGTAAACTATTGGGTGAATGTGAAAACTCCCTTGCATCTTATTAATTAATTGCAGTGTTCTGGCTGATATTTTTCTCCTCTTCAACATTTCAAAAAACACTTATCTGGTTGTTTTTATATTACTGATTTGTAAGAGTCAGTTGGGTATGCATTGGCTGGCGCATTTCATACCATATACCATATAATATACTTCACTGGATGTCAAGCTTCTTCTGTGAATTTGCTTCCACCCTGCTTTGATTGCATTTCAATTCATAACTCCCTGTTAAATTTCAAATGTGCAATTGTGTGTCTCTTCGACTAGTTTTTGCATATTGTCCTAAAGTCTGAACTGGGAAAAGTCCAACTACAAGTTATCACTTTCTCCTCAGATGCTGCCCAATCTATTCAATGTTCCTGGTAGTTTGTTTTTATTTCAAGTTTCCAGCATCAGTTTTTTTTTTCTTTCATCCTCCTGAAAACTTACTATTTTCCACTTCTCCATTTTTGTCACCTGCAAATAATCCTTGACCTCCACACAAATTGAGAGAAGTTGTCTGTGTACCCACCCCTGACAACCACATCTTTGTACTGTCTACAGTCTGAAAAACATTACTTTTGTGGCAGTGGTTAACTAAAGTTGCTATAAAAGCTCAGCAGGTTTGGCAGCACCTGTGAAGGAAAAAACAGTTAATGTTTCGGGTCTGGTGACCCTTCCTCAGAACCAAATCCGAAACATTAACTCTGTTTTTCCTTCACAGATGCTGCCAAACCTGCTGAGCTTTTCCCGAAACTTTTTGTTTTTGTGCCCAATTTACAGCATCCGCAGTTCTTTTAGTTGTGATTTTTTAGTTAACCACTGCCATCTGTTTTCTGAATTTTAGCCAATCTTGTTAGTGCTCTTACTCTTCCTTTTAAGCTGGTGCACTTTAATTTTGCCAATAAGTCTGTTACGTGGCACTTACAGATGTTCCTTTGAAAGTCCAGGTACACAACATCAAAGATAATCTCAGTAATCCACCCTTCTTCAGAGATCTGTTTAGCCATGCATGGTTTGTCATCCTCAAATCTGTGTTGATTTTCTTTTCACTATTGTTTAAAGTAGATTAATTGCACCATTTTCATGGTTAGTATTGTGTCCTGGTTTACCATGGAATGTTGAAACTTAACAACATTATTTAGTAAACAGCATTTTCTAAGTGCCAATTAATTATGCTTTTTAAAGGTTCCTCACGTGAGGCTTACTGGCCTGTAGTTATTGGGTTTGTCCTCATTTTTGAACAGGGTGTTCCTTTTAGTCCTTTCGCAGTGTCCCCATTATTATGAAGGACTGGAAGATATTAGCCAAAGCCTGTGCAATTTTCACCCATGCATCCCTCACCAACCTTTTGATGTATTGATTTTGCACTATGACTTCTACTTTAAATACTGCAAAGCCTTTTTATTTGTTTTGATCCTATGGAGCTTTGCCACTTGCAGTTTCTACTTTGACAGCATCTTCCCCAATGAGAGATGCTAAATATTCATCCAACATCATAGCCTTAAAAAGAAAGTTTTCTTAGTCACCAGTAGATGCTACTGTTTTGACTATCATACTGTTCATATGTTTCATCACATGAAGACTCCTGACCCTCAGTAGACATCATTGAATTGAGGGACTGTGCAGATGGCGATGTGTTTACTGAAAGCCTTTAGGCTCCCTAGTAAACTAGCTGCTGTTTTGTCTAGTCAGATGTCTGATCCTGAAGCATCTGAATATTCAAGATGATTCTGTGGCTGAAGAAGTGATCGCTTTGTTTGTTAGGGTTGATCTCTAATTTTTCGTTACTAATTTGTCCACCATCCTTGGTAGATTTTCAGATTGCAGCCTTTGTGAGAATGTAGAAGAAATGTACAAGATGAGTTGGAGTTCTTGTTAAATCAACGAAGGCAAAGAGGAAATTTGATAGAGGTGTTTGCAATAATGAATAACTTATATACAGTAAATGAGAATATACAGTTTGCAGTGGCAGCGGAGCCAATGACCAGAGCGCACAAATTTAATGATAAAAGAACAAGGCGTGATATGAGTTGCTTTCTTGTGCATCAAGTTGTAATCTTGAATACAGTGCTTGAAATGGATTTAGCAGTAAATTAATTAACTTTCAAAAATAAATAGCTTAAATGTTGGAAGGAATGAGATGTGGGCATTGGGGAAAGATAAATAGGATGAGTTGATGATATAGTTCCATCAAACAACAGGCATATGCGTAACCAACGAAATAATTTCTTGTGCTCCATCGTTCTATGATTTTGACACAGGTTAAATGATTTCAATATATTTGCATGGTTTAGTATTTTCAAATGGTGTAAAGCTGCTAAGTTTGGTGATCCTTCTGTATTTAAGCATATCATAAACAGTCAATTTTGTATAATCTTTGGCAGCCTCCCGAATGCTCATTCCAGTTTGACATTGTCTGTGTAGAGTTCTGTACAGTTTAGTTTGTGACAGTTATAGCTTTGTCAAAACTTGCTGTTTTTAGTTAAGCAACTAATCTAATTCTGCTGTTGGGATTTGTAATAAGTTCATGTTCTTGTGCTTTATTTCCTTTCGCAATTTTCTTTTCCTAAAGATATTTACACTGTAGGGGTATGAGTCCAAGGGCACTACCCAGCCATCTTCCCTAATTAGCCACTTTGCCTTGATGCACCCATGCAAATGTGTTTGGCTTGCAATTTGACAGTGGAAGGCTTCACACTTGGAGCATGACCATGTTATTGAACACTTTCCAGCAAAAGAATTCAGCATAGCAATGCATATAACTGTTTTCTCTTTCCTCTCCCAGCTCTCGGTCTAGGATATAAGCCAGTCATAACTTTGCTCTTCACTACTTGTCTGGAAAATACAATTAGACAACATGTGTTTTTTAGTTGTTTGATAGGTGGGGAAGCGCCTAAATGTTCCAAAAGAGAATTTTAATTTCCTTTCTATGAATGTGGTTCTTTTAGATAAGGAGTCTTTCTTTCTTTTGTCCCCTGTATCTTGCATTTTAATTTTCCAAGATGTTGAGCACACAAGATGGAAACCTGCTCTTCAATAATGGCTGGTCATATTTGTGAAAAATGGTATTTTATGTTAACATTTGTTACAGGTTGAAGAAGCAACAGTTGTGTCTGAGGATGATTTAATTGAAGAATTGGCAATCACTCCTAATGCTCATCGTAACCTTTCTGCCTGGAAAATAAGCATTCCATATCTGGATTTCTACTTTGACAGTAAAAAAGAGAAAGTCCCAGTGTTCTGTATTGAAGTAATTCGAAATGAAGAAGCGTCAGGTAAGCTGTGTGTATATCTTTTGCTCACCTTTGCCCCATCCCCTTTTCTAAATATTTCTGGGATGTAATTGTATTGGTATCAGAGCCAATATATGCCCCACCTATTCTTCTGGTCACCCACATGATGAATTTTATACTTGATGTAAAAATAGTACATTTGATCCAAATATTTTGTTGCGTTCTTACTAACAAGATGCACAAACTTTGGATAATTTCTCGCTTTCTCTCCCACTACAAAATGAGGTGTGGAGGAGAATTAGGGAAGTAAAGACTACCCATGTTTCTACTTCGGTTATGAGAGGTGATCCCATGTGAGGTTAAAAAGAGCTCAATACTGAGGAGGTGCAACAAATTTGATGAATAGGGAAAGATTGCACTTCTTTCTTTATTCATTTAAACAAAGGCTCTTTGATACGTTCAGGAGTTTGTGTTCATTGTTCATACTGCTGATGTTATTGAAAGCAGCACGTGGCTTACAAAATAGGGAAGGCGAAGAAATCTTCAGCAAACCAGAGTTCTGGGATTTAAGTGTAACTAAATATGTCATTCCTTAGCAGATGTGAGACTACATGATGGAAATCAACTCCTGACTTAGTTAAAGATCCGACCATGCATGATTAGCCAATGTCTGTGATCTATATGGACAAGTTGAAGCCTTCTTGCCACAAGTCAAGAAAACTCGATCCTAAAACAGAAGTTCTTTACCTTTCTGGGTCGGATTAGTTTAAGAAAATTTGTTATTAAAAGTATCATTAAGAAAAAAAGCTGCATTACTTAACCCTACTTGGAATTAAAAAATATAAATAGTGTTTAATGCTATGTATCTCCCTATTGAGAGAGAGAGAGAGAGAGAGAGAGAGAGGCACATGGGCACACATGTAGGATAGGAGGGGCAAATTTGATTTTAAAAAAAGTTCTTCAGGGATCATTTTGAAAGTTAGGCCAGCAGGTAAATTATGAAAGTGTTTGGAGAGTGAATTCTGTAGGCCAGGCGCATAGCAATGGGAGAAGGAAGTGAAGAAAATGACGTGAACCATTATTTGAGAAATAAAGATCTGATGGATCTTGGCTTCCTGCCATTTCCTGTTGAAAAGTTTTTTGAATTGTGTTCTTTAAGCAGTTGCTAGCTCAATGCTATTGAATTGCTATATTGGAATGATGGCTGCTGTTCCTGATGAGATTTTATTTGTTCTTGGCATGTGAGAGAATCTGAGCTTAGATACAGCATAGGCATGAGCTAATTATGTTTGCTGCTATCACCTAAAAGATGCATTAGGACAGACCCTTACAATGTGCTTTAGTGAGGTTTAAGCTGGTAACCCATTGAACAGCTTTCCATTTCCCACCTATGTGGTTCATATTGATTGCTGGGTTGTTGGGAAAACCTGCATCTCATGATTGAGTTGCCCACAGATCTTGTGAAGAATGGGGAATATGATATTGTGCTCTTAATTTCTAGGAGATCACCCTATTTGATCAAGAATGTTCATCTTTATAGAATAACCCATATATGACGTAAATTGCAAAATTGTTTTTATTTATTAAGTTCCATTTCTTTTAGTGTGGCTTGTATCAAAATGGAGTGCTAGTCAAGTCCTTATGAGTGGAACTTTCTGTATCTTGTAGTCCTCACAAGAAGGTGAAGGTTCTTAATTGTACCATTAGCCTGCAGACAAAGCTATCCATTGAAATAATCCAAGCCTTATAAATGATTGAATGTTTTGTTGTTTAGCATGCTTCAGAAACAAAGTTTAAGATTTTGTACTTAAGTAAAATGGGAAAATGCACGGAGCCATGTGACCTACTCTGAATTCTGCCTGACACCAAAGCTGATCAGCTTCATTGCTATGGTGATAAAGAAGGCCAAAGTCAAGAGACTTGCTAAAAAGGTTCAAGGTATTTACTTTCACCAACAATGGCAACAGTATCTGTACTGACTCTGAATAGACTCGGTTACCAAGTCTCAGAGGGAGATGTTATAAATGTCAGGTTTTGTAAATAACAGTTTAATGTTATAACTATTCAATTCCAAGGTAGGATGGAGTCTGAGATCTAAAGGGTAGCCGAGTGGTATTTCTACCTGAATATAAGGCTTATGTGATTCAGATTTCTTGTTATTTGTACCCAAATATATCATCATGGGAGAGATAATAAAAGGTACTATTCTGAATGCTGACAACAGTGTGGAGCTGGAGGAACAGCAAGCCAGGCAGTATCAAAGGAGCAGGAAAGTTGACGTTTCAGGCTGGGACCCTTCAGAAATGGAAAAGGGGAAGGGAGCTACGAAATAAATGGTGAGAGGAGGGATGGGGTTGGGGAAAGGTAGGTGGAATGGTGATAGGTGAATGCATGTAGGGAGTGGTGGGGATTGATCAGTGGGATGGGGTGGGGTGGATAGTTGGGAGAGAAGATGGACAGGTTGTGTTGGGTCAAGGAGGCAGAGGGAGGATGGGTGGAGCTGGGTAAAGGTAGGTGGTGTGGTGATAGATTGGATGCAGGTAGGGGGTAGTGGGCATTGGTTGGCGGGAAGGGTAGGGCGGATAGGTGGGGAAGAAGATGGCCCTTCCCCTTCCCCATCCCTGAAGAAGGGTCCTGACCCGAAACATCAAGTTTCCTACTCCTCTGCTGCCTGGTCTGCTGTGTTCCTCCAGCTTCACAATGTGTTGTCTCTGACTCCAACATCTGCAGTTCTTGCTATCTCCGAGATATTCTAAACTGTGTGCAGGATCAGAGCAAATTGGGTGTGTATGTATGTGGCATTAAAGGTGGCAGGATAGTTAGTGAGCTGTTAATAAAATATGCAATATTCTAGGTTTCATTCACTGGGACATAGGATCTAAGAGTGGGGAAGTTCATGCTGAACTTGTATAGGCCACTAGTTATAACTTTGCTGGTGTATTGTGTACAGTTCTAGATCTCACACTTTAGGAAGGGAACAAATGTATTGGAGAGAATGCAGTACAAGTTTATAAGAATGATTCCAAGGATGAGAAACTTCAATTATGAGGATTGATTGCAGAAGTTGGGACTGTTTTCCTTCAAGAGGAGGAAACCATGACAAGACCTGAGCAAAGTTTTCAAAATCATGAGGGGTCTGGATAGAGTAGCAGATGGAGAGAAACTGCTCCTGCTTTTAAGGGAATTGAGAGCCAGAGGGCAAAGATTTAGTGTTTTTGCCAAAAAAAGCAAATGCGAAGTGAGAAGAACTTTTCAAACAGTGAATGGTCCAGAATGCATTTCCAGGAAGGGTGGTGGAGGCAGGTTCAATTGAGGCATTCAGGAAGGTTTTAGATTTTTAAATAGAAACAATCATGTGCAGGGTTAGGGGAAGAAGCAGGAGACTGCCATCAGGTAGGGTTAAACAGAATCCCAAAGCATTCTGTACATACATTAAAAACAAGAGGATAACAAGCAAGAAGGTTTGACCACTTGGGGATAAAGGAGGGAACTTGTGCTTGGAGGCAGAGAACACGAGTGAGATCGTAAATTAATACTTTGCATTTGTATTCATCCATAAGAAGGATATGGAGGATAGCCAGGAAAGCTGACGTTTCAGGTCTGGACCTTTCTTCAGAAATGGGGGAGGGGAAGGAGGCTCTGAAATAGAGGTGGGGGCGTGGTGATAGAAGGTGGATAGTGGAGCAGGTAGTTGGGAGAGAAGATGGACGGGTCAAGGAGGCGGGGATGGGGGGTGCTGCTGGTCTTGAGATGAGGTCGGGGGTGGGGAGATTTTGAAGCTAGTAAAGTCCACATTGAGACCATTGGGTTGCAGGGTTCTCGGGCGGAATATGAGGTGCTGTTCCTCCAGTTTCCGGGTGGCATTGTTGTGACACTGGAGGAGGTCCAGGGAGTGGGAGGGAGAGTTGAAGTGGTTTGCAACTGGGCCCACTCCCTGGACAATATGGCAATCCTGGGCTGCCTCCAGTGTCGTAATGATGCCACCTGGAAACTGGAGGAACAGCACCTCCTATTCCACCTTGGAACCCTACAACCCAATGGTCTCAATGTGGACTTTACTAGCTTCAAAATCTCCCCACCCCGACCTCATCCCAAGACCCAGCACCCTCTTTCATCCATGCCTCTTTGACATGTCTGTCTTCTCTCCCACCTATCCGCCGCTCCCTCCTCGCTGACCAACCCCCATTCCAACTTCCTACCTACACTCACCTTTTACTAGCTTCATCTCTGCCTCCTTGACCTGTCCGTCCTCTTTCCCACCTATCTGCTCCACGATCCACCTTCTATCACCGTGCCCCCCCCATTTATTTCAGAGCCCCCTTCCCCTCCCCCATTTCTGAAGAAAGGTCCAGACCCAAAACATCAGCTTTCCTGCTCCGCTGATGCTACCTGGCCTGCTGTGTTCCTCCAGCTCCACACCTTGTTATCTCAAAATCCAGCATCGGCAGTTTCTGCTATCTCTCTGGAGGATAGTCAGATTTGTGTGGAGCGTAGTTAAAAAGCGACGGCATTTTGAAATCAAGAAGGAAGTGGTGATAGATCTCTTGAAGAGTGTTAAGGTGGATAAGTCCCCAGGGCTCAATGGTATTTACCCCAGGTTATTGACAGAGGCAAGAGGAGATTGCTGGGGCCTTGACCAAAATCTTTATATCCTGTCTAGCCACTGGAGAGGTTCTGGACGACTGGCAGGTAGCTAATGTTCAAGAAGGGAAATGGGGATACTCCGGGAAACTATAGACCAGTGAATCTCTCATTGGTTTGGAAGCTATTCATAGAATCATAGAATCCCTACAGTGTGGAAACAGGCCCTTTTTGGCCCAACAAGTCCACACCGAACCTCAGAGCATCCCACCCAGACCCATCCCCCTATAACCCACCTAATCTACACTTCCCTGAACACTATGGGCAATTTAGCACGGCCAATCCACCTAACCTGCACATCTTTGGACTGTGGGAGGAAACCGGAGGATTCACGCACATTTGGAAAAGCACGGCCTAATCAGGGACAGTCAGCATGGCTTTGTGCAGCGCAGGTCATGTCTTACTAACTTGATTGAATATTTTCAGGAGGTGAAGATGATCGATGAGGGTAGAGCAGTGGATGTTGTTTACATGAATTTTAGTAAGGCTTTTGACAAGGTCCCTCAAGGTAGGCTCATCCAGAAGATTAAGATGCGTGGCATCCACTGTGATTGGCCATTTGGAATCAGAATTGGCTTGCCCATGGAAGACAGTGAGTAGTGGTGGAAGGGTGCTTTTCAGGCTGGAGGTCTGTGACAAGTGGTGTTTTGCAGGGATCCGTACTGAGACCTCTGCTGTTTGTGATATATATAAATGACTTGGATGAAAATGTAAATGGGTGGGTTGTAGTTGTGCAGATGGTACAAAGATCGATGGAGTTGTGGATAGTGTAGAAGGTTGTCAAACGATACAGTGGGATATAGATCAGTTGCAGATATGGGCGGAGAAATGGCAGATGGAGTTTAATCTGGGTAAGTTTGAGGTGCTGCATTTTGGGAGATCAAATGTTAAGGACATGTATACAGTTAATGGCAGAACTCTGAGCAGTATTGATGGCCAGAAGGATCTTGGGGTTCAAGCCCATAGCTCCCTGAAAGTGGCCACCCTAGTAGATAGGGTGATAAAGATAACAAAGAACAAAAAAAAGAAAATTACAGTACAGGAACAGGTCCTTCGGCCCTCCAAGCCTGCTCTGACATGCTGCCCATTGCGACTAAGACCTCCTACCCTTTCAGGATCCCTCCCTTTCCATCCTATTCATGTATTTGGCAAGACGCCTTTTAAACGTCACTATAGTATCTGCTTCCACTACCTCCCCCGGCAGCGTGTTCCAGGCACCCACCACCCTCTGTGTTTATTTAAAAAAAAACACAACTTGCCTTGTACATCACCTTCAAACCTTGCCCCTTGCACCTTAAACCCATGATCCCTGGTAACTGACTCTTCCGCCCTGGGGAAAAAGCTTCTGACTGTCCACTCTGTCCACACCCTTCATAATCTTGTCGACCTCTATCAGGTCGCCCCTCAACCTCTGTCGTTCCTGTGAGAACAACCCAAGTTTCTCCAACCTGTCCTCATAGCTAATGCCCTCCATACCAGGCAACATCCTGGTAAATCTTTTCTGTACCCGCTTCAAAACCACCACATCCTTCTGGTAGTGTGGCGACCAGAATTGAACACCATATTCCAAATGCGGCCTAACTAAGGTTCTATGAAGCTACAACATTACCTGCCAATTTTTAACTTCAGTGCCCTGGCCGATGAAAGCAACATGCTGTATGCCTTGTTGACTACCTTTTCCACCTGCATTGCCACTTTCAGTGACCTGAGTACCTGTACACCCAGATCCCTCTGCCTATCAGTACTGTTAAGGGTTCTGTCTTTTACTGTACGTTTTCCATCTGGATTAGACCTTCCAAAATGCATTACCTCACGTTTTTCCGGATTAAACTCCATCTGCCATCCCTTTGCCCAAGTCACCAAGTGATCTATATCCAGCTGTATCCTTTTGACGGTCCTCATCGCTATCTGCAATTCCACCAACCTTTGTGTCATCAGCAAACTTACAAATCAGATGGCATGCTTGCCTTTATTGGTCAGGGAATTGAGTACAAGAGTCAGGATTTCATGTTTCAGAGATAGTAGGAACTGCAGATGCTGGAGAATCTGAGACAACAAGGTGTAGAGCTGGATGAACACAGCAGGCCAAGCGGCATCATAGGAGCAGGAAGGCTGACGTTTTGGGCCTAGACGCGATGAAGGGTCTAGGCCTGAAACGTCAGCCTTCCTGCTGCTTGGCCTGCTGTGTTCATCCAGCTCTACACCTTGTTATCT
>NC_063340.1:27980149-27990725 GCF_021869965.1 Rhincodon typus | reverse complement strand
ATCTGAGACAACAAGGTGTAGAGCTGGATGAACACAGCAGGCCAAGCGGCATCATAGGAGCAGGAAGGCTGACGTTTTGGGCCTAGACGCGATGAAGGGTCTAGGCCTGAAACGTCAGCCTTCCTGCTGCTTGGCCTGCTGTGTTCATCCAGCTCTACACCTTGTTATCTCAGGATTTCATGTTGCAGCTTTATAAGACTTTGGTTAAGCCACGCTTGAATATTGTGTTCATTTCTGGCTGCCGCATCACAGGAAAGACATGGAGGCTTTAGAGAGGGTGCAGAAGAGATTTACCAGGATGCTGCCTGATTAGAGGGTATGAGCTATAAGGAGAGGCCAGAAAAACTGAGGTTGCTTTCTCTGGAGTGGCAGCAGAGACTGAGGGAAAAATTGATAGAAGTCTATAAAATTGGCATGTGTGAATAGGGTTGATGGTCAGAATCTTTTCCCCAGAGGTGAAGTGTCTAAAACTAGGGGGCATGCTTTAAAATAAGAGGAGGTAAGTTCAAAGGAGACGTGAGGGGCAGTTGTTTGACTGTGTGTGGAACGTGCTGCTAGAGGTGGTGGTGGAGGCAGATGTCATAAGGGCATTCAAGGGACTTTTACATAAGCACATGAATATGCAAGGAATGGAGGGATATGCGCTAAGGGCAGGCAGGAGGGATTAGTTTCATCTGGCGTCACGTTTGGCACAACATCGTGGGCTCAAGGGCCTGTTCTTGTGCTGTACAGTTCTATGTCATAAGTCACTGTGCTTAGAGCTGGTGCAGACATGTGCATCAAACGGTCATCTCCTGCACCATAACAATTCTGTGAAGTCAGCCTGTAAGGATATGAAAGAGCAGACCAGAGAAGCAGAAAAATTGCTGACTGTATTGTTTGTGCAGAATGTGGGTGGAAGTTTGTACTCTGATTGGAGATCCTAAAATTAACGAGAATCTAAACAAGGCTGTAAGCTCTGCTAGGCCTCTTTCTGAGGAAAGAATCTACAGGGTGGTCTTCATAATGAAAATTGCTCCTGGATTAGAAACTACCCAGACTGGGAAAGGAAACAGGCTTTTGGGAGTAGAGAATATCTTTGGAGAGAGAATAAAATGGTCACATTAAAGACAAAGTAGATGCTATTGAAATGTCAGAAAATGTGCACTTGAAGCTGCCTCCAGTTACAAATTTGTTAATTTATTGTATGTTTTCTGGTTCAAAACATGGAAATGCTGCCAAGATTCCGGTCACTTGTCTTTCTGAGGAGGCTATGATTACCTGGGATAATTCTCTAATTCTGACCTGTGTCAAATTCAGCAGTGGAGTATTTGAAATACACTGTGTAAAAACCAATTTTGAATGACACCTTTTTTATAATTCTAAGCAATTAAGGTAAACTTCCCAGTTGGAGTATTATTTTAAGCTGGTTTGTCTTACCACAGTTTAATCTTTTGTTAGTTAGAGCTCCATCCAAAAGCAGTTGTTCCATATTTTTGTTTACTTGGAGGTGCAACATCAAACTAACTGACAAAACACGTTTGCTTCGTTATAGTTTGAAACCAGCATAAATATTGAGTTTATGGCAGGAAAAAAGTAGCAATTAATGTTAAATAATGGAACCTTTCCAAAAATAGTACTGAAACAGGATTAAAGCAGAGTTGCTACAGAGTTCCAAGTTGTTATGGAAAATTCCTTTGCTGAGGATGCTATTGCTGGTACAACCACCTTTTGCAATACCATACTCAACCATGAAATATAAGTGGGAGTAATCAATACTTTTTACAATCTTTGATCACGGCCTGTTTTTTGCTGGTAGTGATGATGCACATCAACCCTCCCTCAACCAATACTGATAAACGACTCCCACTGCAAGGAAGTCAGAACAAGGGGGTGTAACCTTAAAATTGTCTCCTCCCCCTCCTCCCCACCCCGACACTGCTACCAAGCCCCTTAATTCAGTTAACCCTGATCTGAAATGTTAAATGTTTTTCTTAGTAACAAAATACAGATTTAACAAACAAACATTTTTAATCACTGTCAAAACATAATGTAAATAATGTTTCAGAAATAGTAGGAACTGCAGATGCTGGAGAATCTGAGATAACCAGGTGTAGAGCTGGATGAACACAGCAGGCCAAGCAGCATCAGAGGTGCAGGAATGTACTACTTTGAATGGGCATGATATGCTGATATCTGAGCTTTCATGTTTGCGCCTTCAACATTTCATTAAGTTGAAATGGTAATTGCTAAAAACTTGTAAATACCGTATCATCCAAGTGAGTTAAATCTGTATTGTTGGCTAGAATTTCCTTTGGTTTCTTTATTTAGTGAACATCTTTTGTTACACCCTGAATGTAATATTTCTTTTGCACTGTCCTAACTTTTTTTCTTGGTCTTCAGCATTCTTAACTGCACAACTGTAGCTGCTCCTCAATGTGTTTAATCATAGCAACAAGAATTATTTTGGTTCTCACTTTAGATTTAACTGAGTTCCTTTAATATTTCTACAGTCCTCTAATTGATTGTGCTCTGTTTTTCAGAAGGACATGAAAATGAAAACTGCTTTGTTTACCGAAGATATTTTGAATTTTACGTCCTAGAGTCGAAGCTTACAGAGTTTCATGGTAAAGTGATGAAGAAAATATACTTTATCCAGTGAATCAGTTTGCATCACAAATTTAAAACAGCAGTATTTACTTTTGATTACAATCTAATTTGTGACTGTGAAACTTGTTTCACATTTACATCCATTTTTTGAGATGGTGAGATATGTATTTTGTTAAATATATACGTGATTCATCTAGTCATGAATTTACAGTCAAGTAGTTATAACTTGTTTTGTAGGACAATAAATAAACCACTTGAGTATCTTGATGTGAGAAACTTTCAAAAATGAAATGTAAAATGCAAATCTGGGAAGCATTATTAACCACCATTAGTTAAACTATATGTGGAACTTCTTGTATCAAAGACATGGTCACTCATGTCCATTAGCTCCTTGCACTGATTGCCCCTTTGGTTTCAAGTAGGTCCCACTCTTTCCCTGGTAATCCTGTTACTCTTAATATGCTGATAAAAAGCGTGGAGGTTTTCCTTGATCCCAAATGCTGAAAATATTTTGAGACCACTGTTTGCCCTCGACTTCCTTTTTTAAACAGCCTCCTACTTTTGAAGAGCCTCTCCTGTTTTTAATGCGTTGTACCTGACATATGCTTTCTTCCTTTTCTTTATCAGACTCTATATCCCTTGAAATCCTGGATTCCCTGGGCTTGTTGCCCTTGCCCTTCACTCTGAGAGGTACACACTGACCCTGAATTCCTTCTGTACTACTTTTTAAGAGACTCCACCTTTCCAAATACTGACCTACCTGCAAGTAACTGCTCCCAGTCTGTTTTTGCAGATACTGTCTAATGAATTGAAATTCACCTTTTCTCAAGTTAGACACTTAACTGCGGTGCTATCCTTGTCCTTATCCCTTTCCATAATGATTCTGAAAAGATTGGGGTCACTATCCCCATAATGCTCATCCAGTGAAACTTTAACCACTTGCCTAGCTTCTTTCCCTAGCATTAGCTGTAGCACTGCTCTAGTAAGACTATCTATACATTGGCACAAAAAGCTTTCCTAGATGCATGTTAAAAGTTCCACCCTGTCTAATCCTTTCACACTGAAGAAATCCTAGTGTTAGCAAAGTTGAAGTCCCCTACAACTGTAACCCTATTTCTCTCGTACCTTTCTGTGATTTGCCTACATATCTGCTCCTATGCCTCCCTGTTACAGTTGGGAGGCCTTTAGTATAACCACAGCAAGGTAGTCACCCTTTTGTTTTCATTTTTAAGCCCTGTTCAGGTGGCCTCTTTGAAGACTCTTCTAGGACACCTCTCTTCATTACAATGCAATGCCCCCACCTCAGCAGCATTGAAGCACAGCAAGTCAGGATGGTGTGTGGCTTGGAGGGAACTTGCAGATGACGGTATCTGCTGCCTTTTCCCTTCTAGGTGGTAGTAGTCATGGGTTTGGATGTGCTATCTAAAGAACCTTGTAATGTTACTGCAGTAAATCTGTAGATAATATACACTCCTATTGTATGTAGATGACAGTGGAAGTGAATATGAAGATTCGGCTGCCAGTCAAGCTGGCTGCTTTGTTCTGGGTGGTGGCAAACTTATTGTTAAAGTTGTATTTATCCAGACAAATGGCTGACTTGAGTCCTGTAGATGGTGAACCGGGTTTAGAATTTGGAATCGTGTAACTTGCTGCAGAGTTGATCTGCAGGATTACAATTAGAAACAGAACCTGTATAATGAAGCAGACCGAATGAACTGAATGTTTGTTTTTGTTTTTTTTTCTTGTCTTTATTCCTTATTAATTAGCTTGATTCAGAAATAGAAACTGCCAGAATGAACTATCAAATCACTATAGGGTGCAAGTAGAGAGTACCTAGGTTTCTGTGTTTTGCTAGTGGATTAGCTCAACATCTAGAAAACCAAAAGAATGCATATCTATTAGCAATTCATTGATTTGTGCTTTTAGGATCTTTCCCAGACGCACAACTTCCTTCAAAGCGGCTCATTGGATCCAAGAACTTTGACTTCCTAAATTCTAAACGAGAAGAGTTTCAGGAATATCTGCAGGTACATAAAATTTAGCTTGTCGATGCATTTTAATTTGAGTGCAGTAGTAGGGATGACTTACTGCAGTCTTAAGAGGAAATAGTTCTTCACTTGATGGTTAGTGAACCTGCGGAATTCTCTACCACAAAATCCCGTGGAAGCGAAGTCACTGAATATATTCAAGGAAGAGAAATTCCAAGATTTTAAAAGGGTATGGGGCTAAAGTGGTAATATGAAATTAAGATAGAGGATCAGCCATGTTCTCATGAAGTGGCAGAGCAGGCTGGAAGGGCTGAATGGCGTACTCCTATTCCTAGTTTCTACGTTTCTACCATGCTTTGAGTATACTGAGCATGACTTTTAACTGCTGTGATGTAAACTGAAATTTACTTGTATAAATATTAATGTTATTTGTTGAGTTTGCATTTTTGGTTTTTTGTGTTGGTAACCAGGTTTTCTATACTGAAGTTGTTAATTAACTTATAATAGTTAATATTTAATAGACAGAGGGAAGTTGAGGAGCAAATGTGTAGAGAAATCTTAGATATATGAAAGAATAGGGTTGTAATAGGAGGGGATTTTGATTTCCAAACATTAACACTATGGCAGTGCCAGTCAAAGAAATGGATAGTGAGGAATTTGTTAAATGTGTTCAAGAAAATTTTCCTTTATATAAATGTACCTACTAGAAAAAGAGCAAAACCTGACCACCTCTGAGGAAATAAGGCAGGGCAAGTGACTGGGGTTTTAGTTGGGGAGCATTTTGGGACTAGTGATCATAATCCTATTAGTTTTAAAAAGTTATGGAAAAGGATAGACCTGATCTAAAAGTTAAAGTTCTTAATTAGAGTGAGGCACATTTTAATGGTTTGAGAAAAGAACTTTCTAAAGTTGATAGAAGGAGACTGTTCGCAGGTAGAGGGATGACTGTCAAGTGGGAGGCTTTCAATGGTGTGATAATGAGAGCTCAGAGATATTATGTTCCTGTTAGAACGAGGGATTAGGCTGGTAAGAGTAGGGAACAATGAGGTTCTAGTTAAGAATAAGAAAGATCATCTATTAGATAGCGACAACTGAGATCGAATGAATCTCTTGAAGAATATAAAGAGTACAGGCATTCTTAAGAGGAAATCTGGAGAACGAAGAAGGAATAGGAGATGACCATATCTGCCAAGGCTAAGGATAATCCAAAGAGATTCTGCAAGTACATTTAAGAGCGAATGATCAACTAGAGAGAGAATAGCACCCCTTAAAGATTGATGAGGTTGTCTGTGTTGGACCTCGGGCGATGGGAGACATAGTAAATGAATATTGCTCTTTAGTTTTTACTTTGGAAAAGGAGATGGAAGCTAGAGAACTCAGAAATAAATATTTATGTTTTGAAAACAGTTCAGATTACAGAAGAGAAAGTGCTGGAAGTCTCCGAAAACACAAAGGTGGTTAAATGTCCAGGACCTGATCAAATGTATCCCAGGACATTGTGCACAGTTAGGGAAGAAATTGTAGGACTCCTAATCGAAATACTTGTAACATCTATAACTTCGTGTGAGGTGCCAGAGAACTGAAGAGTGGTTAATGTTGTGCCTTCATTTTAATAAAGGCTGTAAGGAGAAGCCTGGGAACTATAGACCTGTAAGCATGGCATCGGTGGTGGGTAAGTTATTGGATGTGATTCTGAAAGATAGGATTCACGTGCATTTGGAGACGCAAGGGGTGATCAGAGATAGCATGGTTTTGTGCGAGGGAAATCGTATGTCTCAAACTTGATTGAATTTTTTAAGGAAGTAGCCAAAAAGATTGAGGGTGTAGTGGTAGACGTTGTTCACATGGACTTTGTTACAGCCTTTGACAAGGTTCGGCACGATAGCTTATTTAGTAAAGCTAAATCATGTGATTGAGAGAGCTTGCCAATTGGATACAAAGCTGGCTTGATGGTTGGAGACAGGCTAGTGGTGGAGGCCTGTGACCAGCGATATTCCACAGGGATTGGTAATGATCCACATTTGTTTGTCATTTATATGAACGATTCGGGTAAGAATATAGGAGACATGGTTAGTAAGTTTGCGGATGACGCCAAACTTGGTGGTATGATGGACAGTGAAGGAGGTTATCTAAGATTACGAAAAGATCTTGTTCATTTTGGTCAACGGGCTGAGGAGTGGCAAATGGAGTTTAATTTGGATAAATGCGAGGTATTGTATGTTGGTAAAACGAACAAGGGCAGGACTTGTACAATTAATGGTAGGGCCCTGTGTAGTGCTATGGAACAGAGACCTAGGGGTGCAGGTACATAATTCTTCAAAATTTGCATTGGACAGGGTGTTAGGGAGGCATTTTAGCATGCTTGTCTTCATTGCTTAGACCATTGAGTGTAGGAGTTGGGACATCATTGTAAGGTTGTACAGGATGGTGAGGCCTCTTCTGGAGTACTGTGTGCAATTCTGATTGCCCTGCTGTAGAAATTATTAAATTAGAGAGGTTTCGGAAAAGATTTACCAGAATGTTGTTAGATTGGAGGGTTTGAGTTTTTAAAAAATAGGCTGGATAGACAGGGACTTTCTTCACTGCAGCGTAGGAAGTTGAAGGGGGACCTTTTATAGAGGTTTATAAAATCATGAGGGGCATTGATAAAGTGAATAGCAGGGGCCTTTTCCCTAAGGGGTGGGGGGAGTTCAAAACTAGGCATATTTTTAAGGTGAGAGGAAAAAGATTTTAAAAAGTACATGAAGGGCAACCTTTTTTACATGGAGTGGTTCGTGGGTGGAATGAACTGCCAGAGGAAGTGATGGATGCAGTTACAACATTTAAAAGACATTTGGAAAAGTACATGACTAGGAAAGGTTTTGAGGGTTATGGGCCTAATGCAGGCAAAGCGGGACTACTTTAGTTTAGTTTGGGAACATGGTCGGCATGGACTAGTTTGACCAAAGGGTTTGTTTGTTTCCTCGCTACTACTCTGACTCCACTTTGTGAGTATTTCCATAACCTTGGTGACTTGCATCAGAGATGATTTCTGAAGCCTGGCTGTGGAGTGAATGGTTGTGCATTGCTAGTCAACTTTTGTTTATTTAGATTATTTGACAACTGTGCTTGTTAAATAATTTGTCCTCAAAGGTTTGTTACTGTATTCTGGATTTTCTTTTAACTTGAGGGTAACACCCGTAGCTGAGACAGATTTTTAGCTTAACTTTTTACTTTGAGTGGGACAGTCTTGTTAAGTCCTTGGAACGGAATGGCTGTTGAGGACAATGCTTCTGAGACTAGAATGATAGACAAAGTGAATTAGATTGGATTGAAAGCTGAGTACCGTTAAGCTCGTGTGTGTTGTCTTCAGGAAGGAACGATCACAGTTCCAGTCCAGAAGTTGAAGTCTCAAGTGACTTGAACTTGCAGGCACTGAGGTGTGACTATTATGAGTGGTGTTTTGGAACTGTACCAGGGAATCATTTTAGGTACTATATAAAAGTTATTCTGTTGCTTTTCAATTTATGAAAAAAGTCTTGGGATAAATGGGTTATACTTTTTTTTATACTTTTACTGTGAATTTTAATTGTCTCAACCCAGCTGATGTTATTACTAGATGAGTCAAATCCCAGCCTGCACTTATATAGGTCTTTCTATTACTGCAATTGGTCTTCCATTTAATTTGCAACAACTAGCTTTAGTGTGCCTGTTTTATTACTTGTTATTTTCTTTATATCATGTTTACGTTCTCCCCTTTTATTTTTACTATTTTGGCTGTTTACCCTAAAAACTATACTTCTAAATTCACATGTTGAAACAAATCTCTCATTGGTAACAGCTCAGGAAATGATTCTTATCCCTTTTTCTTTTGTTCCTTTATTCTAAGATTTTCTTTCTCCATGTCATGTTACCTGAGACCCCTCTCTTTGAAATTCAAACTTTTTGACCTCTGTTTCTTCTCTTGTAATTAACAATTTCATTTTTCATTTTTAACTGAATCTCAGCTACTTCTATCATTAAACATTTCAATTTCACCTCAAAATGATGGGTAACCTTTTAAACACCTCACTGTTTTTATTTCAACATTCAATGTATTTGTTAACTTTCTTCAACGTTATTGAAAGATTTGAAACAATCCACTTGTGTTTCTACTCCCAGAAAAGTCAAAGCATTTTGAAAGTCAAGTTTGTGTAATATAGTCAACAACAGTTCTCTTGTATGTCCATGCTGCCACATATTTATTTAAAGATTCCTCCTAAATTTAAATAAGTCCTATCCTGCCAAGAGCAGGACTTCACTATGATCCCAACTAATGGTAATATTTAACGTGACAGATTCTAGCGTTTAACCTGACTTGGTAAATCATAAGTTTAACTTTTGCAACTGCGTACTGTGGTAGTTATCACTGAAAGTATTCGCAGTGGGCTAAGGTGCTTTCAGTACAAGTTTTATTACGTAAAAATCAAATGAAGCTATGTAAAAGTGAATTTGAAGAGATTGAGACATAAACAGCAAAACACTCTAGCCTGTATTTTGTCGATCAATCCCTTGTGCAAAATGCATTGCCTCACACTTTTCTCTATTAAGTTCCATCTAGCAGACTGTCTTTGTAAGTTCTTGACTTGCAGTACTGTACCTCAACTCACCAATTTTCACAGGGGTGCTCCATCCCAATCATAAAACGGTAGGTGTCCTTGTTGTAAGCCCTGCATGTAGAATTAGAAGGCTAGGTAAGTTGCAGGTCAACACAAATCAAACTTGCTGTAATGCAAATTGGATCCTTCAGAAAGTTCTTAGAGTACAGGACATTGGTTAGGCCACTTCTGGAATACTGTGTGCAATTCTGGTCACCCTGCTATAGCAAAGATTTTGTGAAACTTGGAAGGGTTCAGAAAGATTTACAAGGATGTTGCTGTGGTTGGTGGGCTTAAGCTATAAGGAGAGGCTGAACAGGCTGGAGTTATTTTTCCTGGAACGTCTGAGACTGAGGGGTGACGTTATTGAGGTTTATAAAATCATGAGGGGCATGGATGGGGTGAGTAGCCATCCCCTACTTTCAAGCCCTACCCATACACAGGATCTGTTCAGATGAGGAGGAACACAACGGACAACTGAAAGTGCTGAAGGGCGCTCTCGTAAGAGCGGGATACGATGCTCAACTCATCAATTGCCAGTTCTGACGTGCCACAGTGAAAAACCTCAGAAGACAGACTTGGGATATACCTGATGGGGTACCCTTTGTCGTCCAGTACTTCCTAGCAGCGGAGAAACTCCACCACGTTCTTCTCAGCCTTCAACACATCGTCGATGACAATGAGCACCTCGCCAAGAACTCCCTCCGTCTCCACTTCTCTCCTTCAAACAACCATCAAACTTTAAACAGACCATTGTTCGCAGCAAACTACCCAGCCTTCAGAACAACATCAACCACACCATTCAACCCTGTAATGGCAATCTCTGCAAGACATGTCAGATCATTGACATGGATACCATCACACGTGAGAACACCACCCACCACATGCATGGCAGATACTAATGTGAGTCAGCCAATGTTGTCTATCTCATACACTGCAGGCAAGGATGCCCTGAGGCATGGTATTTTGGCAACCATCCAGATGTTATGACAATGGGCGAATGGGCACTGCACAACAGTCACCAGATAGAGATACTCCCTCCCAGTGGGGGAACACTTCAGCGGTCAAGGACATTCGGCCTCGAATCGCTATGGCGGACTTCAGGATACAGAACAAAGCAGAGTTGCCGAGCAAAGGCTGATAGACAAGTTTGGTACCCATGAGGCCGGCCTCAACCGGGATCTTGGGTTCGTGTCACACTATAGGTGACCCCACCACAGTGTATACACTCAAACGCGTGTGCATAAACACACACTCTCGTACATACTCTCAGTCACACTAACCCTGTCTCGTACATACTCTCAGTCACACTAACCCTGTCTCGTACACCTGTGTGGCTCTCCACACGCTCTCCACACGCTCTCCACACGCTCTCCACACGCT
>NC_063340.1:27974627-27980139 GCF_021869965.1 Rhincodon typus | reverse complement strand
TCTCCACACGCTCTCCACACGCTCTCCACACGCTCTCCACACGCTCTAATTTGTAGACAGTCAATGTGGCATTTTGTAACTTCCTACTTTGGAAATAAAACTAGTCTGGCTCCAAGTTGATAGATGTAATGGTGGTGGAGGCTGGTACAATTACAACATTCAAAAGGCATTTAGATGAGTATACGAATAGGAAGGGTTTAAAGGGATATGGGCCAAACGATGGCAAACAGGACTAGATTAATTTAGAATATCTGGTCGGCAAGGATGAGATGGATTAAAGGGTCTGTTTCTCTCTGTATATCCCTGCTGTAATACCTTCAGTACTGCATCTGAGAGATGACTTTCTGCACCTGTACACAAAAAAAAATGGCTAAGCAGATTAAAAGCAATATCAACTCCAAGTAAAATTCTTGGATTAAAATAGATTCTTCAACTTTGAGGTAAAAATATCCCTTTGACATTTGCTTCTAATGATCGGTATCTTGGGAGATAACTGACATGTGACTGACTAAGATTTGCAAGATGGTGTTGAATTAACATTTCAGCAGACATACTCTTCCAAAGCAACTTTGTGTCTTAATTGATTTCCAAATGTTCTGCTTTCCACCATTATTAGCTGGCAGACGGTATCTGCTTTCTCATCTGAATTCCGACAGACAGTGTGTTACTTTGCCATTCATTTACCATCACTGGGATAAAATCCTGGAATACCTGCACCATCTGGTCTTCAGCGGCCCAAGAAAGCAGCTCACCATTACCGTCGGAGGCAATTAGGAATGGGCAATAGATTGTACTGAAAATCTTTAATAGCTCCCAATGCAGTGAAAACAAGGAATGCATTTTCCAGCTGATGTTGGCTGATCTGGGGTCACATTATTAGTTTTTTTTAGGACTAATTTTTAATGGATTGGGGTAGTTGTTCATTTGGAGTGCTGAGAAGATGTCTGACTTTTTTCTAAATCGAAAGGGGACATTTTCAAAAACCACTTATTGGAAATTACATGGTTTAAGCTAAATGAGCAGCCACAGTTGATGGTTGCTGAATTTGAGTTGTGGTTAGGAAGATCTGTGCCTGTTTTGATATTGTTGAGAATTCATTTGAGGCATAGCTGGCTGTGAGATGGAAATACCCAGTTCATCCTCTGCCTTTCTGTGAAAACTTCTTTGGGGGTCCATTGTTATAACTGAAAGACTGATCTCTTGAAAAACCTGACACAGCATTTCTTGACGATTACTGACTGAACTGCATCTGTAAAGGTTTCATTGACAGCTGTCCATGTTCAATTATGCCGAATGATGTGTACCAGGAGGCCAACTGAAAGCCATACTGAACATTTCATGCTTTATCGTTTTGTTTCAAAGGCCATCAATTATTGGCCAAAGTGTTTTCTTTCAAAATTAATCACTGCGGAGAAAGTTTTATTATTTTTTCTTTAATTTGTGTGTGGACGTATTTCATTGAGTTAAAGTTTATATATTTGGATTCAAACTGTAAATCTAATTTAAATCTTTGAATAAGTTTATAATCAATTGTGTTTATTACAGAAATGTTTTTTCTAAACTTAATATTAAAATTTACTATCAGTAATTGGGTAAAGCATTTAAATTTACATTGTGACTCGTGAAGTAGTGGGACTGGAGCAATACAGTGCACCTCTACAACCTCAGTCATAACATCCTTTGGTTCGAGATAAGTTTCTGGGGCTATGTTCAGGCACATAATGGCTGACGTTATGTAATATTACTTTGTGTCCTGCATGATTGGTCAAAGGACTGTTTTAAATAATTTGAAATGGATAATTCTCCTTGACTGTTAATTTAAACATTGAAAGATTCACTTGCTTTGGCTAAGTAATTGAAATGCTTGACAGGATAGGTGCTTCACAGGGTGAAAACATTTTAAAACAAAATTTGACACCAAGCCACAGAAGGAATGATTAGGATAGCTGGCCAAAGCTTGATCAAAGAGGAAGATTTTAAGTGTCCTAAATGAGGAAAGTAGCCGGAAGTTCCAGACCTTAGGGCCAATGCAGTTGAAGGTGTGGTAGGTCAAAGTCTGGGGCCCCCCTGAGTCTTGGAGTGCAAATGTTTTGAAGGATTATAAAACTGACAAACGTTGTGTAGATAGGGAGGGGCAAGACCATTGGAGGAATTTGGAAATGAGGATGAGAATTTTAAAATCAAAACGTTGGTTATTCAGAGGTCAGTGGAGGTCAGCGAGTTGAGGGAGTATTATTGAACAGGATTGGATACGAATTAAGACGGGCAGCAAGAGTTTTGACAGAGTTTAGTGGTAGAACTGGGTATGCTGGCCAGCAGTGTATTAGAGTAGTTGAGTCAAAAGGTAACAAAGGTGTTGGAGAGAATTTTGCTGGAAATGGCACTGAGCCAGGAGTGGAATCAAATGATGTCATGCAAGTGGGAATTGGCGGTCTTAGTGATGATGTCAACATATACTCAAATATAACACCAAGGCTGCAGATGGTCAGATTAGATCAAATAGTTGACAGGGAGAGCAGTGGAACTGATGAATAATATTTAATTGTAGGAGATTACTGCTCATTGTACTCTGTACCCTGTGTCAGCTGAGGAGTCTGACATTTCGAGATGGTGGAGCAGAAAAGGGTTGTGATGAGGTTATCCCTCATCCCATGACCAACCTTCCCTCATCCACACCACCTTGTCCTGACTCAACCTGTCTATCTTCTCTCCCACCTGTCCGCTCCTCCCACCTCACTGACCAATCCCCACCACTGCCTACCTGCACTCACCTATCACCATCCCAGTTACCTTCCCCAGCCCCACCCCTCCTCTCTCTTTATTTCAGAGCTCCCTTCCCCATCCCCCATTTCTGAAGAAGGGTCCTGACCTGAAATGACAACTTTTCTGCTCCTCTGATGCTGCCTGGCCCGCTGTGTTCCTTCAGCTCCACACTATTATCTCTGACTCCAGCATCAGCAGTTCTTACTGTCTCTATGTATGGAAACTTACTTGTTTTGAATTATATTGCCAAGAATCAGATGAGAAAAAAGGGGTCCTGCTTCAAAGATAATGATCTAAGAATGTCCTTAAACAAAATTCAGAAATTAATTGTGAATGAACATCCTTCACTTGAACATTTCAAAACAGTATACTGGCAATGATGTTGTCTAGCTTTTGTTGTGTGTAAATTCTAAGTCAAGTGCTGACTTGTTTGTATTAAGTGGATTAGAATAACCCATTTAGAAAATTGAGTCTTTAAAGTCTAAATATTCTACTTAAACCATGAGTGTTGATTTAATATACTTCAACTTTATTAATAGAATTTGCTGAAACACCCAGAACTGAGCAACAGCCAACTCCTGGCCGACTTTCTATCCCCAGATGGCTGTCAGTCACAGTTTCTTGAGAAAATTCTTCCGGATGTAAATCTGGGTGAGTGTAATGATCTGTTCAGACCACGCTGCACGTTGCCTTTGGTCTTTTTTGATAAGAAATGAATAATTTGCCATTCTAACTGAGATGACTGAGAATTATGTAAATAGACAAAGTGTTGAACTTAAAAGGAAATTCAGATTAGAATCAGATTTTACACTGCAGCAAATAAAAAGGCATTAATGAAGCTTTAAGTAAACATTGATTAACAACATGCTTGTGTCACAGTGCAGTGGGTGTCAGTGCGACAAGGCTCCTCCTTTAGCAATAGCTAGCCAGCAATTTTGTTCAGGTTCAAAAAATGTGCTTTTCAGAAATCGACAGCAATTCAAATAATATGTATGTGATTGATTGATTAGTTACCTGATTTTTGGTTTCACATTGGGATTGTTCACGTTTCACATTGGGCAGCATGGTGGCTCAATGGTTAGCACTGTAGCCTCACAGCACCAGGGACCCAGGTTCAATTCCACCCTCGGGCGACTGTCTGTGTGGCGTTTGCAGATTTTCCCTGTGTTTGTGTGGGTTTCCTCCCGGGTGCTGCAGTTTCCTCCCACAGTCCAAAGATGTGCAGGTTAGGTGGATTGGCCATGCTAAATTGCCCTTAGTGTTCAGGGATGTGTAGATTAGGTGCGTTTATAGGAGGA
The DNA here is from genome assembly GCF_021869965.1 of Rhincodon typus. Lineage (NCBI taxonomy): Eukaryota > Metazoa > Chordata > Chondrichthyes > Orectolobiformes > Rhincodontidae > Rhincodon > Rhincodon typus. The sequence goes on along the minus strand of NC_063340.1, from coordinate 27,976,078 downwards.
TGGGTCTGGTTGGGATGCTCCAAAGGTTGGTGTGGACTTGTTGGGCCAAAGGGCCTGTATCTACACTGTAGGAATTCTACGATGATCTATGAAAATTATTTGAGTAGTCATGTCATACAGTCATAGAACTGTACAGCATGGAAATAGACCCTTTGGTCCAACTTGTCCATGTTGACCAGATATCTAAATTAATCTTGTCTTTATTTGCCAGCAATTGGTCCATATTTGTCTAAACCCTACCTATTCATATACCCACCTAAATGCCTTTTAAATGTTGTAATTATATCAGCCACCACCACCATCTCTTGGCAGCTCATTCTACACACGCACCATTCTCTGCAGGAAAATGTTGCCCCTGAGGTCTGTTTTAAATCTTTTCTCTCTCACCTTAAACCTACGCTGTCTCGTTTTGGAGTCCCCTACCCTTGGGGACATTTTGAAATGTGTTTGGGACATATTAATTGGATCCAGTTGTTCTGAATAAAGACTGGACTCTGATTCAGATCAGTTCTAGAACTTTTCTTGATACCTTCACCTACTGCCTTTTCTTCACCTTGGCTTGATTAATACTGCCCAGTTTTGATTGAGTTCACAAGGGTTAGTAGAGAAGCTTAAATAGCAATTGGGGGCTGTGCTATTTAGCCCTCTGCTATTTTAACTGGAGTGACATTTCTCGTGTGAAGGCTATGACCCATTAATATCATTAATGCTGCAGTGAGATTAATACTTAAAATTGTGGAAGGTACAGACTGTGTCAAATTGGAGCATGGTTAGGAGGTACCAAGTTAAACTTTGTTTTAGTCGTTGGAAGGATTCTTTGGGGACCAAAGGAGCAGTAATACTCTCTAGGCCCCACAAACAGTTCTCTGCCCTCAATTTCCTACTCCACCCACCCTGACTAGCACCTTCAGCTCCTGTCTTTGTGAACATGCTGATGTCTTGCATCCACCTCAGTTTTTGCTCTCTCAAATCTTGATGTCACTCCTGCCAGTGTTGTGCAGGAGAATCAAAACCATTAAGGTAACCTGGACCCCACACTGAGGAATTCTTTCAATCATCTCGATTTTGAGTTAAGATTGGGAATGGTGTGTGTCCCCTTGACCATTTTGAGAAATCTAGTAATTCTACTATACAACTAAATCCTAACACAGTCTAGAGGGAATGAGAAAACATGAACTGACAATGAAGGCTGAAAGAATAAATGAATTGGGCAGTTAATACTTTATGGATGTAACTAGCACAATTAAATTGTAGACAAAGTTGTTTGAATAGAGCTGGAGTATAAACCACTTGTAAACAGAACACAAGAATTTGTTATAACAAGGTGTAGAGCTGGATGAACACAGCAGGCCAGCAGCATCAGAGGAGCAGGAAAGCTGACGTTTCGGGTCTAGACCCTTCAGAAATGGGGGAGGGGGAGGCGGGATTCTGAAATAAATAGAGGGAGGGGG
>NC_063340.1:27959466-27974227 GCF_021869965.1 Rhincodon typus | reverse complement strand
GCTCCTCTGATGCTGCTTGGCCTGCTGTGTTCATCCAGGTCTACACCTTGTTATCTCAGATTCTCCAGCATCGGCAGTTCCTGCTATCACAAAAATTTGTTAATTGAATTAGGACTACTCAAACACGATATTGTGCTATCTGTTATAGGGAAGATTATCAAGTCTGTCCCTGGAAAACTGATCAAAGAGGTGAGTTCCAACATCTTTTTTTTTTCACAGTAATTCACCTGCATAATATTGTCAGTCAAGGTGGGCAGGGCACGCTTTGCCGGGTTTTTACCTAGAAAGGGCTGCTGGGGAATGTACAAGAATAACTATCACCAGTGTGGTCAATTTCATTTCACAAGCACCAATTCAGTTGTGGAACTGTCTCACTTAGCATTATCAGTGCATTTGGAAATGAAAACTGGCACAACCTTGTGTTTGATGCACTCCTTGAAGGAATTCAATAGAAAGTGTAGTTGTTCAACTTGCTGGCAAGTTAACAATGTTGTTAGCCCAAATTTGGTCTACGTTTATGTTGTACCTCAGAGACCCAAATACTCATTTGATAGTGCAGAATCTGCTGAAAAAAGACATATATTTTGTTGAAGCTTTTTGTCGTCTTGTCATCAGGTCATTTTATGAGCATACAAATTTAAAGGGAAAACCATGAGAGTCTGAATTGATTAGAAAATAAAAACTGATATGTAGAGACATTGCATTGGAGAATGCATCTGTTAATGTTGTTTGACTGATAACAGCCAGGCTTTAAAATTTTAAACCAGGTTGGTTGGCTTTGATTCTGAGCATTGTCCTGAGAAATGAACCAGTGAATGGCTGTTTCCTGTTCAGTTGTAACAGGTGTTTACCAACTAATCAGTACACTGTTTGCATACAGTATAAATGTTAGTTTTTCCCTTGAATTTGTATTCTTCCAAAATGTACCAATGAGTGCAAGATGATCAGCAGATCTGCATTTTTTTAATCAATACTCTACTTCTTTATGACCACAGGACTATTTATACACCTGATACATATGTACAAGAAAGTTAAAACTTGGATAGCAGCAACGTAGTTTATTTGCTCTTAACTGCAAGTTAAACTTTCAATTGAATTTCTTCAATAGTGTGTTAAGCTCAAGGTTTTGCCTGTTTCCATTTCCCAACTTACTGCCAAAATGAGACAGTCCTAAGACTGAAAGTGAATTTAAGCAAAATGAAATTAGCAATTGCTTCTTACTCTGGGATAATATTTCCTCAATCATCTTTAGCTTGGTCTTGCCATGATCTGATCTGAATATATCCTTTGCACATTATTAGTCCATGCTATTATCATGCATCACCTTTGGAAAGCGTGTCCTAATATTGAGACCAATCTCATTAATAAAAATTAGAAGGAAATCTTGCTGTCCATCCACCTGGACCTCCATGAATTGGCTAATCCTTTTGTAATGGTAGAGAAATCCTAATTAGCTTCATGCTTAAACCGCAACCTGCAGCTAGTAGAATGTGAAACAAGTGTGAAAAACATTCAGCAAGGCAAAACGTTTGACAAAGGATCCATTTTGGAATGTTGAAATCTGTTTATCTCAACAGATGCTGCTGAATTGTTGAATTGGCTGATATTTTGTTTTTGTTGGAGCTTCATCTTTAACTAATTATGACTGGTCTCTGTGCATTTAGCTGAATCAGTCCTGCCATCTGATTGTTGCAAGTCTGTTCCCAGCTACAATCAACCCGGTTGGCCTAGGCCTTTGGTGGATTGTTGTTCCTACTTGCTCTTTTAATGAACGTGCTTCTATTGAAATTCTGACTGCTGCTAATGTGATGAAGGAACCTGGTTGGGATCAGTTTACTTTATATGACATGACCAATCCAGCAGTACAAAGGGCCTGTCAGCAATCTTATTTTAACTATTAACTCTGTCACATGGTCAGGCCAGGTTCCTCCGAAATCAGTTTGTTCAACTGATCCAAATTACAGAGATCAAAAATAATAAATAAAATTAGAGTTGGATTTTATTGTCATGTGTACTCAAGTACAAGAGTACAGAAAATGTTGCCCCTCGTGGTGCCGTCTTAGGTACAAAGTACCTGGATACAAATCTTTGCTACAGACAGAAATAAAGAAGAAAAAGGTGCCATTACCTTAGTGATTCATAGTATAAGTTAGAAAATAAGACATACAGTTAAAAAGATAAAGCTACAGTCAGATAAACAGATTACGGATAAACATGGTGTAGAACTGGATGAACACAGCAGGTCAAGCAGTATCAGAAGAGCAAGAAAGTTGACGTTTCGGTTCTGGACCCTTCTTCAGAAATGGGAGAGGGGAATGGGACTCTGAAATAAAGGGTTGGGGGAGGCGTTGATGGAAATAGAATAAGGAGCGGATAGGTAGAGAGAAGACAGACCGGTCAAAGAAGTGGGGATGGAGCCAGTAAAGGTGAGTGTAGATGGGGAGTTGGGATGGGGGTTGGTCAGTTGAGGGAAGACAGAGGTCAAGCAGGCGGCGATGGGGCTGGTAGGGGGGGGGGGGGGGTGGGGGTTGGTCAGAGAGGTGGGAGGAGTGGATAGTGGGAGAAAAGACGGACAGGTCAAGGAGGTGGGGACGAGCTGGGCTGGTTTTGGGATGAGGTCAGGGGTGGGGAGATTTTGAAGCTTGTGAAGTCCACATTGATACCATTGGGCTGCAGGGTTCCCAAGCGGAATATGAGGTGCTGTTCCTGCAGCCTTCGGGTGGCATCGTTGTGGCACTGGAGGAGGCCCAGGATGGACATGTCGTCCAAAGAGTGGGAGGGGGAGTTGAAGTGGTTCGCGACTGGGAGGTGCAGTCGTTTGTAATAAACTGAGCGTAGGTGTTCCACAAAGCAGTCTCCAAGCCTCTGCTTGGTTTTCCCGATGTAGAGGAGGCCACGTCGGGAACAGCGGATACAATATACCACATTAGCAGATGTGCAGGTGAACATCTATTTAATGTGGAAGGTTTTCTTGGGGCCTGGGATGGGAGTGAGGGGGGAGGTGTGGAGCAGGTGTAGCACTTCCTGTGGCTGCAGGGAAAAGTGCCAGGGGTGGTGGGACTAGTGGGGAGTGTGGAGCGGACGAGGGAGTCACAGAGCGAGCGGGTCCTCCGGAAGGCAGATAAGGGTGGGGAGGACAAAATGTCCTTGGTAGTGGGGTCAGATTGCAGGTGGCGGAAGTGGTGGAGGATGATGCGTTGAATCTGGAGGTTGGTGGGGTGGTACGTGGGGACAAGGGGGATTCTGTTTTTGATGTTATTGCGGGGAGGGTTTATGAGGGATGAGTTGCGGGAAACGCGAGAAATGCAGTCGAGGGCGTTTTCGGCCACAGTGGAGGGGAAATTGCGGTCTTTGAAAAATGAGGACATCTGGGATGTCCGGGAGTGAATGGCCCTGTTCCCGAGATGAGGCATTCCACTCCCATCCTATCTGCTCCTTTTATCCACCTTCCATCATTGTCTCCCCCTCTCTCTCTATTTGAGTCCCCTTCCCCTCCCCCGTTTCTGAAGAAGGGTCCAGACCCGAAACGTCAACTTTCCTGCTCCTCTGATGCTGCTTGGCCTGCTGTGTTCATCCAGCTCTACACCTTGTTATCTCAGATTCGCCAGCATCGGCAGTTCCTACTATCTCTACAGATAAACATTACATTGCAGTTGATCAGCGCAGAGGCTTCCACACATGGTCTGACTGGTCATGCAAGCTGCTGACCACCTACGTTAATTCCCAGTCCAACGTGTCCCTGCTGTACTTCATGCCTCATACTCACTCCACGCTGGCCCTCAGCCGCTCTGCTCCACTCCATGCCTCTAGCCCACTCTGCTCCATCATCAAGCCTGCTCTGCACCGCTCCATGCCTCCAACCCATTCCATTCTGGCCTTCAGCTGCTCCAAAGTAAGCTTTTTTTTCTAAAAAAAAAACACGTTAAAATCTTAGAAAAAAAGAGAGGAAGAAAAAGGCAAAAATGAGAAATCAGATGGGTGGATGAGCCCCGAGCTGAGGAACCTGGACACTCCCTACTCTGCCTCCGCTATCTAGATATAAAGATTAATCAATTATAGGTTAATCGTTTGCCTACATAGCGGCCAGCGATACATTACTGTGAAGTATTTCTTGCACATCTGAATAAGTGAACCGCTAGTTCTGTTTTCTGCTGCAAGCGTGTGATTTGTTCGAAAGTGCTGCATATGTTTTGCAATTCACATTACAACCTTGACGGTTATTGTGTGCACCTGGGCAAATTATTTAGCTGTGGGGTTGGAGCAAACAAAGTACAAAGTGTGCAGTTCTCAGCAGGTGGTGCTGGGTAGTTATCAGAAGCAGACACATACATTATTTTTCCCAAGAGAATGGAGGCCAAATTGTTGACTATTTGTTGTGCCCTGACTGAGATCTGATAACTCCAGGTATCTTTCCCTAGAAATTGTTCATTGAAACTATGACCTCTGTGAGGTAGAAAGTGTATTAGTTTGATATTTTTAAAGAAGCTTTTAATCAAATTGAAAAGAAACATGAATACAGTTGCATTCCCTACATCAAATTTTATTTTGCTTTCTTTCTAATTAACTGCGTCATCCTCATTTTATATCTGCCTTTCATTTAAATTGTACGGCAGGTGTAGCATGTATGAAGCTGTTATTTCCCTGTTTTGGTTGCAGAAAGGCCAACATCTAGAGTCGTTCCTCACAGCATTCATCAATTCCTGTGAGGCTCCCAAACCGAAACCAAGTAGACCAGAACTCACCATTCTCAGTCCTACTTCAGAAAACAACAAAAAGGTAAATTTGAGAGCAGTGTATTTGGCAGGTAATTTGTTGGAAGAACTAATCAGTATTACATTTTGCCCACTTTTTCTTAAATCACTTTGGGCAACCCAGTGCTTGGTGGAAATTGTAACACAATTTTTATTCACAAGTAGATTTTTCAGAAGGATCACTAAATCTGAAATGTTAACTGTGATTTCTCTCCACAGATGCTGCTACACCTGCTGAGTTTTTCCAGCAATTTCAGTTCTTGTTTCCGATTTCCAGCATCTACAATTCCTTCAATCTTTTAGAATATTGATCACCTACTCTGGAGTTGGGATTATGTTATGATCGGTGTTTGCGATCAACTCCCAAAATTTCGTCCGTGTATTTGGTAATCCAGAAGAAGTAATGCTAATGTTAAGCTTTGGCAGGTGGCTATTCTATTCCACTGATCTCTGATATGTGACCATGTTGGTCATATGGTGGCTACTTGAAAAGTTCGTAGTGAAATTGATATTTTAAGGAGAAGCGAAATTTAAGTAAGTAAATTTTGTTGATGTGAAGGTTGAAATAAATGCTTTTATATTGCATCTTTACAAAAAAATCCAATAATTTTCAGAATTAACACGCTATCTACAGCAAAGAGTAACATTTCTATATTGCCGCAGCACCTGTTTACCACACCTATTTTCAAGAGTCAGAATTTAGTGCTATTTTTAAGACATGCATGTCTGTAGGTCATTTCAAATTCAGTAATGTTATACAAATTTATTATTTTTTTTAAATGGATATGAAGGTATTGGAGAGATATGGGGATAACACGGGTAAGTAGAATTGAAGAGCATCATTCACGATAATTTTTGACATCAGGACAGTCTTTGCCAATGCTGAACAAAGAAGCTGAAAGATATGCTCATGTTATTCGCAACATGAGGGTTAATTGACTAATAATATGTCCAAAGCCTTGTGTACAGTACACACTTCCTATCAGTGTTCAATTTACTTTGTGTAACACTTAAGGCATCTTACTTGGTCCTCTGACTCACTAACAGCATTATGGAAAACATATTAGTTATTCTTTCTGTTTAAAACACAGGAATAGTCATGGAAAGTAAATGACAACATGTGTAATTCTGGATTACCGTATTTAAATGATGTAGAAGGAATGAGTTTCATCAGTAGTTAATATCTCCTTTCTTTCAGCTTTTTAATGACTTGTATAAAAATAATGCCAATCGTTCTGAAAGTACAGAGAAGAAGTACAACCAGAACTACTTCATGGAAATGATGACGTTAGATGGTGTTTATGATTATCTGATGTACGTGGGTAAGTGAGTCTTCCAACTGTCCGACATTCAAGCTGAAAATTACATCTATGGAAGACTGCATCCTCCAGAATTGTGGTTGCTCGAATGGGATACTATGCTTCATGTTGATGTGGTTGTCTAACCTTAACATGACTTCTGTATTTATTGTGGATGCAGGCATAGCAGATTCAAATAGTCATCTATTAAGGGATCACTATTGTCATTTTGCTGAGATGCTTTTCTTTAATGTAACACAATAGCTTGGATTAAACAAGTAGTAAATAGTCCAGTCCTGTAGTGCTATGCTGTTTATATTTTATAGTTTGAATGCAGCTTTCTATTTCATTCAGTCGTTGAGCCATGATTACACTGTTATTTGAAGCCTGTTTGCTGGCAGTTATAGGAATGTAAGAGCAGGAGTAGGTCATTCTCCTTCCTACCCTGTTCTGAAACCTCCATCTGAACATGGGTGAATCGTACCTCAACACCACTTGCCTACCTTGGTTCCATTTTACTTGCTGCCCTTAAATATCTATGAATCTGTCGTAAAAGTTTTATTATTGTGTCCACACACTTTGTTTGAAAGAGTTCGGATTTCCACTAACCTTTGTTTGGAAAAAGCTCTTTCTAATTTTACTCTGTAACCAGCTAGATCAAATGATAAGACCCCTGCTAAGAATTATTCCATTCGAAAAAGTAGATTAGGTAAAGAAAAACTAACAAAATTAATATTAGACAGCTACTTTCAGATAAGTCCATGTTTGGAAAGTGGTAGCCTTTTAAAAGTACAATAGCAAGACTTCAGGGCTAGCATGTTCCTCTAAGTGTAAAGGACAAGGACAGCAGTTCAGCTAAATGATTGAAATATAAGCCAATTTCAGGCTAGTCTTGAGCCCCTCAACTGAGCGCACAAACTGTGAAGCACTGAATCTAGGCCTAGATAGACTAGCCAATTTCTACAGATGCAGAAGCTACAAAATCAATTCTATTTGAATGCTTATTTTCCTTTAACCACCACTCCAACACATTGAGGCACAGCATCGTTTGAAATATTGGAGGATGTGGAACATCTAATGTTGCTTCATAAACTCCTGATATAAGTGTATTGATTTGATTTTTAAGTTGATCAAAATGACCAGAATTGCTTTCCTCCTTTCCCTGGTAAGTAAGATTTCACAGCCAAGGTCATAAGCTTCAAGTATTGGTTTGCTCCAGTCTTTTATGTTGACCATTTCTGCAGCATGCTCATTGACATAGATTTATTTAAAAGCAAATCTATTCACAATGTAAACATTTTTTCTCAGCTGAAGATATTGATAACTCTCTCTGTATTGGTCAATTTTTGCATTTAACTGCTAGCATTTGCGTCTCCTCCAGCTCACCCATTTGAGGGGGAAAGAAATCAGGCAACTTTAAAAGTACATGTGGGGAAGAACAGGCAGGATTAGGTTAATGAACACGATGGGACTGGCAGTCTGAAGTGTGTTTATTTTAATATAAGGTGTATGATAAATAAGGCAGATGGAGCTTAGAGGCTGGATTAGTACATGAAACTACAATGTTTTAGCCATTACAAAAAACATAGTTGAGAGAAGGACAGGACTGGCAGCTCAACGTTCCAATATTTAGATGTTTAGATGTTTCAGGCATGATAGAAATAAAGTGGGGGAGTTGTGTTACTGCTTAAGGAGAATGTCACTGCTGCATTAAGAGAGGACACCTTGGAGGGCTCATCCAGCAAGACCATATGGGTAGAACTCCGGAATAAGAGAGGTGCAATCAACTATGATGTGGTTATACTATAGGCCTCCCAATAGCCAGCAGGAGACAGGAATAGATATGTTTGCAAATTATGTAAAGATGTAAAAATAGCAGGGTTGTTGTGGTGAGTGATTTTAACTTCCCCAATATTGATTGGGACTCCCCTAGAGACAGGGACTTAAATGGGACAAAACTTATTAGATGCATTCAGGAGGGCTACTTGAAACAATGTGTAGATGGTCCAACCAGGGAAGGAGCCAAAATAGACCTTGTACTGGGGAATGATCCTGGCCAGGTAAAATAGAAATTTCAGTGGGGAAGCATTCTGGGAGCAGTGATCATAAATCTGTGTGTTTTAAAATAGTTACTGATAAGAAGAAGACCAGTCCTCCTCCGGTGAAAGTGCAAAACTGGGGGAAAGCTATCAACAGCAGTATTAGGCAGGAACTGGAGAAATTAGATCAAGAGTAAATCCACATCTGAACTGGGAGTTTTTTAACAGCAGGTTGATCAGAGTTCAGGATCAGCCTGTTACTGTGAGGATGAAAGACAAGGATGGCAACGTTTGGGAACCCTGGATGACGAGATATTGAAAGTTTAGCCAAAAAGAAAAAGGAAGCATACGTAAAGTTTAAGAAACTGAAATCGGACAAGGACCTTGAGGAATATGAAGGAACCAAAAAAGAATTTAAACAAGGAATTAGGGTGGCTAGAAGGGACTTTGGCAAGTAGGATTAATCATTATCCTGATGTGTCCTCTGCGTATGTTAGGAACAAGAGGACAGATAGGGAAAGGGTAGGTCCACTCAAGGACAAAGGAGGAAATTTATGTGTGGAGCAAGAGGAATTGGGTGAGGTCTTTCAGAAGATTAAGTCACATGGGATCCACGGTAAGTTGGATACAAAATTGGCTTGGTCATAGAATACAAAGGGTAGTTGTGGAGGGGTATTTTTCTGACTGGAGATCTGTGACCAGTGGTGTTCTGCAAGAATCAGTACTGGGACCTCTTGTTTGTCATATGGATGAAAATGCAGGTGGTCTTGTCAGTTATATTGCAGATGATGTGAAAATTGGTGGGGTTGTGGATAGTGAGGAAGGTTGTTCAAAGGATATTGATCATTTGTAAAGTTGGGCAGAGAAAGGGCAGTTGGAGTTTATTCTGGACAAGTGGGAGGTCAAATGCAAGAGAAAATTATACAGTAAATGCAGAACTCTTAGGAGCAATAATAATGAGAAGGATCTCTGGTTACAAGCCCATAGCTCCCTGAACGTGGCAACATAAATGGATAAGGTGATAAGGAAGGCATATGGCATGCTTGCCTTCATTGGTTGGGGCAGTGAGTATAAAAATTGGCAAGTCATGTTGCAACAGTATAAAACTTTAGGCCATATTTGGAGTATCATATGCTGTTCTGGTCGTTGCACCATAGGAAGGATGTGGAAGGTTTGAGAAGGTGCAACAGAGGTTCATCAGGATGTTGCCAGGATTAGAGTGTATTCGCTATAAGCGGAAGTTGGACAAGCTTGGATTGTTTTTTCAAGGGTGGAGGCTGAGGGGTGACCTGATAGAAGTATATAAAATTGTATTGCATGGATATGTTTGATGAGTCGAGATCTTTTTCCCATGGTGAAAATATCATATAGGGGCTTAAATTTAAGGTGAGAGGGGGAAAGTATAAAGGAAATGTGTGAAGCAACTTCTTTTACAGTGGGTGGTAGGTGTCTGGACTGCACAGGCAGGGGACGTGGTAGAAGCCGATACGATAGCAACATTTAAGAGGCATTTGGACACACACGTGAATAATCAGGGAATAGAGGGATATGGACCATGTGTAGGCAGATGGAATTAGTTTAGAATGGCATCGCCAGTGCAGGCATGATGAGTTGATGGGCCTGTTCTTAAAGTGAGTGGAGGTAGATATAGTGGAGACGTCAGAGGTAGGTCCTTTACTCAGTGTTAGGGGCGTGGAATGCATTGCCGGAGAGGGTAGTGGAGTCAGCCTCATTAGGGGCATTTAAGCAGCTATTAGATAAGCATATGGATGATAGTATAAGGTAGAGGTGGAGCTTAGATAGACCTTTAGGATTAGGGTAAAAGTTCGGCACAATATCGTGGGCCGAAGAACAGTACAGCACAGTACAGGCCCTGTTTCTGTACTGTATTATATATTCTGTGCTCCTGTCTTTCTGGTCCCACAGTATGGCTTATTGCTGGAATTAAAGAAATGTATTTGCAGTTTGTTGGCGGCTATAGGAAATACTGAAGAACGCCCAAGTGGATTAGTTTGGCATCTGATCCATTGATTAACCAATTTCAATATGGGAAGCTCAATCAGATGTCTACTTGCCTCCTTTACATATGAAAGAGGTGGCAGGCACTCAATGCCGATATTTTGCCAAATCCTGCAGCTTAGTTTAAATGGATAGAAACAAACTAGAGGAGCAGAAGTAGGTCAGACTATTCTTTGATCCTGTTGTGCAATTTAATAACATCAAGGCTGGCCTAATTGTAATCTTTTTTAAATCCACTTTCAACTCTCATCTGATGAGGTTTCAATTCCTTGCTTAATAATCTATCCAACTTGGCCTTTAAAAATATTCAAGAATTCAAAGATTGGTAGGATTTGACAGGAGTTATTTTTGCCCTCATTGTCTGCTCGTTGAAGCAGGAGTAATGAGGATTAATTTCCACACCAGGAGAGTTTAAGTGTCAGATTGATGATATCCTTATAGTCTAAAGTTTAGGCACAGAGTGCTTGATCTACAAAAGTCTGATTTAAATCACTTGGGTATTTTCTGAATGATTTGCATGAGTCTGATTTTGGATTGAGCAATGAATGTGCAAAACAATTCTTTGAGAGTTTAGATAGATGTGATTTACACCATTCATTAATCCATGTAGCAATGAACCATGAACCTTAAGGTCACATTTTAGAACCAAATACTTGAAATTTTCTGGTGGGTCACGAGTTAACTGAAAAATAACCCTTGAATTTTGGTTCATCTGTTGGCTAAAGAAGTCATTTGTGTATGTTTTCCTATTTAGTGGCATTGTATAAATAAACATCAGCTTAATTTATCTGCCTCTTTTACTTTTACTTTCACCTCTGGTTCAAAGAGAGTGTGACTTTGTTCTCAGCAGACATTTCAGTGCAATACAGATCGTGTGCTTTGTTGAAAGAAAGGTCTTTTAGGAGACATATTAAAGTAAAACATATGCCCCTTTTCTGGTAGTTGAGTTGAATTATAGCTTAGCACAATTCAAAAATCAGGGAGTTGTTGATCTTTTATTCTTCAATGAGACGTGGGAGTTGTTGGCAAGGCCAACATTTATTGCCGATCCCTAATTGTCATGGAGAAGGTAGTGAGCTGTTTTCTTGAAACACTGCAGTTCTTGGAGTGTAGGGACACATTGAAGAACTCTTGTGCTGATGTCCTTGGGCTGAGTTGATTGACCTCCAACCACCACAATTTTCTTTTGTACTAGGTATAACTCCAACCTGTAGAGTTTCCCCTGATTCCCAGAGACTTCAGTTTTGCCAGGGCTCCTTCATGCTGCACTTCGTCAAATTCTGCCTGGATGCCAAGGGCAGTATTTCTGGAGTTTAACTCTCTTCTCCATGCTTGGAACTTTGGTTGTCATGAGGTCAAAAGTTGAGTGGCCTTGACAGAACCCAAATTGAGGATCAGTAAGCAGGTTATTTGCAAGTGCGACTTGAAAGCACAGTCAATGACCCTTGCAACACTACTTGATTGAGAATGAGAATGGATTGCTGGGGTAGTAATTCACCGGGTTGGTTGGATTTGTCCTGTGTTTTGCACTCAAGACATAGCTGGGCGATTTTCCTACGTTGTTTAGTAGAAGCCAGTGTTGCTGGAACAGCTTGTTCAGGGGTACGGCAAGTTCTGGAGTACAGTTTTCAGTACTATTGCCAAATGTTATCACGGCCCAGAATCTTTGCAATCCACACTGTCTTCAGCTGTCTCGTGATATCACATGGAATGAATTGAATTGGTTGAACTGGCATCTGTGATGCAGGGGAGCACAGGAGGAGACTGAAATGTATAATGCTTCACCCTTGTCTTTTGCATTGATATGCTGGGCTCCCCTAGCTTTGGGAATAGAATATATATGGAACTGACATTCTCTTGTTAGTGGTTTAATTGTCCACCACTCATGACCAGATGTTAATAGGACTGCAGAGTTTGGATTGGATGTTCGAGGATCACTTAGGTCTGTCAGTTGTATGCTGCTTCTGCTGTTTGGCATACAGGTAGCCTTTTGTATTCACTTTATCATGTTAATACCTCATTTTTGCGTATGTCCAGTGCTTCTCCTGGTATACCCTCCTGCGCATTTCATTAAGTCACAAAATCATACAGCATGAAAACAGACCTTTCAACCCAACTCATCAATGCCAATCAGATATCCTATCTTGTCTCATTTGCCAGCATTTGTCCCAAGTCCCTCAAACCTTCCTATTCATGTACCCATCCAGATGCCTTTCAAATGTTGTAATTGTAACCGCCACTGCCACCGCCACCGCCTCCTGTGAGAGCTCATTCACACACCACCCTTTGTGTGAAAAATTTGTCCCCTCCGGTCACTTTTAAATCTTTCCCTCTTACCTTAACCCTATGCCTTTTAGTTTTGGACTCCCCTAAGGAGTCCAAGGGAAAAGACCTTGGCTATTCACCCTATCCATGCCCCTTGTAACATTATAAACCTCTATAAGGTCGCCCCTCAGCCTCCTAAAGCTCCAGGGAAAAAAGCCTTGGCTTATTTGGCCTCTCTCTATTGTTCAAACCCTCCAATCCCAGCAACATCCTTGTAAATCTTTTCCGAACCCTTTCAAGTTTCACAACATCTTTCCTGTAGCAGGGAGACCAGAGTTAAATGCAGTAATCTAAAAGTAGTCTCCCCAATATCCTGGTCCACCCACATTTATACTGTGGTCAAGAAAGCACAAGAACGCCTCCACTTTCTTAGGCGAAGAAAATTCAGCATGTCCATAAAGACACTTACCAATTTTTATAGATGCACCATAGAAGGGATTATGTCAGGATACATCGTGGCTTGTTATGGCAGCAGCTCGTAAGAAGCTACAGAGAGTTGTGAACATAGCCCAGTTTATCATGCAAGCTAACCTTCCACCCAGAGACTCCATCAACTTCTTGCTGCCTCAGGAAGGCAGCCAATGTAAACTAAGACCCCTCTCATCCTGGTTATAATTTCTTTCAACCTCTTCCATTGGACAGAAGATACAAAAGCTTAAACACACATACCAAGAGATTTGAGGCCAGCTTCTTCCCTGCTGCTATCAGATTTCTGAATGGACCTCTGAAATTTTAAATTTAAATGTCGATCTTGCTCTTTGTGCCCCTTCTCTGCAGCTGTGACATTGTATTCTTCACTCTTATTATCCTAATGTGCTTTGTATGGTATAATCTGCTTATACTACATGCAAAACAAAACTTTTCACTGTATCTAGATACAGTGAAATGATGAAGCAAATCAAATGAAATCATTTGTATAATTAGCAAAAAGCAGTGGCCCCAGCACTGGTCCTTGCAGCACACTGCTGGTCACAAGCCTCCAGTCCGAAAAACAACCCTCTACCACCATCCTCTGTCTCCTACCTTCAATTTTGTATCCAATTGGCTAGGTCCCGTTTGATTCCATGTAATCCAACCTTGCTAACCAGTCTACCATGTGGAACCTTGTCGAACATTTTGCTGAAGTCTATATAGAAAACATCCACCTTCATAAAGCATCTTTGTCACCTCTTCAAGAAACTCAGTCAAAATAGTGAGACACAATTTCCAATGCACAAAGCCATGTTGACTATCCCTAATCAGTCCTTGCATTTCCAAATACATGTAAATCCTGTCCTTCAGAATCCTGTTCAACACCTTACCCACTACTGACATCAGACTCACTGTCTACAGTTCATTGGCTTTTCCTTACCCCTATCTTAAATAATGGTACCACATTAGCCACCCTCCAGTCTCTTTATTTATTTCCCCAAGTTCCCTAGCTTCCATGTCCATGTCCATCTCCACAGGAGATACGGACACTAAATATTCATTTAGTACCTCACCCATCTCCTGTGGTCCACAGACAGGTTGCCTCTTTGACCTTTAAAGAGCACTAATGTCTCCCTAGTTACTGTTTTTCCCTTAATGTATTTGTAGAATCTCTGGATTCTCCTTAACCCTATTTACCAAAGCCACCTCATATATCCCCTTTTTGCCCACCTGATTTCTCTCAAGTATGCTCCTACTGCCCTTGTACTCAGCTCGGATTGAGTGAATCCCTAGAGGTCTATTTCTGCCAAATGCCATCTCCTCCTCCTTGACCAGAGCCTCAATTTCACTGGTCATCCTGCATTCACTACACCCACCAGCCTTGCCCTTCGCACTAAGAGGAACATACTGTCTCTGAACTCTCGTTATCTCATTTTTGAAGACCCATCACTTTCCAACCATCCCTTTACCTGAGACGAGCCTTTGCCAATCAACCTTTGAATGTTCCTGCCTGATACCATCAAAATTGACCTTCCTCCAATTTAGAACTTTAACTCTTAGATCAGGTCTATCCTTTTCCATAACTATTTTAAAACTAATAGAATTGTGATCACTAGCCCCAAGGTGCTCCTCCACTCTTACCTGCCTTTTCTCTCGAAGGTCAAGCTTTTTGCTCCTTATCTAGTGAATAAGAAAAACTTCCTGTGCACACTTGACAAATTCCTCTCTGTCCAAGCCCTTAAGACTTTGGCAGTACCAGTCTATGTTTGGAAGGTTAAAATCTCCCACCATTACAACCCACGTATTCTTACAGATGACTGTGATTTCCTTACATATTTGCTTCTCCATTTCCCTCTGACTATTGGGGGCCTATTGTACAATCCCAATGAGGTGATCATCCTTCTCTTATTTCTCAGTT
>NC_063340.1:27929057-27959456 GCF_021869965.1 Rhincodon typus | reverse complement strand
ACGTAAAGTCACTGGACATTCTCCCAGGAATATCATCCTCAAGTACAATTATAGTGTTATTTCTAACCAAAACCACCACACCCCTTTCTCTCTTGCCCCCTTTCTATCCTTCCTGTGGCACCTATACCTGAGAACATCAAACTGCCAGTCTTGCCCCTCCCTGAGCCATGTTTCTGTGATAGTTGTGATATCTCAGTCCCATGTATCCATCCATGCCCTGAGTTAATATGTCTTACCCATCAGGCCTCTTGCATTGAAATAAATGCAGCTCAACTTATCAGTCTTATCTTGTTCTTTGCCATCCTGTTGCCTGCCGCAACTATTTAACTTGCTTCCTTCATTGACTTCTCTCTTTTCTCACTATCTGTTTGGGTCTCAACACCCTGCCCCCTACCCCTAGACCCATTTGTTGAAAGTCTGCTAAATAGCACTAGCAAATTTTCCCTCCAGGACATTGGTCCCCTTCCAATTCAGCTTCAACCCACCCTTTACAGGGCACTCTGCCCCAGATAAGATGTTAATGGTCAAAAATGTGATTCCTTGCTCCTTACACCAGCTCTTTAGACACTTAATCATCTGCTTATCATCCTATTCCCACTCTCACTGCTTTGTGCCACTGGGAGTAATCCAGATATTACTATCCTCAAGCACCCACTTTTTAACCGCCTACCTAATTTCCTGTATCCTTTCTGCAGAACCTCGTTCCTTTCTCTACCTATGTCATTGGTTCCAATGCGTACAACAACCTTCTGCTGGTCACTCTCCTCTTTGAGAATATTCTGCATTCGCTCCAAGACTTCCTTGACCCTGGCACCAGGGGTGCAACATACCATTGTGATGTCTAACTGGGCACAGAAACATCTGTCTGTGCCTCTGACTAGAGAGCCCCTATTAAAGTCAATTGCTTGGAACCTGATATACCCCTCTTTACATTAGATCCAGTCTGGGTATCAGAAATGTGGCTATCAGTGCTGTATTCCCCTGAGAGGCCATTGCTTCTTAGTGTCCAAAATAGAGTAGTTGTTTGAGATGGGAATAGCCACAGGAGACTCCTGCACTTCCTGCCTACCTCTCCTATCTTTCCTAATGGTAACCTATCTACCTTCCTGAAACTGCTATCCGTCACATTCCTGCCTCCTGTAAATTCGTCATTGCCTCTAACTGCTGCTCCAACTGATCCTTGTGATCTGATCACAACCAAACACACTTCCTACAGACAAGGTTTCCAGGAACATTGAAATGCTCCCTGATCTCCCACATCCAACAGGAAGATTACACGTTGAACCTGGTTTGATAATGGTACAATGGGGGATGTGTCACACCATGTGATTATAGATTAATTGAATACAATACAATGCTGCTACTTACGGCCCACAGCACCTCATGAATACCAATTTTTGAGTTGCTATATCTATTCAAAATCTACTCCTTTTTTAACATAATGCTAGCACCACAGAGTATATTGGAGTGCCTCCTTTAATGAGAGGGGTGTTGACTTTGTCTTCAAAAAGACTGTACAGTTGTCACTCCTGATGCAATTACAGACAGATGCATCTGTAAACAGGCTAATTAGTGAGAATTAATGTTGATCCAGTCACCAACTGCTGTATATCCAGTCCTAGGACTTAGCTCAATCAGTAATGATGCTGGCTGCTCTTGCTGATGGACCCCAACCAGAATACATTCTGTGCTGTTGTCACTCTTTGTACTTCTCGTAAGTGGTGCTCAACATCAGCTAAGGTGATGGAGTAGTAGGTAGAGACCCAGGGATTTGCATTTGAGGAGCCATTCTGCCCAACAGTTAAAAGGTTCTTTCAAGCTGCACGCAGGACTGATGAGTGAACGGAGTGCAATATTGTGGTACAGGGAGCCATTTAAGGGTGGGTGAAAATAGAAACATGGTAGGTGACAGTGTAATTAAGTTGGACAGATACTGTTCTCTGCAGCTGAGAGTTTAAGTCCAAAAGCTGTGTTGCCTACCTGGCACCAGGGTTAAAAACATCTCAGGCTGGAAAGGAGCTTGGTGTAGAAGAGGAAGCCATTTGTAGTCATCCAAGTTCATACCAATGACTTTAATAGGACTACAAAGGAGATTCTGCTGAAAGAACTTGAATAGGTAGAAGATAAATTGTAGAGCAGAACCTCCATTTTAATAATAACGGGATTATGACCTGAGTCCTTGGCCTAGGGTAAATAGTCAGAGTTAAATGCGTGACTCAAACATCAATGTGAGATGATTAGTTGAGGATTATCAGAACAGTCATGATATCATTGAATGATGCCGGAGTCTCTAGGTTGAAATGCCTGTTTTCTATTTCTACATCTTATAATTTAACTTGCAGTAGATTTCTAAAAAAACACCATCTTGCCCATGTTTGACCTGATGCCATGTGACTTAATGGGATCCAGAGCCAATGTCAAGAACTCCCAGAGCAACTCCTTCCTGCCTTTATCCACTGCCTCCTTATCAACCAATGGAAGAAGACTCCCGGAGTGAAGGTGGTGCCTGGGACATTGTAAGGCATGTGACTAGTTCCCTGAATTTTAGCATGAACCTCCACATGTTGGTGAGGAGGTCTCTGCAGGGTTGACGGACGTGTGTTTGCTGTTTTCGTTTCCAGTGCCTGTTAGGTGGCTCATCCCATTTCACTTCTTGGTTCAGACATTGTTGTGATTTTTTTTTCAACTTAGCTTGTTGGGCCTTTTAATTTTAGACAGCCATGTTGCTCGGGATATGGAGTCACAGAGGCCAACTGGCATATTTCATAGAACATAGAACATAGAACTGCACAGCACAGAAACAGGCCCTTTAGCTCACGGTGTGCCGAACATGATGCCAAATGAAACTAATCCCTTTTGCCTGCCCTTGGTCCATGTCCCTCCATTCCTTGCGTATTAATGTGCTTATCTAAAAGTCACGTAAATGCCCTTAACATATTTGCCTCCACCACCACTCCTGGCAGTGTGTTCCAGACTCATACCACTGTGTAAAAAAAACTTAACCCTCGCATCTCCTTTGAAGTTTCCCCCTCTAACCTTAAATGCATGCCCCTTGGTTTTAGACATTTCAACTCTGGGGAAACGATTCTGACCATCAACCCTATCTATGCACCTCATAATTTTATAGATTTCTATCGAGTCTTCCCTCAGCCTCTGTCGCTCAAGAGTAAACAACCTGAGCTTTGCTAGCAGAAACCAGCGCTCGTCTGGGATTTCCTTCCCTAAAGAACGTTTGTGAGCCAGGAGGGTTTTTATGATAGTTGACACATGGGTGTCATGAGGCTAGGTTTTAATTCCAGATTTTATGAATTCAAATTTTGCCATCTGCCATTCTGGAATTTGAATCCATGGGCCTAGAACAATAATCTCGGACTTTGAATTACTAGTCTCATGACTTTAGCACTGCCACTACCAATTCAAGAAATAACAAAAACAGAATAACAGATTAATCACCTTTTCTGTTAAAGAAGTTGTTAATTTAGAATATCTGTATGTTTGTCAGATAACAACTGCAGTCATTACGCTCCAAAAGTAAATCATTATGTAAAATGTTTTGAATCATTTGTCATATGTAAATATTGATCTCTATTATTCACAATATATACAATTTATCTGTTCCTCCTGTGATGTGTACATAGCAAAATAGAATATAGCACTGTACAGCACAGGAACGGACCCTTCAGCCCGTGATGTTGTCCTGAGCATGATGCCAAATTAAACTAATTCTTTTGCCTGCCCTTGGTCCATATCCCTCCATTCCTTGCGTATTCACATGCTTATCTAAAAGTCCCTTAAACACCACTATCGAATCTGCCTCTAACACCACTCTTGGCAGCGCATCCCAGGCACCTGTGTATTTTAAAAAAAAAAAAAAAAACTTGCCTCTCGCATCTCCTTTGAACTTGCC
The DNA here is from genome assembly GCF_021869965.1 of Rhincodon typus. NCBI lineage: Eukaryota > Metazoa > Chordata > Chondrichthyes > Orectolobiformes > Rhincodontidae > Rhincodon > Rhincodon typus. Next base: position 27,955,549 of record NC_063340.1, on the reverse strand, counting down.
CCTCTAACCTTAAACGCATCCCCCCCCTAGTTTTAGACATTTCAACTCTAGGGGAAAAAGCTTCTGACCATCCACCATATCTATGTATCTCATATTTTATAGACTTCTTTCAAGTCTCCCCTCAGCCTCTGCCACTCCAGAGCAAACAACCCAAGTTTTTCTAGCCTGTCCTTATAGCTCATTCCTTCTAATCCAGCATCCTGGTAAACCTCTTCTGCACCTTCTCCAAAACCTCCACATCCTTCCTGTAATGTGATGACCAGAACTGAATGCAATACTGTAAATGTGGCCTAACCAAAATCTTTTAAAACTGCAGCGTGATGTCCTGACTTGTACTCGATTTCCCCCCCCCAGTAAAGGTAAGCATGTCATATGGCTTCCTTACCACCCTATCTACTTGCTTAGCCACTTTCAGGGAGTTATGGTCTTGAACCCTAAGATCCTGCTGTACATCAGTGCTGTTCAGGGTCCTGCCAGTAACTATACATTTCCTTAAAATTTGATCTCCGAAATGCAGCACCTCACACTTATCAGGATTAAACTCCATCTGCCATTTCTCTGCTCATATCAGCAACTGAGCTATATCCCACTGCATCCTTTGACAACCTTCTACACTATCCACAACTCCACCGATCTTTGTATCATCTGCACAATTACAACCCACTCATTTTACATTTTCATCCAAGTCATTTATATATATCACAAACAGCAGAGGTCCAGTATGGATCCCTGCGGAACACCACTAGTCACAGACCTCCAGCCATAAAAAAAAAAACACCTTCTGCCACTAACCTCTGCCTTCTGCAGGCAAGCGAATTCTGAATCTACGTGGACAAGTCACAGTGGATTCCATGCATTTTGATCTTCTGGATGAGCCTATCATGAGAAACCTTGATAAAAGCCCCTTGTAGACAACATCCACTGCTGTACCGTCATCGATTACCTTTGTCACCTCGAAAATATCAACACACAAAGTAACCTGCCCCCACACAAAGCCATGCTGACTGTTCCTCATTCGGCTATGCTTTTCCAAATGCGTGTAAATCCTATCCCTAAGAGTTCTCCCTAATAGCTTCCCAACCACCAATGTGAGACTCACCAGTGTATAGTTTCCTGGATTATCCTTATTTCCCTTCTTGAGCAGAGGAACAACGTTAGCTACAAGCCAGTCCTCTGGGACCCCTGTAGTGGCTAACAACGATACAAAGATCTTGGTCAAGGCCCCAGCAATCTTCTTCTCTCAATAACCTAGTATAGATCCCATTGGGCCCTGTGGATTTATCCACCTTAATGCTCTTCAAGAAACCCAACCCACCTTTCTTGAACAAAAACAAAGTTGCTGGAAAGGTTCAGCAGGTCTGGCAGCATCTGTGAAGGAGAAAACAGCGTTAACGTTTCGGGTCCGGTGACCCTTCCTCAGAACCTCCTTTCTTGATCTCAAAATGCCCTAGCATATTAGCATGGTCCACACAATCTCACTATCTTCCATGTCCTTCTCCTGGGTAAGTACTGACACAAAGTACTCATTTAGGATCTTGCCTATTTCCTCTGCATCCAAGCACAAGTTATCCTTTATCCTTGAGTTGCCCTGCCTTCACCCTAGTTATCCTCTTATTTTTAATATATGTATAGAATGCCTTGGGATTCTCTTTAACCCTACTTGCCAAAGTCATTTAATGACCTTTTCTTGCTCACCTAATTCTCTGCTTGAGTTCTTTCCTGCTCCCTTTATATGCCTTGTAGGTTCTGACCGATTTTTTAGCTTTCTAAACTTTACTATGCTTCTTTATTGGAACATGCCAGTCCTGAATGTCCTCATTCCTCCTAACTTTCTTATCTCTTCCAACCCTACAACCCTTTGTGATCTCTGCTTCTCCCCAGTTCTGATCTTATGTGCATCCTTAATGCCGCAATTGTTTTTCACGCTTTGAGCTGCCTTTCTGTTCTGGAAGTCCTTTCTTAAGCCTCTCTACCTCTCCTATAACATCGCTTCTTTGACTAAACGTTTGACCAAACAATATCACTTGTTGACACTTAGATTTGTCCTTTAATGTTCAAGTAGTGTGTTTTATAATGTTAAAGTTATGTCAATGTAATTGTTCAAGTTAAATGTGAGTGCAAAGAATGCATGAGGAGCAACTGCAGAGATGAGTGAAATTGGGAAAAAAATACCTATTTGGATACCATTTAACACACTGGGTGTTGTTGGATTGAATTTAATAATGTTGATCTAGTCTTGCACACAGATCATGGGTCGCATACATTTATTTGGGATGAAATTGGATAGGGCTTATGGGAAAAATTCTACTCCAGACCCCACATGGCATCACACTACACACAGCTTGAGAGTTGTTCGTTCTCCCATATGGGAGTGCCAGGAACCCACATTGCTGCACTTGTTTCCTTGAAACCTGTCATTTTTCACCATAAAAAGAAACAAATGGCTAAGAACAAAGGTGATCAGAGCCAAAATACTCCGTTATATGCTGTGTTTAGAAGTGAATTTATTTTGCTAACCATTTCATTTTTATTTTGAATTGCAGGGCGTGTTGTTTTTCGCATGCCAGACTGGTTGCATCACTTATTAATGGGTGGACGGATTCTCCTTAAGAACACACTTGAAGCATATTGTGACAATTACCTTCAGTATAAGCTGAGCCAGTTGTTACAAGAACATCGAGTGGTTTCCCTTATAACCCTGCTCAGAGGTGGGTCTATGATAATGGTTTGTGTATGGAAGATATTCATTCCTTCAGCTGGCTAACCCTTGAGCTCTGAAATTCTCTCCCTAACCCATCAACCTCTCTTTCCTCCTTTTTAAACTCTACCTTTCATCAAGCCTTTGGTTATCTGTAATAACTCCTTATGTGGTTCATTGTCAAACTTTTCTTGATATTGCTACTATTTGAAAATCTTGGGACTTTTTACTGTACTAAAGATGCTGTATAATTGCAAGTTGTTGGAATACAGAAATTCCTAGTAAATCTTTCAGTTGAACAGATTGAAATCGGCACGTACAATATTGTGAGTATCAGATGTGACCACAAGGGCATCAAGGCTGAGAAACAAAATACCAAACGATATGCATCCTATCGACAGGACAGATGAAGGGCAGAGGGGATGGGGTTGCCATGTTAGTAAGAAATTAAATTTAAATTGATAGATTTTACCATTCTATATGACTTCTTCCTATGTAGGTAGAGTTGAGGAACTGTGAAGAAAAAGATATCCTGTTACAGTTAACAAAAACAAAGTTGCTGGAAAAGCTCACCAGGTCTGGCAGCATCCGTGAAGGAGAAAACAGAGTTAACGTTTCAGGTCCGGTGACCCTTCCTCCGAACAGGACCTGAAACGTTAACTCTGTTTTCTCCTTCACAGATGCTGCCAGACCTGAGCTTTTCCAGCAACTTTGTTTTTGTTCCTGATTTACAGCATCCGCAGTTCTTTTGGTTTTTACCCTGTTAGTTATTGTACAGGCCTGCCAGCAGTAATTAGAATGGGGGAAAGAAAATAAATCTGGAGATAAGAAAGGCACAATTACAACAGTCCCGAGGTCTTCAATATGTAAATGGGCTGGAAAAATCAGGTTGGTAATGGACCTCAAGAAATGGAATGTTTGAAATATTTTTTGGAGCAGTTCGTGATAGAGCTAACTAGGGTACGAGCAGTCTGGATTTGGTGATTTGTAATAAGGCAGACTTGATTAGGGAGCTTAAAGCGAAGGAACCCCATGGGCACAGTGACTGTAATATGTTAAAATGCATCCTGCCGTTTGATGGAGAAGCTGGAATCAGATGGAACGGCATTACAATTGAGTAAAGGTACCGACAAACGTGGGGAGGGGCTGGCCAGAATTAATTGGAAGGGGAAGCCTGGCCTAGCAGGGAAGACAGTTGGAGCAGCAATGGCAGGAGTTTCTGGGGGTAATTCAGGAGGTGAAGAAGAAATGTGCTAAGGACAGGACGAGTCAACCATGGCTAACCAGGGAAGTTGGGGACAGCATAAAAGCAAAAGAAAAACATACAATGTGGAATTAGTGGGAAGCCTTTAAGAATCAGCAGAAGAGAACTTAAAAAGAAATCGGGGTAAGGGTTGGGAAGAGAAGATGAAATGAGGGTAAGCTAGTTAGTAGTATAAACGAAGATTGCAAGAGCTTTTTAGATATTCAAAAGGTGAGAGAGGCAAGAGTGGACTTTGGATTTTTGGAAAGTGAGGCTGGAGAAGTAGTAATGGGGAGCAGAAAAAGGCAGAGGAACTGAGTAGGTACTTCGCATTAGTTTTCATTGTGGAAAACACTAGGAACATAGCAGAACTTCAAAGGCAGTTGGGCAGAGGTGAGCATAGAGGCCATCACTAAAGAGAAGGTGCTGGGGAAGCTGAAAGGTCTGAAGGTGGATAAATCACCCAGACCAGATGTACCACACTCCAGATTTCTGAAGGAGTTTTATGGAGATAGCTGAGGAGATTGTAGAGGTATTCGTGGTGATCTTTCAGGAACCACTGAAGTTAGGGAGGGTCCCAGAGGACTGAAAAAAGCGTAATGTAATACCTGGTTAAAGAAGAGAGGGAGGCAGAAAACAGGAAATTATAGACCGGTTAGCTTGACCTCGGTTAAGATTTTAGAGAACGTTATGAAGAATGAGATTGCGGAGTACTTGGATGTATGTGGTAAAATAGGGCAGAGTCAGTATGATTTCAGGGGGAGGTCATTGCCTGACAAATCTGTTAGAATTCTTTGAGGCGGTAACAGGCAAGTGGACAAAGGAGAGCCAGTGAACATAATCTATTTAGATTTGCCGAAGACCTTTGATAAAGTGCCACGCAGCAGGCTGCTAAATAAGCACATGGTGTTAGGGGCAAGGTACTGTCATAGATGGAGGATTGGCTGACTGACAGAAGGCAGAAATAAGGGTAAAGGGGTCTTTTTCAGGGTAGCAGCTGGTGACTAGTAGAGTTGTGCAGGGGTCAGTGTTGGAGCGGCAACAATTCACGTTAAGCATTAACAATCTGGATGAAGGAACTGAAGGCATTTTTGCTAAGTTTGGAGATGGCACAAAGATAGTTGCCGGAACAGGCATTTTTGAGGAAATGGGGAGATTACAGAAGGACTTGGACAGGCTAGGAGACCAAGAAAGGGAGTGGCGAATGGAATACAATGTAGGAAAATATGGAGTTATGCACTTTGTTAGGAAGAATAAAACCATAGACTGTTTGTTTTCTAAATGGGGAAAGACTTCAGAAATCCAAAGCACAAGTTCCAGATTCTCTTCAGGTTGGTGTGTAGGTTCAGTTGACAGTCAGAAAGGCAAATGCAACGTTGTCATTTTTTTCAAGAAGGCTAGAATACAAGAGTAGAGATGTACTGCTGAGGCTGTATAAGGCTCGGGTCAGACCGTATTTGGAATAATGGGCACAGTTTTGGGTTCCCTATCTAATGTGCTGGTGTTGAAAATCTCCACTGGACCCCCTCTAAGAATGATTCCTGGGATGAAGGACTTGTCATATGAAGAGTAGTTGAGCACTCTGGCTTTGGACTTAATGGTGTTTAGAAAACTCGAGGTGACCTCATCGAAACTTACAAAATACTGAGAAGCCTGGAGAGAATGGATGAGGAGAAAATGTTTCCATTAGTAGGAGAGACTAGGACCTGAGGACACAGTCACAGAGTGAAGGACTGATCCTTTAGAACTAAGATGATGAGGAATTTCTTCAACTAGAGTCTGATGAATCAGTGGAACTCATTGCTACAGAGCACTGTGGAGGCCAAGTCATTGAGTGTATTTAAGACAAAGATATGTTCTTGATTTCTTAGTGGCTCAAGGGTTTCGGGTAGAAGGCAGAAGGCGGCTCGCGAAACGTATCAGCCGTGATTGAATGGTGGAGCAGACTCAATAGGCTGAAAGGCCTAATCTGCTCCTATATCTTGTGGACTAACGGATAGCTGAATATAGGGCTATTGGATGAGAAAACAGTACATTGCGAAAGGACTCTAGTAGGTTTGGCATTTCTCCCGTTTCACGTACTTCTCGACCTACCTGTGTGGTCTTAGTTTATTTGTGTATTGAATGTGTTTGCTTGCATTATCCAAATGCTTCCTGGCTTATCTACTTCCAGGTGACAAATGATAACTACTCATTTTGCCACTTGCCCTCTTTGCTTAAAGACTAAAGACCAAAAGACCAAGCCAACATGGCTTTCCTGCTTTCTGCATCCTCCTGCTATGTGTATTGGCCAATTCTCTTGTATTCTCCATCCAGATTTTGCCACAGTTGCCTGCCCAAATCTATGGGAAGGATATTATTAAATTGGAGAGGGTTCTGTAAAAAGTTACCCGGACGTTGCTGGGACTAGAAGGTATTAGTTATAAAGAGGCTGGATAGGCTGGAACTTTTTTCCCCTGGATTGTAGGAGGTTGAGAGGTGACCTTTTATAGAGGTTTATAAAATTGAGGAGCAGAGATAAAGTGAATAGCAAAGGTCTTTTCTCTAACTTGGGGGAGTTCAAAACTAGAGGGCATACTTTTAAAGTTAGAAGAGAAAGATTTAAAAGAGACCTGAGGGGCAACTTTTTCACACAGAAGGTAGTTTGTATGTGGAATGAACTTCCAGAGGAAGTGGTAGATGTAGGTACAGCTACAGCATTTAAAAGGCATTTGGTTGGTATACAAATAGGAAAGGTTTAGAGGGATATGGGCCAAATGCAGGCAAGTGGAACTAGTTTAGTTTGGGAAACTTCAGCAAGGAAGAGTTGGACCAAAGGGTCTGCTTCTGTGCTGTATGACTCTGATTCTAAGCCAGTTTCTGCAGCAACGCATTTTCTTACCAGCCCTCCTGCCCAGTTATTTAACCCCTCAGTCTAGATCCTGCTGGCTACTCCAGACTGCCTCTTGCCCATCTGTTTGCTCAGTTTTGCAGGCAGATTGCTTTCCTGCCCATCTGACCACGTAAGTCTTTCAACGCATCAACAAGCCTGCATATTTCCCACACCTCATTAAGAAATGAAAGAGGAGACAAAAGTGAAGGAGATCAAGATGATAGAACAGGAAAGATAAACAGGTGAGAAATGGAAGAATTTGTACACACTTGCATGACTGAAGGGTAAAGAGAAATTCATTAAGGAGAGCAAGAAAGAGATGCAATACAATCCCAGCTTTGAGTGTGCTACTTATTCTTCTAGTTTACCCAGATTCAGTGCCTCTTTAATTCTTTTGCAAGTGTGAATCTCCTTGAATGCATAAGTGACCGTGTTTCAAAAATACTTAACTAGCTTTATAGTTCTTTGGGACATGCTAATGTTAAGGGTGCAGATTCTTCCTTCCTTCTCAGCTCAGACCTGACTGTCTATAACATTTCTTCTTTTGTTGCACTGTCTCTGACAGACTATTTTCCTGCATGTCTTGGGCTTTTAAACACATCACTGTTAAAGTCGAGTGCACCACGTATGACGACCATGGAAAGGGAAGACGGCATCGAGTTGAATTAGGAACAAAAACAAAAGTTGCTGGAAAAGCTCAGCAGGTCTGGCAGCATCTGTGAAGAAAAAAATTAGAGTTAACGTTTTGGATCCTGTGACCCTTCCTCAGAACTCAGAAAATGAATTAGATTTTATGTTCACATGTACCTGAGTATAGGATTACAGTGTATTTTATAGCCATTGCATTAAATTTGGGGTGGTTGGGTTAATTTGTATAGTAAGTTTCAACTAACACCTTAAGATGTAAATGAGCTGGATAGTGCATTAGGCTCATAATTTTATCTTTTTCAAATTATTTACAGATTTTAAATATTAATCTTAAATTTTGTGCAAGTGCTAATGGAAGGTAGTTGAAACGAATCTGCCACAAATGCTGAAATGTTAACAATACAGACTGTGGATAATTAAGGCAGCGGAGGTACTAGAACTGTATTCTCCTGAGCCCGTACCCACTCAAAACTATTCAAATAACCTGGTCACTATGGAGTTGAGTGCACAAATCTAAAGCTATCTGTAGTTCAGCATAAATTTAGACTTTGACAGGAAAGATTTTTTTTGTTTGAGAATACAGTATGTCAGCATAACTTTCTTGCCTTGTTAATCATTTTTTTCCTCCCTGTTGCTAACAGTTTTGGTATGCAACCAATTGTTGGAACTAATGAAATTGCGTATTGGGAAAGTTGCAAAAATCATCAAAGAGTGAAGTAGCCTATTTGACAGTTTATTATTTTTGCTATCTTTGAACTATTCCTAATGTATGAATAGGCATTGCTGGATATAAAAATGAATCTGATTGTAGAAGTGTAAGAGACCCTTTCCCAGAAGGAAGAAAAGAACCTTAGAATTTGTCGTGTGCCCCAATCAGTTGATCCACATTTTGCCTGGAAGTGGCTCAATTCCTTCATAATCCTGAGACTAGGACCCGAGGGCCCAGCCTTAGAGTAAAGGGAAGACCTTTCAGAATGGAGACAGGGAGAAACTTCTTCAGCCAGAGAGTGGTGGATCTATGGAATTCACTGCCACAGAAGGCTGTGGAGGCCAGGTCAATTGTCACTTCTCAGATTGGATGTCGAGAACCGGTTAGAATTGAGTATGAGTAGTGGAAATTTTACCAAACGGCATGTTTTGGCTGAGTGTATCCTCTCAAAATCTGTAATTTCTGTTCACACAAAAGTTTGGCCAAGGGTTTAGAAATCAATTTTAAACATTTACTGAAATTGAGTTAAGGAGCACAGCAGAGGAAAAATGCAGAAAATTACAAATCATACAGATTAGAGGAATAGATAGATGTGACAGATACAGGTTTATTTGAGGATAATGGAAGAATATCCTTGCATATTCTAAATATTAAAAATTCTGGATTGGAAGAATACATGTTGCATAGAACTTTTAAAAATGTGGTGAAAACACAAACAGTAAATTGAACTGTGTGTTATATATAGGAGTATCAGTTACACGATGTGCTGAGCCTGTAAGAGGCCTTTTTAAAGTAGGGTATTGCTATGAACTCCTTGCTACTTTATACCTCTCTATACAGTAATGAAAATATAATTGCTGGAATTATGTCAAATCTGAAGTTGTAATTGGTGATTGGAAACATTAGGCCATTATTCTGAACAGAAAAGATTTTGGGGAAATCTGATACTATTGCTCAAAATAATGGAACAGCCTAAATGGATAAAAAGGTTTTCACTAAAGAATGAACCAGTGACAGACATATCTTGGCTCAAAATTTATTAGAATATAGAATGTACTACTGAGTGCCATAGGAACCAAGCCATCATAGCATTTAGATGTAAATACTTAATGAGGAAACAAAGAAAAGTTTAAAAATAGCTCCAATGTAGAGTTAGTGATCCCATATGCAGTGAGCTAAAATTTCTCAACTTTTTTTTATTATTTGTTAGTGGATGCAATTTGCTTCCCTTCTCTTCCCCAGTCTCTAGTAATCTAGGTGCCATTCCTGGCAAATTTTTCCAATGATCTGGCAGATGATAAGGTGCAACTGGTAATTTCACGTTTGTACACACCTATATATAGATCTGAAGGGGTTAAGACTTGATTGCGTCCAATAAATATCACTCAAATTTAGTTGTTTAATATTTGGTGTCCCGTATGTGTACTTCATTAAAGGAATGTGCTAATCAGCATCTCATTCAAAAGCTGGAAGGAGTTAAACAGCAAAATGTCAAGGTCAAGGTAGAAGATTTTACAGGGTTCCATAGGTCATGACCAAACTTAAACAAAAAGCAGAATTCCCTGAAATAATTATGCTGAAATAGAAATTTGTTTCATACCATCAATGAGAGGAAAAGATGTGACAATACTGTTTTGGTAGAAATGTTTTCCACTGCTGTCATCACTGTAGAAAGTTCAAATTCCAAATGCCAAACAAAACTTCCAGAAGAAATGCAAACAAAGAGGCAGTGACTGAATAGTACACTGCACTTGAGACAATTGGAACATGTGTAAATGAATTGAGTAAGATTGCATAATGTACAGTAATGACAGATTCAAATCTCACATGAGATACTGAGATGACTAGGAAGGGACAAGTTCAAGTAGAATACCTGACCTCCTTACCTTTTTAAAGAAGAATCCTAACAGTAACCACATGATAGGATGGGTAATGAAGAAAGAAATAATAGCTTATGTCTGAAAGGTACAGCAATTGTAAGTGTTTGTAATGCCACATGACATTTTACAACAAAGGTTGGAGGAGTCTGTCTAATCCCGCTACTCAGCTGGTCACAGCATAAATGTGCAAATGCTTTAATGTGGCCAGTTATTTTTACACCAGTGCTGGGGGTTCTGAGTGTTTCCTGGAGCAATATGTTGTGTTGCTGACTAGAACACAGACTATTTTAGATTTCATATTATGCAATGAGAATGGGCTAATTAAACCTGTTGTAATAGAACCTTTAGGAAATAATGTCCATAATTTGAAAGAAATATTCATTAAGTTTGAAAAAGATGTAGGTCTGTCAGAAAATTAAAAATCTTATCAAAGGCATTTATGAAGGTATGAGGAGGATGTTGGCTGAGGGGGATTGAAATAATACATTAAAAAGCTTGACAGCAGGTATGCAATGTCTGCATTTAAAGAATTACAGCTTGGTTTTCAAAAAAAAAATCCTATCAGGCAAAAATATCTAACATAAAAAGTGAGAATGTCATGACTAATGAGGGGAAGCTAAATATAGTATTAGATCAAAGGAGGAACCTTAAAGTTGCCAAAAAAAATTGTAAAATTGAGGATTGGGAGAATTTGAGTTCAGCAAAGAAGAATAAAGAAATTAATAAAAATAGAATATTAATATAAACTATCAAGAAGCAAAAACAAATTGTAAAAGTTTCATTGGTATATAAAAGAGAGAGGATTAGGAAAGACAAATGTGGGTCCATTACAGGTGGAGACAATAACTTTTAATAGCGAATAGAGAAATCGCAGAGAAGCTAAAGTATTGTGTCTATCTTCACAGGAAGACTTGGATATTCCTGAGGTAATTAATATGTAAGCATCTATTGAGAATGTGGTTCATTTTTATTTGAAAAATTTGTTTTTGTAACAAGAGTAGTATTGGAGAAATTAATGGAACTGAAATGGGCGGCATGGTGGCTCAGTGGTTAGCACTGCTGCCTCAGTGCCAGGGAGCTGGGTTTGATTCCACCCTCGGGTGACTCTGTGGAGTTTGCATATTCCCCCCATGTCTACGTGGGTTTTGTCCCACAGTCCAAAGATGTGCAGGCTAGGTGGATTGGCTGTGCTAAATTGCTCAGTGTTCAGGGCTGTGTAAATTAGGTGGGTTAAAAGGGGGTGGGTCTGGTTGGGATGCTCTGAGGGTCAGTGTGGACTTGTTGTGCCGGAGGGCCTGTTTCCACACTGTAGGGATTCTATGATAATGAAAGCTGGTAAATCCCAGGAAGCAATAACCTTACCATGGAGTGTTGAAAGAGATGGCTAAAGAGATGGTAAGTGCTTTCATGATCACCTTTCAAGACTTTATTTATTTTGCCACAGTCCTGCTGATTGAAAAGTTTGCAAATATAGTCCCATCATTTGGAAAGGGAAGGAGAACATAAGGGAAGTACAGATCTATTAGCCTGTTTGTTGGAAGATACTGGAATCTATTATGAAGGATGTGGTTAATGGATTTTAGAAAATAGTTTGGAGTTAATAAAGACTGCAGATGCTGGCAGCCAGAGTCTATAGAGTGAGGCTGGAAAAGCACAGCAAGTCAAACAGCATCTGAGGAGCAGGTAAGTCCACGTTTGGGGCCAAAACCTGACCTGATTCACCAAAATATTGCCTGGGATGGAATATTTCAGCTATGAAGAGAGGGTGGATAAGCTCAGGTTGTTTCCTTTGGAGCAGAGAAGCTTGAAGGGAGAATGTGATAGAGGTGTATAAGATTTGAGAGGCATGGACAGGGTGAACAGTAAGCAACTGTTCTCCTTTGTCGAAGGATCAGTAATGATCCTAAATTGAAAGTGAAAGGCAGGTAATTTTAGATGGAAATTTGAGGAAAACTTTTTCACGCGGACAGTACACTGTCTTGGAGGGTACTTGAGGCAGGAAACCTCACCATCTTTAAAAAGTACTTGGATTAGCACTTGAAGTGTCATAACATTCAAAGCTGTGGGTCTAGTGCGGGAAAATTATACTATGGTAAGTAGTACGCTATATCTAGCAGTGCAGACTTGTTTGGGTTGAAGGGCCTCTTCTGTACTGTATGATTTTATGGTGTGGGGATATGTCTCTGAAATAAATTCCAGTTAGGACTGAGATGAGGCAGAACGTCATCACTAAGGTGGTGAATCTTTTGAATTCTGTACCCCAGAGGGTTGTGGAAGTATTCAGTCATTAAGTAAATTCAAAACCACGATTGAGAGATTTTGAGCCCTTAAAAACATTAAGGGATAAGGCAGTTAGCAAAGATGATCAGCCATGATCTAGAATGGCAGAGCATGCTCGAGGGCCTGAATGGCCTACTTCTCATGTGTTCTTAATGTGCCTGTAAATGTTGTCAACTAGCAGGTCTAAAAGTAATGCAAGGCGGGAATACGTAATTGTCAAAGCACCATATTGGTTTTGGGACTAAAATTGTACCAACAGAAAGTTGCGTTTATGTAGTTGTCTTAATGTAGTAATACTGTTGGTCACTTCACAGGTACATTATCAAACTAAATTTAACACTGAACCACAAGGATGTTGGGGCAGGCTATCAAAAGCATGGCCAAGAGTTTATTTTTTTCCAAAAATAATTCAAAGGCAAGGGGGGAGGGTGGGTGTTGTGATTACCTGGTTTAAGGGGGGAATTTCAGAGCTTAGGGCCTCAACTTGAAGAATCACCAGTCATAGAGGGGCACAGGATCTGTGATCTGCAAGAGGCGAGAATTGAAGGAAGGCAGAGATCAAGGTTGTAGGGTTGGGGAGGAGGTGCCTGTAAAGATCAAGAGATGTTGGACCATGAGTGATTAAGAAAGGTGACATCCCTCCCAGATTTACACTGTCCCAACCTTGTTTAGGAATTTACTTTATGAATGTGGCAAGGATCATCCTATCAAAATGTGCTATTAATGGAGCCCATAGTGACATGAAATGCTGCTTTTTTGTACTGTGACTTTCTAGTCTCTGGTTAATATGGCTTTGAAATATTTGTGTCAATAATTAACTTTACTCGCACTGACTTGCTTAGGGAAATAAGGCTATAACGAAATATTCTTGTTGCAGATTCTGTCTTCTGTGAGAATACTGAGCCTCGCTCTCTCGAAGACAAACAAAGGAGGGCAAAACAAACTTTTGATGAAATGATGAACTACATTCCAGGTAAGAGCAGCTTTTGTTGAAACCCAGAAGTCAAGGTCTTTTGCTGAGAACTCAACAGCCTTTCCACAGGATACTACTGGGATGGCAGAGTGTGCAGAAAACAAGAAAATTATATATTGGTTATGTTTAAACAAAAAATCAATTCTAGTGATTTATCCACACCAATTATTTGAAGTGTGGGAGGTGCTCTGCATATAGGTAGACAATCATAGAGTCATAGACTTATAGAGCTACACAGCATGAAAACAGACCCTTCAGTCCAACTCGTCCATGCCAACCAGACATCCTAAATTAATCTAGTTTTACTTGCCAGCATTTGACTTGTATCCCTCCTAAACCCTTGCTTTTCTTTATAACCCATCTAAATGTCTTTTAAATGTTGTAATTGTACAGCCTCCACCACTTCCTCGGGCAGCTCCTTCTATACACGCACCAACCTTTGCCTGAAAAAGTTGCCCCTTAGGTCTCTTCTAAATCTTTCCTGCCCTCCCATTAAACCTTCCCCCCCTCGCATTAAACCTATGCCCTCTACGTTTGTACTCCCCCACCCCATGGAAAAGGCCTTGTCTATTCATGCCCCTCATGATTTTATAAACGTCTATAAGGTCACCCCTCAGCCTCCGACACTCCAGGGAAAATAGCCCCAGCCTATTCAGCCTCTCCCTATAGCTCAAACCCTCTGACCCTGGCAGCATCCTTGTCAATCTTTTCCGAACTCCTTTCAAGTTTCATAACATCCATCCTATAGTCAGGGGTGAGACCAGAATCGCACGTAGAATTTCAACAGTGGCCTAACCAGTGTCCTATATAACTGCAACATGATCTCCCAACTTCTATACTCAATGCACTGACCAATAAAGGCAAGCATACAAAACGCCTTCCTCACTACCCTGTCTACCTGTGACTCCATTTTCAAGGAACTATGAACCTGCACTCCAAGGTCTCTTTGTTCAGCAACACTCCCCAGGTCCTTACTATTAAGTGTATAAGTCCTGCCCTGATTTTGCCTTCCAAAATGCAGCACCTCACATTTATCAAAATTAAACTCAATCTGCCATCGTTGGCCCATTGGTCTACCTGATCAAGGTCCTGTTGTACTCTGAGGTAACCTTCACTGTCTACTACTCCAATTTTGGTGTCATCTGGAAATTTAGTAACCATACCTTCTATGTTCACATTCAAATCATTTATATAAGTGACAAAAAGCAGTGGACCCAGCACTGATCCTTATGGCATACTGCTGGTCACAGGCTTCCAGTCTGAAAAGCAACATTCCAACTCCGCCCTTTGTCTTCTATCTTTGAGCCAGTTCTGTATCCAAATGGCTCGTTCTTGCTTTGTTCCATGTGATCTAACCTTACTAACCAGTCTACCATGATGATCCTTGTCGAACGCCTTGCTGAAGTCTGTATAGATGACGCCCACTGCTCTGCACTCATCAATCCTCTTCATTACTACTTCAAAAAACTCATTAGTGAGTCATTATTTCCCACGCATAAAGCCATGTTAACTATTCCTAATTAGTCCTTGCCTTTCCAAATACATGTAAATCCTGTCCTTCTGGATTCCCTCCAACAACTTGCCACCACTGACATCAGGCTCACTGGTCTAAAGTTCACTGGCTTTTCCTTACCACTGTTCTTAAATAGTGGCACCACATTAGTCCATGCCCAGTCTTCTGGCACATCACCTATGGCTATCAATGATACAGCTATGTCAGCAAGGGGCCCAACAATCACTTCCCTAGTTTCCCCACAGAGTTCTAAGGCAGACCTGTCATGTCCCAGGGATTTATCCACCTTTAAGTGTGTTAAGATGTCCAGCAGCACCACCATCTCTACTATGAATGTTTTTCAAGATGTTGCTATTTATTTCCCCACATTCTCTATCTTCCATATCCTTCTCTACAGTAAACACCTGATGCAAAGTACTCGTTTAGTATCTCCCCCATCTCGTGTAGTTCCACACATAAGGCCCCTTGCTGATCTTTAAGGGATCCTTTTCTCTCCATAGTTACTATTTTTGTCCCTAATGTACGTGTAGAATCCCTTTTGGATTCTCCTCAACCCTATTTGCCAAAGCTATCTTGTGCCCCCTTTTTGCCCTTCTGACCTCCCGCTTAAGTATACTCCTACTGACTTTATACTCTTCTAGGGATTCACTTGATTCCTGCTGTCTGTACCTATCATGTGCTTCCTGCTTATTCTTGACCAAAATCTCAATTTCTCTAGTCATCCAGCATTCCCTTCACCCTAACAGGAATGTACTGTTTCTGGACACTCGTTATCTCATTTTTTGAAGGCTTTCCATTTTCTAGCCCTCCCTTTATCTGCGAACATCTGCGTTCCCCCTCCTCCGCCATCAATTTTTTCAAAGTTACTGCCTAATACAATCAAAATTGGCCTTCCTCAAGTTTAGAACTTTAATTTTAGATCCCGTCTATCCTTTTTTGTCGCTATTTTATAACTAATAGAATTATGGTGACTGGCCCCAAAGTGCTCAGCCACCTGCCCTGCCATATTTCCCAAGAGTAGATCACGTTTTGACCTTCTCTAGTAGATACATCCACATACTGAAACAGAACATTTTCTTGTTTTCCCTGTTGAATGTTGAAAATGGTAGGTGTATTGCCAGTCCAGCACACTGCTTTGCCCGAAACTGTGTCAAGTCTTTTGTGTTGTTGGAGTCCCCTCATCCAGTCGGATGGAGAGTATTCTATCAGACTTCTGACTTGTGCTCTTAGGTGGACAAGACTTGAGACTAGTGGTGGTCAGCAGCTGAATTGTTTACCGTAGAGTTCCCAGTCTGTGAATTGCTTTCATAGTTGCCGTGTTTAAATGGCTAATCCAGTTCAGTGTATTTTCAATAATAACAGCCCCCCAACCCCCACCTCCTTATTTCTTGCCTTAAATGGGTGATCCTTTATTTTAAACCATGGTTCCTAGTTCTAGGTCGTGTGTTTATTCAGTTATTTAAGATTTTATGCAGTCTTCCTATTACTCTAACTGCATGCCTTTGTTGTCTCTGGCGTTGGCATTTCCAGTCTTCCCTGATGGGCTTCCTGCCCTCGAAGCTTGACATCATCCAAAGCTTGGCCCTCATCTGAACTCATGCAGAGTTCACCCATGATGCTTGTGCTCACTGGCCTACATTTGTTACCAGTCTGAAGTAAACTTGATTTAGTTTAAAAGGTACTTGTTTTTTTTTCCACAGTTCTCAATAGCTTTGCTCACCAACATCACACCCCTTCCCCCCCTCCCCCTTCCCAAAATCCCTGTAACTACTTGCATAAAAACATAGAAATACAGGAAATAGAAGCAGGAGTAGGCCATTCAGCCCTCTGAGCTTGCTCCATTATTCAGTATGATCATGGCTGATCATTTAACTAAGTACCCTGTTCTCGCTTTCTCTTCATATCCTTTAGCCCTAAGAACGATGCCTAACTACCTTTTGGAAACAGAATATTGTCACCTGAACTGTTTTCTATGGTAGAAAATTCAGCAGGCTCACCACTTTGCGTGAAGAAATTTCTCCTGATCCTAAATCTCTTAAATGAGCAACCTCATATCCTTAAACTGTAACCCCTGGTTCTGGATTAACATCCTTCTTGCATTTATCCTGTCTAATCCTGTTAGGAATTTATTAGTTCTACAAGGTCCCCCCCTGCCATCTTTAGTCCTCATTAATCTAATCTCTCTTTATACGTCAGTCCTGCTATTCCAAGAATCAGTCTGGTAAACCTTTGCTGCATCCCCTCTATAGCCAGAATATCCATCCTCAGATAAGGAGACCAAAGCTGCACACAGTACTCACCAAGGCCCAGTAAAATTGCAGCAAGACATCCTGCTCCTGTACACAAATTATTTTGCCATTTCAGGTCGGGACCCTTCTTCAGAAATTTCTGAAGAAGGGTCCCGACCCAAAACGTCAACTTTCCTACTCTTCTGATGCGGCCTGGCCTACTGTCTTCCTCCAGCTCCACACTGTTATCTCTGACTCCAGCATCGGCAGTTCTTACTATCTCTTATTTTGCTATTGCTGCCTTCACCGCCTGTTGCAACTGTAGGCTTACTTGCAGCAGATAATGTAGAAGGGGACCCATGTCTTGTTGCACCACCCCCTTTCCCAATCTATTGTCATGCTGATGATCTGCCTTTTCTGTTATTGTGACCAAAGTGGATAACCTCACATTTATCCACTTTATTTTTCATCCAGTATGCATTTGTCCACTTACTCAACTTGTCCAAATTACACTGAAGCTTCTGTATTCTCCTCCCTCGTCATCTGGCCACTGAGCTTTGTGTCATGTGCAAACTTTGAAATATTATTTAGTTCCTTCACCTAAATGACTAATGTTGTAAATATCGGGGATACAAACACCGATCTCTGTGCTCCTCTAGTCACTTGCTACCATTTGTTCCTATTCTATTTGCTGTCTGCCAATCGGTTCTCTATCCATGCCAGTATACTTCCCCCAAACTCCATATGCTTTAATTTTGCAAGCTAATCACTTACGCGAGACCTTATTGAAAGCCTTCTGAAAATCTGTGTCAAACACATCTATCAGCTCCTTATCAATTCTATTAGTTACATCCTGGAAAAAGGCCAACAGATTTGTTAAGTGTGCTTTCCCTTTTGTAAATTCATGTTGTCTCTGTCCAATTCTGTCAGTTTCCCAAATGCTGTACCGTTAAATTTTTTTAGAATTGTTTACACCCTTCCTCAAAGTTTCCCACTTTTAGCTTCTACTGCAGCCCTGATTTTGATCATGTCACCAAACTGGTGTACACATCTACGCTGCCTAGGCCCTGAGTTGTAATTCCTTAAGTTTTTTGTGTTTTTTATTTTTTTTTGTCTCGCTACCCCTATGGGAGTAAGGAGAGCAAGAAAAGGCCATGAAATGACCTTGACAATTGGGTTAAAAAGAATACCAAGGCATTCTATACATAGATTAAAAACAAAAAGATAACTATGGAAAAGGTAGGACCACTCGAGGATAAAGGAGGGAACTTGTGTTTGGAGGCACAGGATGTGGTTGGGATCCTAAATGAGTACTTTGTGTCAGTATTCACCCAAGAGAACATGTGAAGGATGCTAATAAGCTAGGGCATTTTGAGATCAAGAAAGAATTGGTGTTGGGTTTCTTGAAGTGCATTAGGATGGATAAGTCCACGGGGCCGAATGGTATCTACCCCAGGTTTTGAGAGAGACAGGAGAGGAGATTGCTGGAGCCTTGACCAAAATCTTTGTATCCTCATTAGCCACTGGAAAGGTCCCGGAGGATGGGTGAGTAGCTACTGTTGTTCCTCTCTTCAAGAAGGGAAATAGGGATAATCCAGGACACGCTAGACCACGGAGTCTCACATTGGTGGTGGGGAAACTATTGGAGAGAATTCCTAGGAATGGGATTCATGTGCATTTGGAAAAGCATGGCCTAATTAGGGACAGTCAGCATAGCTTTGTGTGGGGCTGGTCATATCTTACTAACTTGATTGAATTTTTTGAGAGGTGACAAAGGGTTGAGCAGTAGATGTTGTCTACATGGATTTTAGTAAGGCTTTCAACAAGCTCCTTCGTGGAGGCTCATCCAGAAGATTAGGTTGCATGGGGTCCACGGTGACTTGGCCGTGTGGATTCAGAAATGGCTTGCCCACAGAAGGCAGAGGATAGTGGTGGAAGGTTGTTTTTCATGCTGGAGGTCCATGACTAGTGGTGTTCCACAAGGATCCATTCTGGGACCTCTGCTGTTTGTGGTTATATATAAATGACTTGGATGAAAATGTAGATGGGTGAGTTAGTAACTTTGCAGAGTAGACAAATATCAGTGGAGTTGTGGATGGTGTAGAAGGATGTCAAAGGATGCAGTGAGATATAGATCAGTTGCACATATGGTAGAGACATGGAAGGTGGAGTTTAATCTAGGCAAGTGCGAGGTGCTGCACTTTGGGAGATCAAATGTGAAGGAAAATGGCAGGACCCTGAACAGCATTGATGTACAGAGGGATCTTGGGATTCAAGTTCATTGCTCCCTGTAAGTGGCCACGCAAGTAGATAGGGTGATAAAGAGCACGTATGGTATGCTTGCCTTTATTGGTGGGGGAATTGAGTGCAAGAGTCAGGATGTCATGTTGCAGCTTTATAAGACTTTGGTTAGGCTACACTTAGAGTACTGCGTTCAGTTCTGGTCACCGCATTTCAGGAAGGATGTGGAGGCTTTGGAGAGGGTGCAGAAGAGATTTACCAGGATGCTGAATTAGAGGCAATGAGTTATAAGGAGAGGCTAGAAAAAGACCGTGCTGTTTTCTCTGCGGCGGCAGAGACTGAGGGGAGACTTGATAGAAGTCTATAAAATTATGAAATGCATAGATAGGGTTGATGGACAGAATCTTTTTCCCAGAGTTGTAATGTCTAAAACCAGGGGCATATATTTAAGGACAGAGGGGGAAGTTTAAAGGAGATGTGAGGGGCTAGTTTTTTTTTTACACAGTGGTAGGAGTGTGGAATGCACTGCCAGGGGTGGTGGTGGGGGCAGATTCGATAGGGACGTTTAAGGGACTTTTAGATAAGTACATGAATATGCAAGGAATGGAGGGCTTTGTACCAAGGGCAAGCTGAAGGGATTAGTTTAATTTGGCGTCATATTCGGCACAACATCGTGGGCTGAAGGGCCCATTCCTGTGCTGTGCTGTACAGTTCTATGTTCTATGTTCTGTGTTCGTTTAAGATTCTCCTTTTTCGGGGTAAAGAGACTTTTGTTTAGTCACTTTTTTTATTGATTGCATTCATGTAAAGCACCTTGGGGCATTTTAATATGTTTAAAGCTACATAAATTTAATCTATTACATGAGGAAAAAGAGATGTATCCAAGCTTGATAACATTACTTTGCTTACATGGGGACGAAAGTGGATGTGAAACAGCACATTTGGGTGGTACTTGAGTCTGGAGGTGGAGTTGTGGCTATGTTTGAAGCCATTGTAGCTACTTACAGTTGCCTGTTACAGGAGACCTTTAGAGAGTGTAACCTAGGTTGAGGGAAGAAATCATAATGTATTCATATCATGGCATTAAAAAGCTTTTCACTGTCGCCTCAAAATTTAGATGTCAGAATGCCTGTTTATAACTGTTAAAAACCATTGTGTTGCTTTTTTAAAAGTGTTAAATCTAGTGCAAAAGAAATTCTTCATTTCTTAATGTATATTACTTTGACTGCATTCTGCTTCAGTTGTAGGTCCTTCAAAAAGGGTCAGGAGAATTAATTATGGAGAATTGAGAAATGGCAGAGAGACTAAATGACTACTTTGACACTGAGGACAGTACAGGAAATCTCTCAGAATTAGAGGCTGAAGTGACTAGGGAGAATGAAGGAAAGTATTATTAATAAAAATGTCCTGATGGTCTACATCCCAGAATGTTGAAGGAGTGAATACATTGGTCCTCGTCTTCCAAAATGTCATACCTTTCTGGAATGACATAAAGATTGGCTGAGTGATCAACAGTGAGGAAGACTGTCTTGAGTTACAGGAAGATAAAGAAGGATTGGTCAGATGGGCAGATCAATGGCAGGTGTAATTTAACCTTGAAAACTGAGAGGTGATGCACTTTAGAATTAATAAGAAAAGGTAGTACATAATGAATGGAAGGACATTAGGAAGCTCAGGACCAGAGTGATCTTGGGATGCTTGTCTACAGATCCTGAAGGTGGCAGGACAGATTAATGGGTTGGTTAAGAAGGTATACGGGACACTTGCCATTATCAGTCATGACATAGATTATAAGAGTAGGGAGGTTATGTTGGAACTGTATGAAATTTTGGTGAGGCATCAACTGAAGTACTTTGTATTTCTGGTCGCCACACTATAGGAAGGAAGTGATTGCACTAAAGGGGGTGCAGAAAAGATTCATCAGGTTGAGTAGTTTATTTATGAAGAGAGGCTGGAAAGGCTTGGGTTGTTTCCTTTAGAGCAGAGGAGGCCAATGGGCTTCCTGATTGAGGCGCAAAAGATTTTGAGGGGCATGGATAGGGTAAATAGGAAGCAGCTGTTCCCTTTACTTGAGGAGTCAATAAAGAGGGGCATAACTTTAATCTGTAAGGGCATGAAGTATAGAGGGAAAATTCTTTCACCCAGAGGTGGGAATCTGGAATACACTGCCTAGGAAGGTAGTTGAGGTGGGAAACTGCGACCTTTAGATGGTACTTGAATGATCACTTGAAATGTCAAAGCATTCAAAGCTATGGGCCAAGTGTTGGGAGGTGGGATTAGTGTGGATAGTTTTTTTTTCTGTTGTTTGTGCAGATTTGATGGGGCTTTTCTGTACTGTGATTATGACTCTTGAAGAATTGCAAGTGTCACTCCACTATTTGAGAAAGGAGCAAGGGAGTAATGTGATAGATGGACACTTGGATGAAATTATAGCATGGATTTGTGAATGGAAAATCATGTTTGACAAACTTGTTGAATTTTTTTTCGAAGATGTTACTAATGCCATTGATAAAGGGAAGTTGATAGATGTGATATAGTTGTATTTTCAGAAGGCTTTTCATAAGGTCCCCACAGGACGTTATGTGCTGACATGGATTAATGATTGACTAACATGCAAAAAACACAGTTGGAATAAATGCATCAGTCTCACATTTGCCGTGTTATGACAAGTTAAACAGTGTACATGTGCAAAGGGACTTAGGTGAATTTGTCAATAAGTCACTGAAAATGAACATATAGATGCAGCAAGCTATTAGAAAGCTATTGGAATGTTAGCCGTTTTGCAAGAGAATTTTAGTATGGACTAGTGAAGTTTTGCTTCAATTGTATAGGAGTTTGTTTAGACCACACCCTGGAGTCTTGTCTGCAGTTTTGGTTTCCTTATGTCGGGAAAAGTATTATTGCCATGGAAATAGTGCAACAAAGATTCACCAGACTTGTTCCTGGGATTGCACAGTTTAAAAATAAGGAGGATTCCATTTAGGACTGATGAGAGTTTCTTTTAACTCAGGGTTGTGAATCTTTGGAATTATGCAGCCCAGAGGACCGTAGAAGCTCAGTGCTTGATAAATTTTGATTATCAATGGCATAAACGGTTGAGGGATAGTTTGGTTAAAAGGCATTGAAGTGTTTTATCACCTGATCGTATTAAATAGCAGAATGGGCTCAAATGACTGACTGGCCTCCCCCATGTTCATCTTCCCCCACGCGCTTTTAATTTAATTTTTAGTAGGTTATTGAAAGACCTTTTATTTGACTAATCAATTTGTCATGGGGAGAAGAACTGATTCTTAAACCAATCTTGATTCTTGCTGCTTATAAGTATTTTCATTTTGGCCATTTGATAACAAGGTTTTTGTGTATTGGAACCATATATGCACAAGACTATTTCTGTGTATCAGCTTCAGCCGATGTATTATGTTCTCAGCTGGTTTCTTTTTCTTCAAACAATTCCGTGTCCCTAAAGAAAGCACTTTGCATTTGAAAAGCTCAACAATATCTCTGGAAAAAATGCACTTGCATAAATTGCAAGCATTCAATTAATTCTGAGTTTACAAACAATTTATGAACTAGTGTTGAACTTAAATCCTTGCTGGCATTTCACCCAGTTGAATACTTTGCTTACTTAGATCTGAGAGATATGAGCACAAAATCTTTACTCATGACCCAGTGCAGCACCTAAGGTGCTATGCTATCAGAGGTGATACATTTGAAATGAAAAGTTAAACTGAGGTCTGTTTACCCTCTCAGATGGGCACAAAAAAAAATTAATGGCACAATTTCAGAGAGGAGGGCAGGGTTCTTCCTTGTCACCTGGGCAATATTTATTCCTGAAGTAGCATCTCCATTCAGACCTGGAGGCTGCACACATGTTTTAAAACAAATATTTTGTGTCTGTGATAACAAGGTGTAGAGCTGGATGAACACAGCAGGCCAAGCAGCATCAGAGGAGCAGGAAAGCTGACGTTTCAGGCCTAGACCCTCCTCCAGAAATGTGTTCACTAGTGAGAGCAACAAGAGAACAAGTCTGTGATAAAATTAAAGAAATTAACATAGACAGAGAGCAGGTACTGATTGGCCTGGAAGGCTTAAAAATAAAAGAATTTCCAGGGCTGAATGATCCCAGGTTGTTGAGTGAGGCAAAGAAGGAAATAGCAGGGGCAATTGCAAAAATTTTCAATTCCTCTCTGACCACAAGACAAGTGCTAAAGGATTGGATGTTAGCCAATGTGAAACCATTATTCAAGAGGGGAGCAAGGGATAAACCACGAAGCTACAGGTCAGCCAGTCTAACCTTGGTGGTGGGGAACCTATTGGAAGCAGTTCGAAGAGCAGTAAGCATTATTTTGTTTTGGGGGGAGGGGGGGGGGCGGGGTTGCTGGGCAGAGGGGTCATGTCTGACCAACTTGATTGAGTTGAGATAACCAGGTTGTATAGATGAGGCAATGCATTTGACATAGTTTACTTGGACTCCATGGTAGCTATGTTTGACAAACCTGTTCCTATCTTTTCCCTGTAACTCTTGATGCCTTTACTAATTGAGAACTGATCTATCTTTGTCTTAAATATGCTCAATGACTTGGCCTACACCGACTTCTGTGGCAATGAGCTCCACGGATTCACCAACCTCTTGCTGAAGAAATCAGTGCATTGAGTATAGAAATTAGGAGGTCATGTTGCGGCTGTACGGGACGTTTGTTAAGCCACTTTTGGAAAACTGTGTTCCATTCTGGTTTCCCTGCTATAGGAAGGATGTTGTGAAACTTGAAAGGGTTCAGAAAAGATTTACAAGGATGTTGCCAGGATTGGAGGGTTTGAGCTAGAGGGAGAGGCTAAATAGGCTGGCGCTATTGTCCCTGGAGCATTGGAGCCTGAGGTGTGACCTTATGGAGGTTTATAAAATCATGAGGGGCATGGATAGGGTGAATAGCCAAGGTCTTTTCCCCAGGGTAATGAAGTCCAAAACTAGAGGGCACAGGTTTAGGATGAAAGGGAAAGGATTTAAAAGGGACATATGGGACAACTGTTTTCACACAGGGTGGTGGGTGTATGGAATGAACTGCCAGAGGAAGTGGTGTAGGCTGGTACAATTACAACATTTAAAAGGTGTCTGGATAGATATATGAATAGGAAGTGTTTAGAGGGATATGGGCCATGTGCTGGCAAATGGGATTAGAATAATTTAGGATATCTGGTTGGCATGGGAGTTGGACTGATGGGTCTGTTTCCATGCTGTACAGCCCTATGACTCCAAGACTCCTCATCTAAATTCTAAAGGGTCATCCCTTCATTCTGCGGCTGTGTGCCTAGGTCCTAGTCTGTCCTACCAGTGGAAATATCTTCTCCTCCATGTCCACTGTACCTAGGCCTCTTCCTATCCTATAAGTTACAATTAAATCAGCCCTGCATCCTTCTAAACTCCAAGTACAAACCATTCATCAGATGACATGTCCTTCATCCCTGGGATCATCTTGTTAACCCTCTCTGGACCCCCTCCAATGACAGCACATCTTTCCTGTTCACAATATTCCAAATGCAGTCTAACCAGAGCCTTATAAACGTCAGCAGTAGATCTTTGCTGTTATATTCTAGCTCTCTTGAAATGAATGTCAACGTTGCATTTGCCTTCCTTACTGCCAACTGAACTTGCATGTTAACCTTAAGAGATTTCTGAACTGGGACTCCTAAGTCCCTTTTGCACTTCAGATTTCCGAAGACTCTGTTTTCTAAACAGGGAAAGGCTATGTCTCTATTCTTCTTACCAGAATATATAACCTCTCATTTTCCCACATTGTATTCCATCTGCCACTTCTTTGCCCACTCCCCTGGCCTGGGCAAGTTCTTTTGCAGCCTTCCCACTTCCTCGATACTATCTGTCAATCCACCTGTGTTTGTGTCATCTGCAAATTTAATAACAGTGGCTGCACTTGCTTCATCCAGATCACTAATGTCTAACGTGAGTAGTTGTGGTCCCAACACTGATCCTTGCACTCCACTAGTCACCAGCTGTCCTCATGAAAAGACCTCTTAATTGCTATTCTCCTCCAGTCAGCCAATCCTCAATCCATGTCAGTACCTTGCCTCCATGGGCTCTTATCTTACTTAGCACCCTTCTGCGCTGGAACTTGTCAAAGGTCTTCTAGAATTCCAAGTAAATCACATCCACTGGCTCTCCTTTGTCTAACTTGCTTGTCACCACATCAAAGAATTCTAACAGATTTGTCAGGCATGACCTCCCCTTGACGAAGCCATGCTGACTCTGTCATATTTTACCATGCACTTCTGAGTACTCCACAATCTCATCCTTAATAATAGACACTAAAATCTTAGCAACAACTGAGGTCAAGCTAACAGGCCTATGGTTTCCTGTTTTCTGCCTCCCTCCTTTCTGAACATTAACTACTTTCCAGTCTTGTGGGAACCTTCCTGACTCCAGTGATTTCTGAAAGATCACTACCAATATCTTTACAATCTCCTCCGCTATCTCCTTCAGAACTCTGGGGTGTAGTTCATCCGGTCTGGTTATTTATCTGCAATCCAACTTTTCAACTTCCCCAGTATCTTCTCCTTAGTTATGGCATCTGCACTGGCCTCTGGCTCCTGACTGTTGAAGTTCTGGTATGTTGCTGGTGTCTTCCACTGTGAAAACTGATGCAAAATACCTATTCAGTTCCTCTGCCATTTCCTTGTTCCGTATTGCTACTACTTCAGCCTCATTTTCCAGCGGTCCAATGTCCACTCTTGTCTCTTCTCTTTAGATACCTTAAAAAATGCTTTTTTTTTTTATACTCCTCACTAGCTTACTCTCATCCACCCCCCCCATTACATTTTTAGTTATCTTCTCGTTTTAAAAACTTTCTACTAATCTTCAACACATTGTGTATGCTTTTTCTTTTGCTTTTATGCTGTCCCTGACTTCCCTTTCAGCCATGGTTGCCTCAGAATGTTCCTTTTTTAAGTAAATACACGAGGCATGGGTTCACTGTTGGTTTATGTTCATTGCAGCAATTTCTGTTTCTAAGTTCCATTCAAGGTAAGCTAGCAGGAGACTGGTACAAAATCAAAACTGAGAATTACAAATGCTGTAAATCAGAGACAAAAATAGAAATGTTTCAGAGATAGCAGGAACTGCAGATGCTGGAGAATCTGAGATAACAAGATGTAGAGCTGGATGAACACAGCGGGCCAAGCAGCATCAGAGGAGCAG
>NC_063340.1:27923021-27928957 GCF_021869965.1 Rhincodon typus | reverse complement strand
ACTCTCTCCCTATTTATTTCAAAACCCCCTTCCCCTCCCCCTTTTCTGATGAAGGGTCTAGGCCCGAAACGTCAGCCTCTCTGCTCCTATGATGCTGCTTGGCCTGCTGTGTTCATCCAGCCCTGCACCTTGTTGTCTCTTATTAAAACCCTCATTGTAAGCCTTGTCTCTGTCATATGACCAGAGCATCTCTTCCCATTGTCATTGTATGTAATTTTGATAGTTAGGCCATTGTAAGACTTTGTCATCTAGATAGTACTCATCTACATACTTGAAGAGCTTGAGCTTTGCACATCAATTGTTTATCAATTTTCAAGTTTAGGGTCGGAGGCTGCACCGATATTGTAAACGAGTCTTTCTAATTAATTGGAAAAATGCACCCCTTGTCACATAGGTATTTGCATTTAATTAATTTCACAAAGACTTGTCCAGGTGTGGAAATTAGCTCAGTATTTTTAGAGTTCCATGTTTTGGTTTAAAAAATGTATCTTAACCTCTTTAATTTTCTGTTAGAGCTGTCCAGATATTTTTGTTTTATTTTCTTTCATTCTTTTACTTTCTGGGGACAGAATGGGTAGTGTTGTATAATTTAGAAATTTTGAGTGACTCATTTTTAACATGAAATTGACTTTAGATCATTAGAAGCAAAGTTGTTGCAGCATTTGAAAATATCACCTGATAACTTAGTGAATAAGTCAGCTCTGTATCCGATGCTCTTTCCTAAAGATGTTATCTGGTATGCTTTCAAGACTTGTATGACTGCATACAGTTGGGGTTGTCTTGCAGTAGCTGATGTGAGCCTTCCTCAAAGTGCCTGCCTGCTGCCTTATGCCTCCTATTGACATGGCTGGCCTGAGCAGCACAGCTAGCCTTAGCAATACAGTTCATTGAGAATGCCGAGCATGAACCCAATCCAAATAACTCAATTAGAAGACAAGATTATTTAAACAACCTCCTTTCAGTAGTAAAACAAATCAACTGCTGACAACTTCAATTTGTATTGAACCTGAGATTTGATCATAATCCCATGGGGACTGTGTAATTCTAGTGGCATTAAATATACTGAATTTTTCTGAAGATTGCAAGATTCTTAAAAACTGTTTCCAGCAGTGATGCCTGTTTCCAGTGGTGATGTCTGTTTCCTTATTCACAGATTTTTTTGTGAAGTGCGTTGGAGAGGAAGCAAAGTACGAGGGAGTCCGATTGCTATTTGAAGGGCTGCAGCAGCCAGTGCTCAACAAACAGGTGTGTACCCAGGTTTAGAGTAATGTTTCAAGTCACTTCATACCTAGATTGCCAAATCATCTAAGGATTGCAGTAGTGCTAAATGTGTGGAATATTTTCAGCTTATGCATTTTTTATAAACTGAATTGTGCAAGATTATTAGTGTAACTTCTGTCATTTCGATACCTGGAACAAAATTTTCCCCTTACCGGCGATGGTAAGACAGCTGACAAGAAAGGGAAATAATTGGGTGAGTTGGCCCGTGCTCACCCCATCCTCGTCAACTCAGCAGTATTATGCTGGGTGAGAAAATCCATGGATGATTAGCTCAATTTACCATGAATCAAATATACCATGAGTAGCAAATTAATGGCCACTTAAGGGCTTCAATTCACCAACTCCCGAATTACCAAACAAATCCCAAACAGCCAACAAAGATGTCGGGCAAAAGGCTGGTCTCTGAAAGCCACCCTCTTGCCTTTGCCTCTTGATCCCATGATGCCCCTCTCCCTATGACTTCGACCATCCCTTGAAATCTCTGCCCACTGGATCCCGTGTCATGGTTGGTTAAGAAGGCAAAATACTTGCTCTTGCTCATTTCTCAACTCTTAATCAGATTAGGGGGTGATCTAGAGAGTTCTGTCAATATTGAGACAGGTGGTGTCACTTGTCACGTAAGGTTTCCTCCTTCCACTCTGCATGGCCAATGACTGAAAATTGCTAGAAGGAATAATGTGCCCTTTACTGTGGTACTTGTACAACTTAACTGGAAAGCATGTGCCTATAATCATGCTTCAATATTCCACAAGCCGTCACAAAATGTATAAATGTGTAAAATCCCAATGAGACCACTAAAACAACCAATTTGCTTGACTGACTCCGGTCAAAAGGAATTCATACCACGTTTTATCAGTGACAGAAAAAATAAACCTTACTGTAACACACTCAATTTAACTAAAGTTCAGTGAAGAGAGAGGATTTCTAACTTGTGCAACTTAAACTACACACATTGAAGACCCCAAACACAGACGCTCAATCATTATTATGGCAGAGGATAAATGGTTTAATATGAATACTGTGATTGGGTAAAAGAATGCATATAGAGTAAATAAAATAGTCCGAGTCATAAGGTGAAAACTTCTTAGTCATTTTGATTTTAGTATTAATGACATGTCGATGATTATTCAATTCAGGAATTGATTGGGTGAACTCGGGTCTTTTCTTAGATGAATTCTTTGAAGAATTTTTATTTTTTTCTGTCTTTTCCACACAGGGAATGAGGGATGAATTCTTTCTGTCTGCAGGCTCTGGATGTTTCTTCTCCTCTGCTGCTTTTAGCAGTTACAGCTTTTAAACACTTTGCAGCTCAACCAATCAGAGGGCTATTATCAGGCAGAATTTCTTCAACTAAGTCTTGAATTCTCCCTTTTACTGCTTCTAAAAGTAACATTGTATTGCACAGCTTAACAATATGCAACACGTTTTTTTTTAAGTTACAGTAGTCCAACTTCTATTTCAGTGTACACATACAAAAAAGAAAATATGTGGTCTCTTCGAAACCTTAATTCCTAAAGAATTTGAAAAGTGACTTTATACGTGTTTCATTATCAGGTGAACGTGACATGCAATACAACACCAAAAAAGAAAATTACACTCATTGACCCTTATTCATCACTTATACAGGATATAGAACAGCAGGTCCAGGGAACCCTGGATGTCTAGGAGTATGAGAGTTTGATGAAGAAGAAGGAAGCATATGTTAGGTACAGAGCTTTAAAAACAGGGAAGGCCATTGAGGGTCCACAAAATATCTTTGGATGATAGGATAAAGAAAAACCTCAAGGCATTTTATAATTATATTAAGAGCAAGTGGATTATCAGAGAGAAAGTGGGGCTGATCAGAGACCAAAGGTGCAACTAGCACATGGAGTGAGAGGTCATTGGTGAGGTCTTATTTGAACATTTCTCATCTGTACCACACAAAGAATGAAATTGTAGCTGGAGATTTCAGTTGGAATGGTGAGGTTCTAGAGCATGTTGAAATTAATAAGGAAGAAATAGATGTTTTAACAAGCATAAATTCCCAGGGCCTGATGAGATGTATCCCCGGCCACTATGGGAGGCAAGGAAGGAGATTGATGCGGCCCTGGTGGAGAAATTTCATACTTTGCTGGTCACAGGTGAAGTGCCAGATGACTGGAAGATAGTTATTGTGGTTCCTTTTTTCAAGAGGGGTAGCAATGGTAGGCCAGGTAATACTGACCAGTTGGTCTGTCATCAGTGGTGGGGAAACTATCGGAAAAAATTACGAAGGATTAATCAATAATTGGAAAGGCAGAGATTGATCAGAAATAGTCAGCATGGATTCATTGGAGGGAGATCCTGCCGGAGTCTAATTGAGTTTTTTTGAAAAGGTGTCTAAATATATTGATGAAGGCAGTGCAGTTGATAGAGTTTACATGGCCTTTGATAAGGTCCCACATGGAAGGATGATCTAAAAGCTAAGAGCTCATGGGATCCAAAGCAAGTTGGTGAACTGGATCCAAAAATGGTTGGCAAATAGGAGGCAAAGGGTGGAGGGTTGCTTTTGTGATTGGAAGCCTGTGACTAGTGGTGTACCACAAGGATCGATGCTAGGACTCTTGCTGTGTAAATTAATGACTTGGATGTGAATATAAAAGGTATATTTGATAAGTTTGCATGTGACAAAAATTGGTGATGTTGATAGTGAAGAGGATGTCTCAGGCTACAGTCTGATACTGGTCATCTGGTACATCAGGCAGAGCAATGGCAAATGGAATTTAATCCTGATAAATGTGAGGTGATGCATTTGGGGAGGTATAATAAGGGAAGGATACAGGCAGTGAATGTTATGAATCAACCACATTGCTGTCAGTCTGGAGTCACATGTAGGCCAGACCATGTGGTAAGGACAACTGTTTCCTTCCCCAAAGGATATTGGTGAATGAGGTGGGTTTTTTTGGTGATTAATAATGGTCTAATTGTTAGACTCTTAATTCTAGATTGTTATTGAATTCAGATTCAATAGGAGGATTCCATGGCAGGATTTAAAGCCAGGTCCCCCAGAGCATTACCTGGACTTCTGGAATGATACTGTAGCAATAATATCACTAGGCCATCACCTCCCCTTTGTTCACAGTATTATAGGTGTGATCTAACTAGTCTTACTAAGACTTTGTTAATTTTATATTCCATTCCCTTTGAAATAAAAGCCGGTTTTCTAGTTGCCTTCCCTAATTCCTGCTAACTTGAATGTTTATGTATAGGACCCTCAAATCCCTCTGTGTTAGAACATAGAACAGTACAGCACAGTACAGGCCCTTTGGCCAACTATGTTGTGCCGGCCTATTATCCTACTAAGATCAAACTACCCTACATACCCTATGTTATACTAGCATCCATTTGCCTATCCAAGAGTCACTAAATTTCTGCCCTGGGAAAAAGTCTCTGGCTAGCTACTCTATCTGTGCCTCTTATCATCTTGCACACCTCTATCAAGTCACCTCGTGTCCTCCTTCGCTCCAATGAGAAAAGCCGTAGCTCCCTCAACCTTTCCTTGTAAGACCTGCCCTCCAGTCCCAGGCATCATCCTGGTAAATCTCCTCTGCACCCTCTCTAAAGCTTCCACATCCTTCCGCGAATGAGGCAACCAAAACTGAATACAATATTCCAAGTGTGGTCTAACCAGGGTTTTATAGCGCTGCAGCATAAGCTCGCGGTTCTTAAACTCAATTCCCCTGCCAATGAAAGTCAACACACCATACGCCTTCTTTACAACCCTATCAACATGGGTAGCAACTTTGAGGGATCTATGGACATGGACCCCAAAATCCCTCTTCCTCCACACTGACAAGAATCCTGCCATTAACCCTATATTCTGTATTCAAACTTGACCTTCCAAAATGAGTCACTTCACACTTTTCTGGGTTGAATCCCATCTGCCACTTGTTTGCCCGGCTCAGCATTCTGTCAATGTCCCGTTGCAACCTACAACAGCCCTCCACGCTGTCCACAACTCCACGAACCTTCGTGTCATCGGCAAACTTACTAACCCACCTTTCCACTTCCTCATCCAAGTCATTTATAAAGATCACAAAGAGCAGAGGTCTCAGAACAAATCCCTGCAGAACACCACTGGTCGCTGAGCTCCAGGCTGAATGCTTTCCATCTACTACCACCCTCTATCTTCTATTGGACAGCCAATTTTGTATACCGACAGCCAAATTTCGCTGAATCCCATGCCTCCTCACTTTCCCCATGGTAGGCTCATTCAGAATCTTATCAAATGCCTTGCTAAAATCGGTATACACCACATCCACTGCTCTGCCTTCATCAATGTATTTTGTCACATCGTCAACAAATTCAATAAAGCTTGTGAGACATGACCTGCCCTCTCAAAGCCATGCTGACTATTTCTAATCAAACTGTGCTTTTCCAAATAATCATAAATGCTATCTCTCAGAATCCTTTCCAATAATTTGCCCACCACAGAAGTAAGACTGACTGGTCTGTAATTTCCAGGATTATCCGTATTCCGTCTCTTGAGCAAGGAATGACGTTTGCCACCCTCTAGTCATCTGGTACTACTCCAGTGGACAGTGAGGACGCAAAGATCTTCGCCAAAGGGGCAGCAATTTCTTCCCTCGCTTCCCATAGTAACCTTGGGTATATCCCGTCTGGCCCAGGGGATT
>NC_063340.1:27775640-27922521 GCF_021869965.1 Rhincodon typus | reverse complement strand
TTTCAGAAATCTGAAGAAGGGTCTAGGCCCGAAACGTCAGCCTTCCTGCTCCTCTGATGCTGCTTGGCCTGCTGTGTTCATCTAGCTCTACACCTTGTTATCTCAGATTCTCCAGCATCTGCAGTTCCTACTATCACTATAAACCGTTGTATTTCTCCATGTGGGTGTGCATCATCCGTTCTGATTTAATTACCATGACATATCAGAAAATATTACATTCTTCTTCTGTGGCTTGGGATAATGCCAAATAGATCTGGGGTCAGCATTGCTTCGTTTTGCCTGTCTCTTAGCTCAAAAAAAAGTCAGAGCTCGCGGGAATGCCATCAGTGCTAAAGACGTGTGGACATTGTTCAAGGCATCTCATTCAGAAAAAAAAAACAGAAGTTGTTGGAAAAGCTCAGCAAGTCTGGCAGCATCCGTGAAGAAAAATCAAGAGTTAACGTTTTCTCAGGTATTCAGTAGTGCATGCGAAAGTGGTTCCCAAAAGCATATTGCTCTATCTTCTGCCGTCACCAAACATAGCCATCTTTATATCATCAGGAATGATTCAGTGTGGCTGAAGTCTGATTTTGGTGATTTGTGGAGTGGCATTGCAAGAGGCAAACAACATGATCGTCTATTTATCAGCATACCTGTGTCTTACAAATATTACATTTAAATTGAGAATAGGTGACATTTGAGTGAGAGGAGAACCATAATTAGCTACTGAAATGTGAAAATACAATTGCCAAGTTAGAACAGATTGTCAATTTCATCTGTTTTTAATCTCCTTTTGTATCTCCTGGGGAGCCTCTGGAGTTGGTACACAGAGGATGGCTTGGGTCTATTTCAGTAGATTGGCAGCTTACTGTAATTTTTGAATTGCTTTTACAACCCAATTCCAGGCCAGCCTTAGACCTTCCAGGTCAGGTATGTACTGGAAATGCTTCACCTGAAAACTGCAGTTCTGCCGGTGGTCATCAAGGTCACTTCAGCCTGAAACTTCCATGTTTCAGCTGCCGTGGATGTCAGTGATGTTATGCATAAATTTATGAAGTTGGTTATGTATCATGCATCAAAGCTAGTACCATCCGTTCCATTTCAAAGATAATGGAGTGTGGAGCTGGAGGAACGCAGCAGGCCGGGCAGCATCAGAGGAGAAGGAAAGTTGATGTTTCAGATCAGGACCCTTCTTCAGAAATGGGAAGAGGGAAGGGAGCTCATAAATAAATAGAGAGGGGAGAGGTGGGGCTGGGAAAGGTAGGTGGGCTGGTGATAGGTGAGTGCGGATAGAGAGTGAGTAGTGGGGATTGGTCAGTGAGGTGCGAGGAGCGGATAGGTGGGAGAGAAGATGGACCAGTTGTATCAGGTCAAGGAGGCGGGAATGAGATGGAGGGTGGATCATAGGATGAGGCCTCCCCCACTGACTCCAGCAGCTGCAGTTCTTACTATTATCTAAGTTCCATTTCAAAAATGTTTTTCATGTATTTCTTGTCTGTGCTAATACAATTACATGAATTCAGAACAAGGGTGCAATTTATCTGTTGCTAAGAGTACAGATTTCTGTTCATTGACACATGCTTTCTGGGAGACAGACATAACATCTTTTTATTTTAAGGCATTTATTATTACACTTCCTCAGTATAGTAGTTAGTGTAAGATCCATTCACAGCAGCCTGGACAGCTGCATATTACTGATTTAGAAATCTCATTATATCTCAAACTCAATTTCTTGGGTGGGAAATTGTAATATAATGTGTGGAGAAATAAGTAAATATGGAATTCCAGCACTGTAGTTTGAGACTTAGCTTAAGCAGTACTGCAGCAGTGTAAGGAGAGTTTATATCATTAACCGAATCCTAACCCTAACACCCTGGGTGGCACGGTGGTTGGCACTGCTGCCTCATTGTGCCAGAGATTCGGGTTTGGTTCCAGTCTTGGGTGACTGTATGGAATTTGCATGACCTTCCCATGTCTGTGTGGGTTTCCACCAGGTTTTCCAGTTTCATCCTGCAGTCCAAAGATGTGCTGGCTATGTGGATTGGCCGTTGTAAATGTAGAGTTACACGGACAAATCTGGGGCTGCTAGAGCTGGGTGGAATGCTCTTTGGAGGGTCAGTGCAGACTCGATGGGCCAAATGGCCTCTTTCTGCACTGCATTCTGTTTTATTACCCCAATCCCAACCCCAACCCCAACACCAAACTCCAAGCCAATGATAAATTTAACACTAACCCAACCCCAAACACAAACCTAAAACTTAACTTAACCCTAACCTTTTATCTTAAGACTAACCCTGATATTTTTCTTAAGGCTAACCCTAACCACAATGCCTAGGTCAACCTCAAACCTGGCACCCATCCTAACTCCAACCAAAGGACAATCACAACTTCAACCTAAATCCAAACCTAACACAAATGCTAAATATAAACCTAATCCTAACCCTAACCCTAGCCCCAAACTTTAATCCTAATCCTAACCCGAACCTCAACCACAATCCTAACTCCAGCACTAGCCTTAACCTTAAACCCAACTATAACCTAAACACTAATGCTAGCCCTAACCTCAACTACAAGCCTAAGCCTAACTCTAACTCTAACCCTAACCCCAAACTCAACCCCAACCTTGCCCGACACCCTAACCCTAAAGCTAACACGACCCTCGACTTAACTGTATTCTTATTCCTAGTCCTAAATCATACCCTAACTCTATAACCAACTCTTAACCTCAAATTGACCTCCAACCCTAACCCAAACTCTTAACCCCAGGTCCAACCACATTCCTATCCATAATCCTAACCCAAACCCAAACCGTAAAGCTAACCATAGCCCCAATTCCAATTCCAAACCTAACCCTAACACCAACAATACACCTAACGTTAGTCCCATTCCCAACGTGAGCCCCAATTCTAACACTAATCCCAGAACTAACTCTAACCTCAACCAGAACTCTAATCACAATCCTAACCCTAGCACCAACTATAACCTTAACACCAACTCTAATCCCAAACCTAACCCTAACACCAACCCCAGCTAAGACTATGCCTAACCTTAATCCCATGCCTAACCTTAATCCTAACCCTCACTTCTGCCCAAAACCCTTACACAACTCCAACCCCAATCCCAAACACAACACTAATCTTTAACCCTATTGCTAGCCACAGTCCCAACCTCAACCCTAAATTTAAGACTAAGCTGAATATCAACAATAACCATAACCCCAACCCAGACCAACAAAATTCTCAACCCCCAACCCACTCCTAACATAAACTCTAATCCCAGCCCTAAACCTAATCTTAGCCTGAACACTAACCCTAAACCCTATCCTAACACCCAAATCCAAATCCAAACCCCAAAGTCAGCCCTAAGTACAACCCTAACTCAAAACCTTCACCAACACTAACCCTAACCCTAAACTGAGCCCAAACCCTAACCCTCAAACACGACACCAAGCACAACACCAGCATCCAACCCCAACCATGACCTCAAACATAACACTACGCCCAACCATACCACCAACCCTAACACTAAACCTCACCCTAACCAACCCCAACTCTAACCCTAAACCTTACCCAAACCTAACCCCTAACCAAAACACTAACCCTAAATCCAACTCCAACCGTAGCCTCAACCACAACTCCAAACCTAACCCCAACACTAGCACTAACCATAATCCTTGTCCGAACCCCAATACTAACCAAAAGCCCCATCCCAAATCCTAATCCAAATGCTAACACTAACCACTGCCACAAGCCTATTCATAATTTTTATCCCTAAACCTATTCCTAACACAAACACAATCCCCACCTTAACTCCAACACCAACTCTAACCCCAGATATAACCCGAACCCTAGCCCAACCATAACCTCTACCCCAAGCCCAACTCCAATCCCCATCCAAAACATAATCTAACCTAGTGTCAAGCCAAGCTGAACCCCAACATTAACCCTAACGCCAACACTAACCCTAACATGAACCCCAATAAGAACAAAGAACAATACAGCACAGAAACAGGCCCTTCAGCCCACCAAGCCTGTGCTGACACATTTTGCCCTTCCATACTAAAACTGTCTTCACGTATCCCCCTCTTCCCTTCCTATTCATGTATTCGTCCAGGTGATTCTTGAATGCTGCTTTGTGTCTGCTTCCACCACCACCTCTGGCAATGTGTTCCAGGCACCCACCAGCCTTTGTGTGAAAAATCTGCCTTGCACATCTCTTTTAAACTTGCCCCCTCGCACCTTGACCCTGTGTCCCATCGTAATTGACCCCTCCACCCTGGGAAAAAGCCTCATACTTTCCACTCTATCCATGCCATTCACAATCTTATAAGCTTCCATTAGGTCGCCCCTCAACCTCCTGCATTCCAGTGAAAACAAATCCAGTCTATCCAAACCTTTCTTCATAACTAAAATCCCCCATACCAGGCAATATCCTGGTAAACCTTTTCTGTACCCTCTCCAAAGCATCTACATCCTTGTGGCAGTGTGGTGACCAGAACTGTGTGCAATTTTCCAAGTATGGCCTAACTAAAGTTCTATAAAGCTGCAGCATAATTTGTCTATCTTCTACTTAATGCCCCTTCAACTGAAGGCAAGCATGTCATAAGCCATTTTCACTACCTTATCTACCTGCTCTGTCACCTTCAGTGATCTATGGACCTGCACACCCAGATTCTTCTGCATATCAATACTCCTAAGGGTTCTACCATTCACTATACAATTTCCACATGTACTTGACCTTCCAAAATGCATCACCTCACATTTGTCCAGAACTCTAACCCTAACGCAACCCCAAAACTAATCCTGACCCATCCCTAACCCAGCCCCAACTCCAGCACTAACCACAACTCGAGAACCAACCCAAACTCCAACCATATCCCTAAACCCAACACTAACACAATCAAACTCGGCCACAAAAGCCAATACTAACTCTAACCCTAGTACTAACCATAACCCTTAAAACCTGTCCTACCTAAGTCTAAACCTTAGGTAATTATCCTCAGCTAACTCTAACCCTAACCTCAACACTTCTCCCTAACCCTAATACTGATCTTGCCCTTAACCTAAGTCTAACACTCATCCTGACCCTAACTCTGATTCCAATCCTTTAATCTGAGCTTTAAGATTAACTGTAACACTAACCATAGCTCTTAACTCCAAATTTGAATCGTGATTTGCAATTTCTATTTCAGATTGTAATCATAAACCTATAACCTACCCTCATCCCACTTGGTCCTATTACCTACATTCACCTGACTAACTAACCCTTACTTAATCACCTATATTCATTAATAAACACTCATTACTCAAACTTCCTGACAAGAAATAAAAAGTCTGAGGAACTAATATCTTAAAAATTGAGTCAACTAATATACCAAGAACAGGATCAAGTAAACCTTAGCTTCTAGATTCTCTTCAGGAATGAAACAGAAGACATGACTGGAAGGACTAATATTCCAAGCAGGGCATCAAAAGAATGTCAATCATACCTACTTGCTGGGTATGCGTTCAATATAAATCTCAATTTAGCAGGGATGAAAGGAAGAAATACATTTTCATATAGGTAATTATTCTGAATATGAACAAAAATAAGGCAGCAAACTTGTGTGATGCGTAAGCCCCAGTCTGCGAGGGAAGCATACAGAACAGACCAGAATGACTATTCCGCTTGAGCCATTAAACCTAACCTCCTATTTTTGACCAAAGTATTACTTAAATAATGAAGTCAAGTAAAAATAAGAGAAAGCAACATTGGTCTTAATAGATGGAAGAAACAAAGGAGTCAAATATTTACAATTAATAATCACTGTAACACATCATTAATGAAAACAACAACCCTTACAATAATTATAACAATCGTTCTCTATCTAAGTGTATGATCCACCACCTCTGCCACATTCCTATTAATATTTACTCTGAATTACTGCTCTAACACTTGTCCCTATCACAGGCTTTACTTGGTTAAATAATTTTAGATTTTTACACAAAAAAAATTTTAAAATGCATAAATAATATTGTTATACTTTTGAACTGATGCATTGCAATTGTTTTTACATATACGTTGAATAGGTTATTTAATAAATCTTCTTACATATTGTTAAAAAACAATGAATTGATGTTCCTAACCATAAAGAGTAACCGGAAGGGGTAAGACTTTAGACCTAAAACAACGTGAGCAGAATTCAACTTCCTTTTACTTGGAAGCAATCAAATGGGATGCATCAATGATTGAACTTAATTATTGGATATAAGTTTTCTAATAAAAATTGGTTAAGAAATTTAATCATATTACGATTGTAATATTTCTTACATTTGTAGTTGTGTTTTAAGGAAAACATTTTCTTCCATGTTGTAAAACGGTAATTAAGGTAAATTATATAAAGTGTTTTGTAGAAAAGTTCTTTTGACAAAAAAAATCGTGACACGTTATTACGTTTTAAATTTTAAGTTCTGTATTGAATAAAGTAAGAATTGTTTATACAATGCCGTCTTTTGACAGGATTTTTAAAGCAAGAGGCATAACATTGTGTTTGTCTTTCACAGTCAGAAGTCACACAATACCAAGTTATAGTCCAACAGGTTTATTCGAAATCACAAGCTTTAGGAGCGGAGGCTACGCGTCGGAAGCTTGTGATTTCAAATAAATTTGTTGGACTTTCACCTGGTGTCATGTGACTTCTGATTTTTTCCTTCCCAGTCTAACACCGGCACCTCCGCATCTTTGTTTTTCACAGCATATACGTAGATAGAAGCATAGAAAATAGTAGCTGGAATAGGCTATTCCGCCCTTCGAGCCTGCTCCATCCTTTATAATGATCATGGCTGATCCTCCAACTCAATGTGGGTTCAGAGTTGACTCTACATCATACTCGCGTTCCTGTGATTGACAGACTACTGCTAGTGTTAAATATCGGGAATGCAGAATTTACAAATGTCGTAGATGAGCAAAGCTTCGGATTCCTATTTTGTTCAATGATACCGATAAGCATAATTTGTTTCAAGAGGAAAGAAGATGGGATATTTTAACTCATATCTTTATGCACAAAGTGTTGATATTACAATCTTCAATATGACCAATCACATTTTTTAAAAATTTGAACTTTAAGAAAGATCTTAACTCCTAGTTTTAACTGGGGATGATGCATCAAAATTTCATGTTTAAAGCTTCAAATGTATTAAATGACTAAAAGCATTTCCCTGAACATTATTTTCTTTATAGGCAATTTTGTTTAAACTAAAGAAATAAATAGTTCCTCCATGCTTATCACCTCACTCTCTACACACACTTTATCAAAACAGATCACTTCTCAGTTTGAATGGGTTGCTTCCTTTTTACTTTCCTAACTGAGTAATTCTTTTAACCCAGAATTAGCTTGAGTTATGAAGGCTATTAGCTGTGTACAATGTCTGCAAATCTTCCAACACCCTTGTAACTACATTCAAACTCAAGTTCCTACCTGTTGTTCAATGGACAATAGAATTTTTTCTGCTTAAGATGCCAGTAATGCCAGCTGTCTTACTCCCTATTTTTCAGTTGGCTACAGACCACACAAAACAAAACTGGCAATACTGTCTGAGATGTTCCCGAGTTTATCAAGAAAGGAGGGGGCATCGGCGTTTTTATATGTAGAGATAATAATGTGTCTGATTCCAATGAAGATGTTGAGGAAAATTGAGAAGTTACACTCTAGCCATTCAAAACTGTCCTCTAATGTCATGAACTATCTATTAATACATTGTTTGGAGACAATTTAACATGGGTTTGTTAATCTGCAACATTAGACAGCCTCCTTATCACCCTATATCTTATGATCCCTTTAACTCCAAGTGTTATATCCAACTTCTTGAAATCATACATCACCTCCAACCTGTCAGCTCAGCCTTCAGCTGACTCAGGAGGAGGCTGTTCAAGGACTGGAACCTCAGACATGAGTTTTATGGGAGCATTAGCAGTCACTGAGCTCCAGTACATTTCAGACTATTGGGCACAGCTACCTCGAAGCAAAGGAGAAGAACGCCAACAATAAAATCACAAGAGGTCTACAGCACAGAAAAAGGCCCTCTGCTCCCCTGAACCTGCGCAGTTGAAAAACAAGCACCTAGATATTCAAATCCCATTTCCCAGCACTTGGCCCATGGACTTGTATGCCTCGGCATTGCATGCACATCTAAGTACTTCTTTGTCCATTTATGGTGAAAGAGCATTGCTGGTAATGTCTTTTGCCCATCCAAATTGCTTTTGAACTGAACGTCTTGCTGGAGCCATTTGGAAGGGCACTTACGAATGCTGTGGGTCTGGAATCACATGTAGGCTGGAACAGCTAAGGATGTTGGATCTCCTTCCCTAAAAGCTGTCAGTGAGCCAAAGGGATTTTTATGACAATCAATGGAGGTTATCATGGTCACCATTACTTCTGACCCAGATTTATTCACTGAATTTACATTCCTCTGGCTGGATTTGAACTCATGTCTGCAAAGTGTCAGCCTGGGCCTTCAGTTCCGAACATTCAAAACATTCACTCACTCGCTCTCTCCACATCTGCTGATGGATCTGCTGATGGTTTCCAGCACTGACTGTTTGTATATTGGTCTGGGGCACTGGATTATTAGTAGAGTGACATTATCACTACGCCATCATCTGCCCCTAAATCTTCCCAAGACCTTCCCAATCCAGTGGCATGTAAAGCAGTCCAACAGCAATGACTTCTCTCATGGAGTTGGTAATCATAGAAACAGTAAATAGGAGCAGGAGTAGGCCATTTGGCCCTTCGAGTCTGCTCCGTCATTCAATATGATCGTGGCTGATCTTTCAACTCAGTCCCCTGTTTCTGCTTCATTTCCATACCTTTGATCCCTTTAACCCTAAGAACAATACCCAACTCCTTGAAGACATTCAATATTCTGGCCTCAACCACTTTCTGTGACAGAGAATTCCACAGGCTCCCCACTCTCTGGGTGAAGACATTTCTCAGCAGAATCAGCCAAACAAACTCTGAGAGCTGTTTTTGCTCTGTAACTCTGGCTGTGACCGACTTCTCATTTGTTGCCATAACTCCTTTGCCTGCATGACCCGCAGTGCCGATTGGGTGCACAGCCCCCGCTCTGTCGAGTTGCCTCCTGCCACAAGATCAGCGATTGGGCTATCCTAATGTTGGATGGCCCAAACCGTACTGATTGGACCATTCATTCTGCATTTTCCATTTCCGACTCTCCAAATGTAAAGACCAGCCCAATCTCAACATTATACCAGATGACTGGATGAGAGATAAAGGCCTGGAAGGATATTGGAACAGGATGCGAAAACGCATTTCAAGCTATTTGCTGATTGGAAGACAAATGCCAACGTTTGATGGGGTAGAATGGCCTGCTTCACCATTACACTTTCTGTCTCCTCCAATAAAGCTCATAGCTGCAAGTTTGAAAAACAGGCTGTTGTGTAAACCATTCACTTGATAAAACTCCAGTATTTTTCCCCCAGAAAGAATTTGTTCCCTTTAGAAAAGGTTTTCTAAAAATAATCATTATAGTACTTTTCAGTATGAAATATTGCATACTATTCTTTCTACTCTAGTCCTTCATATATCAAAATTTAATGATCTCTTAATAGCTTCAAAATATAATTGCTTTATAGAATTTATTCTAACTAGTTCCAACTAGCATTGACCCAACAAAGTGTTAACATTTGTAATGAATCAATAATGCAGTGAAGGAACTTTAACCTTCAAAGGACTGATCTAATAAGGTTGTTGACTTGCTCGCCAAGCTGGCTTGTTCTCATTCAGATGTTTCGTCACCATGCTAGGTGACATCATCAGTGGAGCCTCCAATGAAGCGGTGTCATTCTACTCCGCTTGGAATTTATACTGTTTGGTCTGTTATGGTGAATAGTGTCGTTTCTGGTTTTGATCTGTACGGGTTTGTATATGGGATCCAATTCTATGTGTTTGCTGATTGCATTACGGGTGGAGAACCATGCCTCTAGGAATTCCCGTGCGTGTCTAAGTTTGGCTTGGGCTTTATGGTTACCTTACCCCAGTTAAACTGATGGCCTTCATTGTCTGAGTGTACCGATATTAAGGAGAGTTCGTTGTGCTGTTTTGCTGCTAGTTGATGTTCATGTATTCTGATGGCTAGTTTCCTTCCCGTCGGTCCGATGTAATGTTTGTGGCAGTCGTTACATGGTGTTTTGTAAACCACGTTGGTTCTGCATGTTGTGGGAAAGGGCTCTTTAATCCTTGTAAGTGTTTGTCATAGAGGGGCTGTGGGCTTGTGGGCCACCATGATTCCTAGTGGTCTTAGGAGTCTTGTCAGTTCCGATATGTTCTTGATGTATGGCAGTGTGACCAGTGTGTTAGGACATACTGTGTCCTCCTGTTGTTGTCTGTTTAAGCAGCACAGCATGACAAACTCTCCTTAATATCAGTACACTCAGACAATGAAGGCCATCAGTTTAACTGGGACAAGGTAACCATAGTAGCCCAAGCCTAATATAGACAGACATGGGCATTCCTAGAGGCAAGGCTCTCCACCTGTAATGCAATCAACAAACACATAGAATTGGACCTCATATACAAACCTATACAGATCAAAACCGGAAACGACACTACTCACCATAACGGACCAAACAGTATAAATTCCAAACGGAGTAGAATAACACCGCTTCATTGGAGGCTCCACTGATGATATCATCTAGCATGGAGACGAAACGTCCGAATTTGAACAAGCCAGCTCAGCGAGCAAGTCAACAACCTCACCCACAACCCGAACTATAGATCTTTGCTAAAACTTTGAACTGATCAAATAAGGTTGATAATTTTATGGTCAGCTTAGACATTAACAAGATAAATTTTCACAGCAGGAAAAGAATTGTTCGGTACTAATTATTAGATGTTGCTAAGACATTTTGCTATATTAAAAGAAAACTTGGAGAATTTTGAATAAACAAAAGGTTACAACTTTCTGTATAGTCACTTTAAATAGAAATAATAACTTGCACCTAATTAAAGCATCGAGGTGAGGAAATTAATATTACCATTAATGAATTAGTATAAGCTCATATTTCTCCTTTATGAATGATTTGAATTCCAGATTTGATTGTCAGTTAAGGCTTTTTTTGCTTTAGTAGCCCAGCTGATTAGAACAGCCAGGAGAGCAGTGCACAGGGATAGTCAAGCAGTACATAGATAGGATAGTCAGTCAAAACCTCAAATCACAAGCAGCTCAACTGGTCATGAAACTGACTTTGTTAATTGCAAAGTTTTCTTCCCTGAGGAAGTGCAAGCAAGTGCGAAACAGGTTGGAAGTATGTCAGAATCTAAACAGGAGTTGAGATTAGGTTGCTGGTGAGATGCGAACATGCACACACACTTCAATAATCATACTACCTGAGGACATAATCTAC
This sequence comes from Rhincodon typus, assembly GCF_021869965.1. NCBI lineage: Eukaryota > Metazoa > Chordata > Chondrichthyes > Orectolobiformes > Rhincodontidae > Rhincodon > Rhincodon typus. The sequence continues at coordinate 27,911,142 of NC_063340.1, read as the reverse complement.
ACTTTTTCAACACTTTGTACATTAGATGCATTCAGTGGAAGGCATTTTATTTCCTACTTATAATCTAGAGTTATATATACTACACAAAAATATAAAATTGGAAATTTAAGTAGGAAATTGATAGAGGAGTTGAATAATTTGTATACACAGGTATTTGGATGTGAGGCAGTAAATCTTAATTAATCTTGAATGAAGTTGTTTGCCAAAAAATCTAGTAATATAAGAACAAAACCCCCATTTTTATTCACATCATTCAATATGCCCATTCAAAAACCAATTTTAATATTTTGACAGCTCAATTAAAAATTAATAAGTTATGTCTCAATCCCTGTTTAGCACATGTAAGGTATGATTTGTCTAGATAGCAGGCAAAACGATATTTTTCACTCTATTTTGATATGTGACAATAATAAATCAAATCAAACAATAAGATCAATATTTTTTGTTAAAATCCTCATTTCTTAAGATTTTTCCCCAAATTCTTCTGACATTTTAAATAGATTTCACTTTAATTTTCCTAAAAGGATAAAATTGAATAAATATAAAGTTTAATAGCATAGTTTCTGGATGGTTACTTTAATTTTTGGGAACGCATTAGGTGATGTAAATTCCATATTTTATATGTTCATTAAAAAAGGAATACAAAAATAATTAAATAGGATTTTCTTTCTTCTGCTCCGTTCAAACCTATTTGCTATCAGATATTCTAGATATCCAAATGAAAGTACTTGTACAGAGTTCCAAACTCATGAATAATATCTTGCAGATTTCGGAGAATATAGGTCATTTTAAGATCCAATCCCAACCCGAACACAGGTCCCAATCTCACCCTGAACTGTAACCCTAATTTTGAGTCTCACCCTGACCCTCGCCTTGTGCCATTCAAGCTTACTCTGACCCTAACCACCTTGACCATGCCTTTACCCTGGCCACAAACCTAATTCCAATCTTGCAATCCTTAACCTAAATCAAATGCTAACCCTAACAGTGAGCCCAACCCTGACCCCTAATCGTCATGGTAACAATGATACTAATCCTAATCCCTAACCTTAAAAATGAGCCTAAGTCAAAGGGAACCCTGCAGCCCAATGGTGTCAATGTGGACTTCACAAGCTTCAAAATCTCCCCTCCCCCAACTGCATCCCGAAACCAGCCCAGCTTGTCCCCGCCTCCCTAACCTGTCCTTCCTCCCACCAATGCCCTCCTCCCACCTCAAGCCCCACCCCCATCTCCTACCTACTAACCTCATCCTGCCCCCTTGACCTGTCCATCCTCCCTGGACTGACCTATCCCCTCCCTAACTCCCCACCTACACTCACCTTTACTGGCTCCATCCCCGCCTCTTTGACCTGTCTGTCTCCTGTCCACTACCTTCTTCTGTATCCATCTTCTATCTGTCACCCCTTCTCTCCCTATTTATTTCAGAACCCCTTCCCCTCCCCCATTTCTGAAGAACAGTCTAGGGCCAAAACGTCAGCTTTCCTGCTCCTCTGATGCTGCTTGGCCTGCTGTGTTCATCCCGCTCTACACCTTGTTATCTCAGATTCTCCAGCGTCTGCAGTTCCTACTATCTCTGAAACAATTTTAACCCCACTGCGAAGCCTCTTCTAAGGATGCCTACCTTTAAGAAGTTACCCTCCTCCCTCCAGAAAGACCTCAGTGGATCTCTCTCCCACTGGAACTCTCTCGTAATCTATTCGGCCCTGAAACTGCTCGACCATGTCCTGAAGCAAACCAGGTACTACAGCCACATTACCTTTCTTAGTACATGCCTACGGAACCGGATCATCCCCAATGGACTACAGTCCACATTTAGGCCTTCCCAATTTGGCCCCAACCGCGACAATGTCTACATTCAGAACATTGAGATCCTTCAAAAATGTTTCTCCCTGCGACTCCTGAAACACACACTCGCAGCAATGCGCCGGCATCTCCTGGCACTACAACCAAGCCTACCCCAGCTCAGAGCCTCCCTCTCCCAGACCTGCAAAGGACCTCTCCTGTTTTTTATTCTTCGTAGGATCCACAACCTGAACTCACAATTCTACTCAGCTTTATTGGACACTAAAAACCGTAAGTACAGTAAACTTACTGGTGCCTGCCACCCAAAACGGGCTTCCTCTACCTCCCAAATCCCCAACCCTACCCAGGACCTTCCCCGCAATGTGCCCGCCGCCATTGGCCATGTGGCCACTGTCGGAGCACACACGGATGACGTCACATCCTCCACCGCCGGGTACGCCACTTCCGGTACAGCGAACGCCATCGACACCACTGCTGATGCAACTGAGACAGATCTTATGATTGATCTCAGCAATCCATTCAGCATTTGGTCATCAATCTTAGTCATAAAGTCCTTAAAACTCTCTTCTTCACGAAGAATTTTAGCTCTTCTCCTTGAGTGGTAACATAATATCTAACAAACTGCTGAACACAAACGAACACATGTTCAAAAAAAATGACACACATCTGCAGAACCCCCTCAAGTCAGCTTAATTCAGTCTGGATTGTACACATATACCAATGATATCCTCAAGTACAGAAAAAATTGCAGCAGCTATATCTTTCCTTATTCTCAGTTTCTGAAGCCAACCTCTGCTTTCCGGAGGGACCACTCTCTCCGTGACTCCCTTGTCCGCTCCACACTCCCCTCCAGCCCCACCACACCCGGCACTTTTCCCTGCAACCGCAGGAAGTGCTACACCTGCCCCGATACCTCCTCCCTCACCCCCATCCCAGGCCCCAAGAAGACTTTCCACATCAAGCAGATGTTCACCTGCACATCTGCCAATGTGGTATACTGCATCCGCTGTACCCGTTGTGGCCTCCTCTACATCGGGGAAACCAAGCGGAGGCTCGGGGACCGCTTTGCAGAACACCTACGCTCGGTTCGCAATAAACAACTGCACCTCCCAGTCGCGAACCATTTCAACTCCCCCTCCCATTCCTCAGATGACATGTCCATCCTGGGCCTCCTACAGTGCCACAACGATGCCACCCAAAGGTTGCAGAAACAGCAACTCATATTCCGCTTGGGAACCCTGCAGCCCAATGGTATCAAAGTGGATTTCACAAGCTTCAAAATCTCCCCTCCCCCCACCGCATCCCAAAACCAGCCCAGCTCGTCCCCACCTCCCTAACCTGTTCTTCCTCCCACCTATCCCCTCCTCCCACCTCAAGCTGCACCCCCATCTCCTACCTACTAACCTCATCCTGCCCCCTTGACCTGTCCATCCTCCCTGGACTGACCTATCCCCTCCCTAACTCCCCACTTACACTCACCTTTACTGGCTCCATCCCCGCCTCTTTGACCTGTCTGTCTCCTCTCCACCTATCTTCTCCTCTATCCATCTTCTATCCGCCTCCCCCTCTCTCCCTATTTATTTCAGAACCCCCTTCCCCTCCCCCATTTCTGATGAAGGGTCTAGGTCTGAAACGTCAGCCTTTTTGCTCCTGTGATGCTGCTTGGCCTGCTGTGTTCATCCAGCTCTGCACCTTGTTGTCTCTGTCTTCAACCTGCCTGAACTGCGCCACTGGACTAAGTAATTGAACTATGATTGTTTATAGGAATTAATAGCGGAAGGAGACAATTTGCCTTTCACCATTCAATAAGATTATGGCTGATCTGTTTTGTTCCAAATTCCACATTTCCTTCTATCTCAGATAACTCTTGATTACCTTGCTTCCAGACAGTTTCAAAGGTGCACAACCCTCAGATGAAAAAAATTCTTCTCCTATCTGTCCCAGAAAGGCAGACTTTAAAATTATAGTTTTAAAGCCATATCCCCAGATCTATATTGACACACAGGAAGAAATATCATTTTCACATCCACCTTGTCAAGATCATTTAGGATCTTAAACTCTTCAGTCAAGCCAACGCTCATTCTCCCAAACTCCAGTGGAGAGAAGGCTAATCTGTCCAACTTATTCTAGTAAGATAGCCATCTCATACCGGGTATCAATCTAGTAAAACTGCACTGAACCACCTCCAATGTACTTAAATTTGTCTCCTATTCTATAGATTTATATCGTTTTGGTTTTCAATCTGTTTCAGTCTTATTTTCCTTAGAAACTGTGAGAGTCAATTTCCTTTCTCAGTTTCCCTTTTCAAGTAGAGTGTTTCTTTAAAAAATACAACCTGTGACCTCATCTATCCCAATTATTTCTGTATATAAATGCATAGAACCCCTTTTCCATTGGATACTGCCTCTCTTTTTCTTCTACCTTTTTGATGAGTAGTTTTTTTTCCCTGCCAGTTCTTTCAGTCAGAAATGCCTCTCTTTTTAATTCTTCAGGCACCCTTCACCCCTTTAGTGAGTTACCTAATGTAATATTTTAGTTCTTCCAGCATATGCCTAAACAAGACATGCGATTGTCAGCAGCAGGATGTGACATTTCAGTCAGGCCCAACAAGCAGGATGTGGGATAGCCTACATTAGGATTAATTTTATTTATGTTGAATGTTTCCAGTGTTTTAAATAAAGCTATGTTACATGACTCATGCTAAGCACATTCACTGCAAACAGGTCTGCTGTTTACATTTAAAATCGTTATCAAAAAAGAACTGCTGAAGCATCCTCCTATAAGGAACAAGCTGTCACGGTTGGGAAAATCTGGAGCAATTCTAATTCTAAACATATAGCTTGTATGGTAGTACTTTCAGCAAACTTGGCCCTCATACAAATCTACTGAGGTGTTTATCCTGAAATGTAAACACATTGCTTCTCTCCACTGTTCCCCACTGAGAGTTTCCAATATGTGCATTTTTCTTGTGTATTTTTTCCAAAGGAAAACCACACAGTGGCTACCTTTTTGTAGAAATTAAGTAATACCGAATGTTATTTCAAATTGTAGCCTGCACTGAAGATTAGTAATATTAACAAGTGGAAGAGAGAATATCTTTGCTGACCTGAATTTCCAAGAATCCAAAGATCATTTAAAATAGTAGGTTGCAAAATGACCCATATTGAGTGTTCATATTTCTAATCCTTGCTCTTGGTGGAGTGCAAAGAAAACAGAAAACCTCAACTGAGTTAATGAGAGAGTAGTCAGCACTTGAGATTTTGTCAGAGTCCTTCAGATTTCCTTCATAAAATTTCTCTTCCATTGTTTAGAAATCCTGTGGTTTAGCTCTTGCCTTTTTCATTTCCTTTCTGTTCCTCACCTCTCATTTCCTTTACACTGATGAGCCGCAGAGAGTTAAACATGTACACTAATATGTAGAATACTCTGCTAGCTTTGAGAATAATGATTGATTTGCTTTTGGGATGTCAATCTTACATATTATTTAGACAATAACTAGATTCCTGATACAATATAAGAATTAAGGTTTTCACTTAAAAATACACTAAAGAAATGATTAATTTTTGAAATGACTCAAAGCACTGACATGTCTAGTTTTGGTCATTTTCCTATGTAATTTATAGCAATTGAAGATGCAGACAGATTTGCTCTGACAGTCCTCCTACCCTAACTTGGGAATTATGGGTTACTGGAGAGACTTGCCTAAAAAAAAGTGTGAATTAAAGATTGAAAATGTTAGGGCAAAGTAGAGGAAGCCCATTATTTGTACCACATAAAAGATTCTACATGGGTGATCTATATTGAAGGGAGATTTTCACCACATCAGGTTACATAATATGTTTCCAAAGTTGTAGTAGAGCAGAGAGAAACCTTGCAACTAAAGTGAATCACAGAAATCACACTTCCCACTCATTGGTACTTGTTTAATTATCCAAAGTTTAACTAATAAAATTAACTGTCACTTGGACAACAATGGATTAATTTTAAAAGCCAACAGATTTGTTAAGGACAAATCATGTTTAGCTAATGAGTTTCATTGAGGTAACAGAGAGTTGATAATTACAATATGTTTGAAGTGTTGTTTATGGACTTCCAAAAGAAGTTTGATAAAGTGTTGCATAGTATACTTTCCAATAAATTTTAATCCTTTGGAAAAAAGTGACGCTGGCAGTACGGATGCAAAATTGGCTGAATGACAGGAACACGTAATAGTGTTGATTGTTTACTTCTGACTGGAAGAAGGTATAGAGCAAGTTCCTCAGAGTTCAGTATTAGGAGCCCTGCGTTTCTTGATCTAGTTTAAATGCTAATCAGAGAATAGTTTCAAACTTTGCAGAAACTGTGAGGATGAAAGCATTGGTCTGTAAGAGAGCATAGAGATACTAGAACAGCGGATATCTGAAGTAATCTAATATATAGAAATGCAAAGTGTTGTATTTTATAAGAAAAATGAGGAGAGACAATATAAGATGAAAGACATAATTCTAAAGGGGTGTGGCTGCAGGAAAAGCAAAATCTGATGGTACATGTGACCATAAAGACTTAAGAAATAGAAACAATGAAAGACCATATATCTGCTGAGTCTGTCCCAGCAACCAATATGATCACTGCTGACTAAAAACCGAAAGAACTGCGGATGCTGTAAATCAGGAACAAAAACAAAGTTGCTGGAAAAGCTCAGGAGGTCTGGCAGCATCTGTGAAGGAAAAAAAGAGTTAACATTTCGGGTCCGGTGACCCCTCCTCAGGTTCTGCCAGATCTGCTGAGCTTTTCCAGCAACTTTGTTTTTGATCACTGCTGTCCTTGGGCTTCAGTTTTATTTTCTTACCTAATCCCCACCTCCCTTGATTCTTTGTGAGTCCAAAAATTTGTCAACCTGAACCTGGAATATACTCAATGTTGGGACATCTGCAGCCCTATGGGATAGAGAATTGCAAACGCTTTGAGTGAAGAAATTTCTACTCACCTCAATCCTGAATAATTGGTCCCTCACCCTAAAGTTATGCCTTCAAGTTCTAGATCGCAACATCAGGGGAAACAACCTCTCAGTATCAATCCTGTTAAGCCCATTCATAATCTGTGTGAAAAAGTTATCCCCAAGTCCATTTTAAATCTCTCTCCTCTCATCTTAAAAATAATATTTCCTCTCATGTTAAAAAAAACTCCCCTACTCTAGGGAAAAGACTTTGGCTATTCACCCTATCTATGCCCCTCATGATTCTATAAATCTGTATACGATCACTCCTCACCCCTCTAAGATCCAGAGAAAAAAATCTCTATAATTCAAACCCTCCAGTGCCAGCAACAAAGCAAGTGAGTTTTTATTTTCTCTTTTATTCATTGAATGAGGGCATTGTAGGCCAGGCAGCATTTATTGCTGATCCCTAATTGCCCAGAGGGCAGTTAAGAGTCAATCACATTGCTATGGGTCTGGAGTCCCATTTAGTCCAAACCAGGTAGGGATGGCAGTTGCCTCCCATAAAGGACATTAGTGAATCAGATGAATCAACAGTGGATACGTGGTCATCATCAGACTCTTAATTCCAGATAGTTACTGAATTCAAATTCCACTATCTGCCGTGGCGGGATTCAAACCCAGGTCCCCAGAGCGTTATCTGGGTCTCTGGGTTAACAGTCCAGTGACAATACCACTAAGCCATGATAAATAGGATCCTAGGAAGTACAGAGGATCAGAAAGACTATGTGTGCATGTCCACAAATCTTGAAGGCAACAGGGCAGGTGGATAATGTTGTTAAGAAGGCAAATGGGAAACTTTCCTTTATTTGTCACAAAAGCAGGGAGGTTATGATGGAGCTCTGTATAACTTTATTTAGACCACAACTGGATCATTGTGTGCAGTTCTGGTTGCCACCACTATAGGAAGGATGTGATTCCACTAGAAAGGTGGCAGAGGATTGCCTGGGCAGGAGCATTTCAGCTATGAAGAGACACTAGATATCTGGGCTCATTTTCCTAAGAACAGAGAAGGCTGATGGGGAGACCTGATTGAGCTGAGCAAAATATAAGGCACATTGATAGAATTGAAAGGAAAAAACATTTCCCTGCAGTAGAGGGGTCAGCAACCAGGAGGCACATTTTAAGGTAAATTGCAGGAGGTTTAGAAGGGATTTAAGGTGCAATATTTTCAGCCAAAGGGTGTTGGGTATCTGGACCTCTCCGTCTGAAAGAGTTGTAGATGTGGGAATCGTCTCAATATTCAAGAAGTATTTAGATGGTCACTTGAAACATCATAGTTACGAGACTACATGCAAAATGCTAGAAAATGGAACTAGAGTAGATTGGTGCTTGAACACCAGTGCTTGGAGGCAAGATGGGCTGAAGGGCCTCTTTCCGTGCAGTAAAAACCTATGACTCTAACAATAGAGCTATTGAAATTCTCAAAGAAATAATATCTTAAGAAGCTTATAGAAGTATAGAAAGTAGAGGGATGAGTGAAAAATGAAATTAGGAAAGCAAAGCAAGGATATGGAAAAACATTGGATAGTGAAATTAAGAAAAATTTTAAAATACTTTATCAGTAGGTTAACAACAAGAGAATGACTTAGGAAGGGATTGGCTATTAAAGATGCATATGGTAACTTGTGAGTGGATGCAGAGAATGTGGACATCTTTAAGGAGTCTCAACTAAAGAGTCTTAGTGTACACTTTGTCGTCAGAAAGGAGAGGGCTGATGCAACATTATAATTATAAAGGATGAATGTGAAGTATTAAACAAAGTAAGCATAAGAAGAAGAGAAGTACCGAAGAGACTGGCCTCCTAAGTTGAATAAAACACCAAAGCCAGATGAATTGTATCCTAGGAGATAGCAAGAACTACAGATGCTGGAGTCAGAGTCAATACAGTGTGGAGCTGGAGGAACACGGAAGGTCAGGCAGCATCAGAGGAACAGGAAAGTCGATGCTTCGGGTTTACACCCTTCATCAGGACTTTCCTGCTCCTCTGATGCTGCCTGACTTGCTGTGTTCCTCCAGCTCCACACTATATTGAATTGTATCCTGGACTGTTTAAGGAAGCCAGGTAGGAAACAGCAGATGCTGTGAGGATCATTTCTCAATCCTCCTTAGACACAGACAAAGTACCAGAGGATTGGAGGTCTGTGAATGTTGTACCATTATTCAAAAGGCATGCAAATAATTAATGGCTGGTCAGCCTGACCTTAGTGGTGGGCAAGTTGCTAAAAATCATACTGAGAGATAGTATTAACCATTACTTGGAATGACATGGATTAATTAGGGAAAATCAACATGATTCTGTAAAGAAACGGTCATGTTTTATGAACATAATTAACTTTTTGGAGGAATTAACAAGGAAGTTGATAAGGTTAGTGTCGTGGACGTTGTCTACATAGATCTTATGAAGGCATTTTACAAGGTCCCACATGGCATACTGGTCAGGAAAGTGGAATCCCATCGGATGCAGAGGAATATGAAGGGTTGGATCCAAAAATGACTTAGTGACAGGAAACAAAGGGTAACGTTCGGTGGGTCGTTTTGTGATTGGGAAGTGATTTCCAGTGGTCTTCCACAGGACTTAGTACAGAATCCCTCTGCTATTTGTGGCATATATTAATCATTTTAGACTTAAGTATTGGATACATTAATTGAAAATTTGCAGACAATACAGAAACTGTAAGACAAGCAAGGAGACCAGACAGCAAAAATGACTTATAATATTCATGGGAATTGTTTTGTGTTTTCTAAGTTCATCCATAACTGAGCTAACACATTCGCTTCACTGTATCAACTGTACATGGATAGAACGGATTGGAAGTGTCAGAAAACATTTGAAAAATTGAAGGAAGTACTGAGTAGAGATGTTGTTTGGCCCATAGTGATCCCAAGAAAAAGTTGGTTTCACTGTGTGGTAACTCACCATAGGGTTTCATTGTGGTGTTTTCTCACATAGTGGAAGATATTGTGGTGAAGCCTGTAACATGTACTTCACATATTTTGACAAAGTCAGAGAAAATTATTCAAAAGTTGAGTAAGAGGCATTAGCAATATATATGGTGTATACATTGTATAAGTATAAATTAGGAAAATAAGAAATAAAGCTAAAAATATAGACAAAGCTTTTCTATAAAGGGCTTCCATGTGGTCCGACCCAGATGCCACCGATTCCCAACCAGTGGCCTTCATCGCTCTGGGCCCGTTTACCTCCCCGCTCTACTCCAGGCCCGCAGGCCATCCCTGCTCTGCTCCGGTGCCACTGTCCACCATTTCTGTTCCACTGGTTGCCCCCGCTTTAGTCTGGGCTGCTAGCCGCCCCTGGTCCACTTGGGATTGCCGGCCGCCCTTGCTCCACTCCGGACCAATGGCTGCCCCCACTTTGCTCTGGACCACTGGCAGAAGAAGAAAAGATAGAAGAGAAAAAAAGGAACAGACAGAGCAGACGAGCTCCAGCTGGAACATCATTCTCTGCTGCCATCTTGAATCATCCACATTCCTTATTAAGATTTCTATTACGCAAGTGTTGGGGGGTGTGGTGATACATTACCATGGATAGATGGGTACGTGGATTTGAGATTATAATCAGATTACTATGATTTTATTATATGGCAGAGCAGGCTCAAGGAGCTGAATGGCTCACTCCTACTTCTTGTATGTTTTCTTGCTTAACCCCAAAATCTTTGACTGCCTTGTTAGAATCTATGTATGTCTCTTTTAAGAATATCCAAGAACTGCCTCCACTGCTGTCTGTGGATGGGAATTTGAAAGACTCACAACTATCAGAGGAAAAAAAAATCCTCCTTACTTCCATACCATTGATGACTCCTTCCAACACAATCAGCTGATTTCCAATCAATGTTTAGTTAGGTTGGATTTGGCTTGGCTTTTGTGACAGGACACATGTGGGCCATTTTAACTTTGTTAAATAGATGCCAGTGTTTTAGCTCAGTCACAGGTACAGTGGATCTTGAAGCACAGTAGCTGCGCTGTTGTAGGAGGAGGACTGCAGCTTTTCCAATGTTCAGTACACTCTTTTGATATCAGCTGAAGACCGACATCTGAGAGAGTGGGAATTCAGAAGGTGGTAGAGAAGGATCATTGTCTGGGCACTTCTGGCTATAGAGAGGGTCCCAAATAATTCAGCCTTACCTTCTGATTGCACAACTACCATTGAGGAGAGTGATACTCATGGCACCTCCACTTCTACCAGTTGTTTAATTGTTTCCAGAGATAACTGGATGCAAAGGGGCTGCAGAGCTTTGATCTGATCCAATACGTGTGGAATTGCTTAGCTCTGTCTATCATATTCTGCTTCAGGTATTTAGCATGTATGTAGTCCTGTACTGTAACTTCACAGAGTTGACAGTTCATTTTCAAGTATATTTGCTTTTCCTGATGGTTCACTGTGCCTCAGATATGCAGTTTTGAGTTGACAGATTGTTAAACGAGATTGGTTTGGAATTAGAGAACTAGTGCCACATATTGGAAAATGGAACTTAGCCCTTACAAGTACGGCGGGGTGGTTACATTTGTCAGTCATGGACAGATCTCTCTGAAACTGTCTCTTACAGTTGCGTCCTTCGATGCAAAGGCAGATCCATTAGTCTCCATCTTCAAATCTACTTAGAAGTAGTTTCCAACACAGATTCATCAGCTGAGGATGGCTTAGAATAAGAAACCAATGCCAGTGTTTTGCCGTTGTCACACATCATTGATTTGAAACACAGATTAACCTTTTCAGTACTGAATATCTTTTGAAACTTGCATAATTGTGAACTGCCAAGACTGATTTCTCTTTCACTTCATGAAGCTTCATAGTTTGGAGTCAATGTTGAGTTTGCCGTTAGTTTGTAGGATGTTATCTAATGACTTGAACAAATTTCTTAAGTTATCACCACAAGACCGTTGTGTCTCCAACAGTCCCACCACAATGCTGAGGTGTACAAAATGATCAGAGGTATAGATAGAGTGGACAGCCAGAGACTTTTTCCTAGGGTGGAGGTAGCTATTACGATGGGGCATAGTTTTAAAGTGAGTGGAGGTAGATATAGGAGAGACATCAGAGGTAGGCTCTTTACTCAGAGTGTGGTCGGGGCGTGGAATGCATTGCCGGAGAGGGTAGTGGAGTGGGCCTCATCTGGGGCATTTAAGCGGCAATTAGATAGGCATATGGATGATTGTATAAGGTAGGGGTGGAGGTTAGGTTTAGGGTAAAAGTTTGGCACAACATCTTGGGCCAAAGGGCCTGTATGTGCTGTACTGTTCTATGTTCTATGTTCTAATGCTTGCCTGACACACTGCTTTACTGCACTGAATAGAAAGTGAATTGAATTCATGATTCTTAACTGTCAAACAGGCATTTCCTTCCCAACCCCATTCTAGAACATTACCAGTGTTAGTACTGAGTCCAAGAGCACTCGAGAATTTGAAGATATATATGATCCCAAAAATTGGCTAATCATTAACCTCAGGGCATTCTATAGACGATTGCCCATTTAGAATTGGATTTAGATTTCTTAATCCTATTTCTATACTGTTTGTTCCCATGTAATTTTTTTTTTGTTTTTATCTGGTATGAGCATCCAAATTCCCTGTACTTCCCAGCCCCTCAATGTTTATATCCTTATTTATATATGTTTTGGAAAGCTTAAAAAATGTATTTCCTTCACAACAGAAAAAGTTGAAGAAACCCAACTACTCAAAAGTAAACAATTAAACATCTTTATTCAAAATTCTAATTGATAAGTGCACTGATCAATCAGATCTCAAAAATTAAGCTTACACATTACTTAGTTTCATTCTTTTGCCACTATATAACATTGCATGTTTTCATTTCTGCGAGCAAAGCCATGGGAGATCAATCCTTTCATCATAAAATCATCTTAAAATTAACCTATTAATGCTTCCAGATACTATACCTGATATGATTTTTGGTAGATGTATGGTTTCTGCAATCTTGTTTAAAGTGTTCTGATTTCAATGTAAGAAACATTCCTTAATTTGTACAACAAATGAATTGTATCACTCAAGAGCTCCAAATTCCATAATTTCATATGAAAATACACAAGCTGAGGTACTGCTATCAGTTTATAGGACTGTACATATTATGAGCACAGTGTTGGTCATTTCCACGGTTCAGAGATAGCCCTCAAGTCAGGTTGTAGGTTAAAATTTCACTTCAGAATGTTGGATACAATGTCTGGGTGATGTTCCAATGCAGTACCGAGGAAGCACTACAGTGTTGGAGGTGCCGTCTTGAACAGAGGCTCTGTCTTTCATATGTAGATACAAGAGATATTTAGACGAGGTGGATGGATTTGGATAACTTTTACCCAAATTTGTCGTCCTGCCAAATATTTATTCTTCAGACAAGAAATACAACAGATTTTCTGGTAATTTGTCTCATTCCTGTTTGTTGGAGACCCCATGTAGAAACTAGCTGCCATGTTTCCTACATTCCAACGTGGCTGAACTCTTATCAATGGGAAAGCACTTTACGGCATATTTGATGCTGTGAAAGGTACTAAGTAAATGTAAGTCACTTGTTGGTTGCACTGTGAAGCTCCAGCTAGAAATCCAATCACCTCTTCAGTAAGCAGTTGGTCTGAAAATCAACTCATCAGTATTTTAAATAGAAAATATTATTAACATATCTTTGCATAAGCAAGTTACAGCAAAACAACATTAGGTAAGGGACTAGTTATTTCACTGAACCAATCAACTCATCAAAATCAACAAAAAAGGAAAAAGAATACAAAAATTGAGACAGAAAGTAATCCAATTTTCATATTAATGTATAACTGTGTGCCACTGTTTCCAATAAATGATATTCTTCCATCAACTCCAGGATAAACCCGTTGCATTAGCTTGATGTAGTTTGAAACCACTGAAATGTCTGTGTCACCTAGAGCAGCAAAATAAAAGCTTATTAAAATAATATTTCATATATATAGTACACACACACACATATATAGTGACCCATAACATCTGCAACGAAATTAGAAACTTTATTGCAACTGTACCATCTAGTGCCATTCCATGCTCCAGTGGCTTCCTTCTTAACCATACTCATTCTATTGCTTTCATCCCACTCCAAAGATCCTCATTCTATTCCCTGCTGCAGCCTCTCCTCTTTATCTATCCCTCTCTCAGCCCATACCTCACATGGTACAACCCCCTCCCATGCTGCAATCCCCTATGCTGCTCTCCCCATGCCATTCACTCCCATCCCATGTCATTCCCCTCTTCAATTCGTACCTCTTCCCATTCTACCAGCTCCCTTCAGCAATGCAGACTTTGTTGTCGGACTCCCCTTACCTCTGCTTTTGTTTGCCTCCACCAACTCTGTTCAAACCCACTGACACCATCACCAACCATTTGAAGCCACATGTTCACCAAATGCATTAATTGTCTGCATGCCATGTGTGTCAGCCCTGCCCATCAAATCAATTCACTGGCAATAAGAAGTGTGGACAGATTAAACCGTGTATTATTATTGTGGACTGGTAGTAAATGGCTGAACATGTGGAAATGTATGTTTACCAGTGTCATGTTTCAGGTTTTCATTCTTCAACATGGTGAATCCGTCTCCACCCTGAGCAATGTAAGAGCTGACAATGATTTTGTAAATTCTGGAGTCTTCGAGTGGTTCATAGTGAGGTACGCGGCACTCTGAACACAGAACATCTAATCTGACCACCCTGTGTCCTGGTTTTCTACTCAGGTCAAATTCTATGTGGACACCTAAGAAAATGAATCATTTTAGTCTTGGCAGCAAGATTAGAAACAATCAACTCTTAAAAGATCAACAAGACCGTTTATGTGTGGGGTCACAAGAGATGGGTGAAATCCTACAAATTCTTCTCATCAGTATTTACTGTTCAGAAAGGCATGGATGCTAGAGAACTTGGGGAAATAGTGATGTCTCGAAGAAAGTCTACATTACAGCAGAGGTGATGCTGGAAGTCTTAAAATGCATAAGGTAGATATATCCCTGGGGTCTGATGAGGTATCCCAGGATTTTGTGGGAGACTAAGGAGGAAATTACATGGGCCCTGGAGGAAATATTTGTATCATTGACAGCCAGGGGTGAAGTGCCTGAAGATTCAAGGGTGGTTAATATTGTACCATTATTTAAGAAAGGCTGCAGGGAAATGCCTGGGTACTACAGATCGGTGAGCCTAACGTTTATGGTGGGTAAGTTGTTAGAGGGGATTCTGAGATACAGGATCTACAGGCATTTGGAGAGGGAAGAACTCATTCAGGATCGTCAGCATGGTTTTGTGCATGGAAAATTGTCTCACGAATTTAATCGAGTTTTTTTGAAGGGGTGACCAAGAAAGTAAAGGTGAGCAGTGCAGTAGACATTATCTATATGGACTTTAGCAAGGACTTTGACAAGGTACTGCAGGGGAGGTTGTTGAGTCAGCTTACATCTCATGGGATCCAGGGAGAGCTAGCCAGTGGATATAAAATTGATTTGAAAGTAGAAGACAGAGGGTGGTGGTAGAAGGTTTTTCAAATTGGAGGCCTGTGATCATCAGTATGCCACAGACATTGGTGTTGAGTCCACTGTTATTTGTCATTTATATATATAATTTGGATGAGAATTTAGGAGGTATGGGGTTATTAAGTTTGCAGATGGCACTAAGATTTTGTGGTATGGTGGACAGTAAAGGAGGTTATCTGGGAATACAGTGGGCCAGTGGGCTGAGGAATGGCAGAGCAAGTTTAATTTAGATAAATGCAAGGTGTCGTATTTTGATAGATCAAGCCAGGGCAAGACTTGCACAGTCAATGGTAGGGCCCTGGGAGTGTTTTAGAACAAAGATCCAGGAGTACATGTTCATAGTTCCTTGAAAATGGAGTCACAGTTAGACAGGATGGTGAAGGCGGCTTTTAGCATGCTTCCTTTCATTGGTCAGAACGTTGAGAATAGGAGGTGAGATGACTTGTGGCAATTGTACAAGACATTGGTAAGGCCACATTTGGAATATTGCATGCAGTTCTGATTGCCCTGCCACAGAAATGATATTATTAAACCAGAAAGAGTGCATCAAAAATTTACGAAGTTGCTACTTGAACAGGATGGTTTGAGTTATAAGGAGAGGCGGGATAGGCTGGGACTTTTTTCCCCTGGAGCATAGGAGGCTGAGGTATAACCTTACAGAGGTTTATAAAGTCATGAGAGTCATAGACAACACAGCCTTCCCCGTGGTAGGGGAATCTAAATCTAGAGGGCATAGGTTTAAGGTGAGAAGGGAGAGATACGAAAGGATCCAGAGGGGCAATATTTTACAGAGATTTGAGTGTCTGGAACAGGCTGCCAGAGGTAGTGGTGGAGGCAAGTACAAATTTGTCATTTAAGAAACGTTTGATAGGTACATGGATGGGATAGGTAGGGGGAGAGATGGACCAAATGCAGGCAAATGGGACTACATTAATTGTGAAAACTGGGTGGCATGGAAGGCCTGTTACCATGCTGTAAACCTCTATGAATCTATATTGGCATATATTGGGCATATGCCTGAAACTGTTCACTTTATCCCCCTCCCACCTGGATTCTTCCTTTTCCCCTGAAGCCTTCCTCTTCTATTCACTTTTCATAAATAATGACATTTTTCTATCGACTACAAGATGAAGTCACTTCACTTCTGTGACAAGCATGTATTAGGATCCTGGTTCACATGTTTCAAGGGATGTCCCATGTGAAATGTTAGGTTGTCTGCCAGCTGTATGACTGGGTGGCACAGTTGCTCAGTGGTTAGCACTGCTGCCTCACAGCACCAGGGACCTGGGTTTGATTCCAACCTTGGGTGACTGTCTGTGTGGAGTTTGCACATTGTCCCAGTGTCTGCGTGGATTTCCTCAAGGTGCTCTGGTTTCCTCCCACAGTCCAAAGATATGCAAGCTAGTTGGATTGGCAATGCTAAATTGCCCATAATGTCGAGGGATGTGTAGCTTAGGTGCATTAACGACAGGAAATGCAGGGTTAAAGGGATAGGAAGGGGGGTGGGCCTGGGTGGGGTTCTTTTCAGTGGGTCAGTGTGGACTTGTTGGGCCAAATGGGGATTCTATGATTCTATGACTTCTTGGGTCTTTACATAGGATTGAAATGAAGTGCCACCATGTTCAGGCCATCATCACTGTCTATGCCAGTGTTGAAACACTTAATATTGGTCTTAATGTGTGCAGTTTGTGTGTTTTTGTTGGGTTACTGAGAAACTGGGTTCCTGTGCAGCCATGTCAGTTAGGCAAAAACTAGGAAACTTTACTGGCTTTCATAGTCTCCTTTCTCCTTCTTTCTTGCTTATATTGCAGTTTAAGTGGAGATTAGATAATTCATCAGAACAGCATGGAGATATCAGATAATTAACAATAGGCCAGTTCCCTTGTATTTCAGGCCTCTAAATGTTTTATTCCATGAGACTTTGATTATTTCCTGGACATGTTCATGAAATTTTAATGATTTGTGTATAGAACCCCTATTCTTGATTCAATATTTGTTTTAGAGTCATAGAGTAATGGAAACAGGCTCTTCAGCCCAAACTGGCCCATGTGGTGCTCACTCAGCTAGTTCCAGTTGCACACACGTGGTCCATATCCCTCTAAATCCTTCCCAGCCATGTACCTATACAAATGTTTTTTTAAATGTTGTCATTGTACCTGCCTTGTATAGCACTGAAACAGACCCTTTGGTCCAACTCAACAATGCCGACCAGATATCCTAAATTAATCCGGTCAGCATTTGACCCACATCCCTCTAAACCCTTCCTATTCATATACCCATCTAGATGTCTTTTAAATGTCGTAATTGTACCAGTCTCCACCACTTCCTTCCAAAAAGAACAAACTGAACTGTAGCATCTTCTTCAACATTACTTTGTAACAAGGTTTGCTGTAACTCTACTGTCTTTTGTTTGTTTTGGGATTACTTTTTAGACCATCTCTTCTACTTGAGTCCCTGCCTTCACCCCTTCTCCACTTACTGGTTTAAAGTATTCATGACTGCCCTATTCACCTTTTTCACTAGGACCCTTGTTCAGATAGGAAACCAGTTCCGATGGTTAGTGACCTCTATCACAGTACTGTACTGGTGTTAAAGTCCTGTGAAGTGGTACCTCTGTTTCCCGTACTACTTCAGTCATGCATTCACTTCTCCAAATAGCATAGCTGCAGGCTTCAACTATCCCCAGAATGGCAGTGGGGGTCCTACGTCATTTTAGGACCTCAATTTATATGTTAACAAGGTTCCAAGATGCAAACGAAACATGAATACAAATGACCATGGGACAGTAAAAGGAAGTAAGTCTACTCATTGAGGAAGTCGTGATTTCAGTCATGTTAAAATTTGCTCCAGTTATAAACCTGCATATTCTTGAACCCCAACTGTGCAGTATAACTCCTTAATAGTCTTAATTAGCAATATTGCATAAAAGCGGTGTCAATGATTGCTGAAGTATTTTATCGCTCTAGAAGAGATCCACTGTTGTATTTCAGCAACAATTGGTTTGTAGGATAGTGCTGCGTTCAGCCTTACCAGACACCTGCAGAAACTCCCCTGTGTTCTGTCCATATCTTCTGACAGAATGCTCAAAAGCTGCTCTTAACGTTGAACCCCGAACCATGAGCAGATCAATAGTACTTCCAAATGGCAGAACGGCTAAAATATTTTCTACTAGTATTGTTCCTGTAAGAGGAAAAGACCAACTCATTAGTTATTTCTTAAGAGTAGAACATTTTAGTCAACATTATTGGAGTCATATTTAGGCCAGACCAGGTAAGGATGGCAGATTTCCTTCCATAAAAAAAACCAAATGTATTTTCAAACAAACGATCAGCGCTTATTTTCAAATTCATTTTCAAGCTTTGTGGTCTGCTTTTATATTTTACATTTATGAATTAAATTTCAATTCCACTAGCTGTTCTGGTAGGATTTGAAACCATGAACCCAGGGCAATAGCTGGGCCTCTGGGATTACAAACTTAATAATATGCCCCATCCATCAAACAAGGTTCGATCCCCATAACTATATTTCTTCTTGTATGGTGTCTCAATTTCATAATAATTTATAACCTTTTTGCATTGACTTTAATATAACAAGACATCAAGCCTTTTGATTTATGAAGAAGGGGCTAGACCCGAAACATCAGCTCTCCTGCTCCTCTGATGCTGCTTGGCCTGCTGTGTTCATCCAGCTCTACACCTTGTTATCTCTCTTTATCAAGCCTTTTGATAAGTTTCTCTGATTTTATACGAATGTACAACTTATGAACAATCTATTGCATCTCTTTATTTAACCCTTCATTCAATTCATCAAACAAAGTCATTACAATCCTCCATCCTGTTCGTCTTCTTAAACGCAGGTGGAGCTCAATGATTGACAGTGTGAGCTATATAGCAAAGCCTAAAAAAGCCTCTTTACCCAACTGCTGACAAACTCCCACACACTTCCACAATGTTCAACCCCACAACAAATAATGCCCACAATCCCCTGATAATGCACACAACATCCCCACATACAATGCTCACCCTCCCACACTTCCCCATGCTGCTTACCCTCCATCACTTCACACTGGTCATCTTCTCCTCCAATGCCACCCTCTTACACACCCTCATGGTGCTCAACCTCCTCCACAATGCCCACTAATCACTCTCCTGCCACCGTCCCCCCCAAGCATATCTCTTCACCCCACCCAGACTCCATCCGAACGCTGCCTATGCCAGATCATGGTGGAGCTTTCATATGATTTTACATTTAGACTTCAGTGGAATTTCATGTTAAATAATATTTCAAAACTAGCAGAATTTCAGGTTCAAGATTTGTAGCCAGATCAACAATTTCATTCAAAATGAAAACTCTACTCTATTTCTTTGAAGTTTAGCTTCTATTTGTCCTGTGTTTCTGGGTGACTCGCTATGTTTTGTGTAGAAATCAGGACAGGATTTTTACACTCAATGGTAAGGTCCTGGGGACTGTTGCTGAACAAAGAGACCTCAGTGTGCAGGTTCACAGTTCCTTGAAAGTGGAGTTGCAGGTAGACAGGATAGTGAAGAAGGCATTTAGTGTGCTTGCCTTTATTGGTCACTGCATTGAGTAAAGGAGCTGGAAGGTCATGTTGCGGCTGTACAGAATATTGGTTAGGCCACTTTTGCAATCCTGTGTGCAATTCTGGCCTCTCTGCTGTTGGAAGGATGTTGTGAAACTTGAAAGGGTTCAGAAAAGATTTAACGATGTTGCCAGGGTTTGGAGGGCGTGAGCTGTAGGGAGAGGCTGAATAGGCTGGAGCTATTTTCCCTGAAGATTCCCTGGAGGGGTCACCTTATGGAGCTTTATAAAATTGTGAAGGGCATGGATAGAGTGAATAGACAGGGCCTTTTCCCTGGGGTGTGGGGGGTTCAAAACAAGAGGGCATAAGTTTAAGGTGAGAGGGGAAAGATTTAAAAGGGACCTAAGAAGCAACTTGTTCATGCAGAGGGTGGAGCGCATATGGAATGAGTTGTCAGAGGAAGCGGTGGAGGCTGGTACAATTACAACATTTAAAAGGCATCTGGATGGGTAAATGAATAGGAAGGGTTTAGAGGGATACATGTTTGCAGATTAATTCTAGCTTACCATGGCCAGGGAGATTCACAGGATTGTGGGTGATATTCAGGGTGGTATCTTACAGGGCTCTGAACGGTGTGGGCTACGGTGAGATTTGTGGCAGGATTAGACGAGAAGTCCAATGAAGCCCATCACAACATTAGGATCGGCTTGCTCCATCTTTTATAATCTTGCCAAACGGCAAGATGTATTTTGCACTTTGCTGTGGCGAGTTACTAATTAAACTGGATTTTTTTTTGTTAATGGGCCATTAATGGTTCAAGTCACCTCATTAATATTCACTTCCTATTTTACCAAACTCTCCACATAAGCTAGGCATTGAGAATTCAAGACATGGAAGTCAGATTCAAGTTGCTACTTACTTCAAAAGACTTTCATGTTCGACAGAGTGCACCAACATTTCAGAACACTCTCCATGGGAACCGACACCATACGCTCATGTTCACTAACATTGGCATCCAACATGAATCAGCTTCTATGAACCCTCATGACATCTCCAATTCACTTACCATACATTTCTGCACTTCCAATGCTGCACCTCCGGCTTCACCAGTAACTATCATTGCAGCAAGGACACTGTGCACTCAGGGAGACACATCCAGCCCATGGACTGGACTAGGTTGCCCTCTGGACTTTGTTGTTAGAGTGCTCACACACTCTGAGCCTAAAATTTCCTTTCCTTTTGTGCTTTGATCCCCTCAGAGATACCAGGCTCTTATCGTTGTATTGCAGTACTGCAGTGTAGATACAAAACCAGGAAGCGTGTGACAGTTGTCAGCAGACCTCAATCAAGTTAGGGGATAACCTTCAGTCTGGGGGTCCTTACACAGTAAGTCAAGGGCACCCGTTGATACCAGTCAAGGGACTGGGACAAGTCAGCCACTTGGGGCACTCAGGAACAGTATGCTATCCACATAAAGGAGTCCATTATCTGTCTCGAATCTTTCTGCCCTTTTGGGGGCTATTTTCCTCCTAGAATGAGAAGGGGCAGGTATTAAGGGAGATGGAAGTGGCCAGCACAGCTGTTACTTTTGATGCAGGTGGGGAGGTGCCCCAGCAAGTGAGTAGGCAGCACCAAGGGCATGCAGGGTTGGTGATATTGGTGTCAGGGAGTGCTAGAGAGTGAGGAAAGATTTTGCAGGAAGTAGTGGTTGTGGTAGGGCATCAATGGAGTATGTTTTCATAAGATGCAGTGAAAAATCTTGCTAGGACTCAGTGGAAATCTCTGAAAAGAAACTTGATTCACCCTGGACTTAGCCAAAAAAGGCAAGATTGAGTACTGCTCTAAGAGCTGAGAATGCTAATAAGCTAAGGACTAGGATGAAACTACATGACTAGTAACTATGAGGACTTCAGGTTTGCTAGATTTTAGAATGTGTACATGCTTTGATAACTTGCAGTTACCAAACAAACAATTTCTCTAAAGTAAACCTCTGGGATTTTCAAGTAAATTTAATCTATGCTATGACACATTATGAAAGTTATAATTTTTCATAAAGACCAATAATACAAAGTTGCAAAATGCGACAGACACCTAAAGATTTTGAAGGATATCCTCAAGAATGGGATACGATGCTCAACTAATCGATTGCTAGTTCCAATGTGCCACAACGAAAAACCACAATGACCTCCTCAGAAGACAGACACAAGATAGAGTACCTTTCATCATTCAGTACTTCCCCGGAGTGAACAGACTACACCATGTTCTTCGCAGTCTTTAAAATGTCATCAATGACAATAAGCATCTCACCAAGAGTATCCCTACACCTCCACTTCTCGCCTTCAAACAGCCAAACCTTAAACAGACCATCATTCGCAGCAAACTACCCAGCCTTTAGGACAACATTGACCACAACACCACACCACGGTGCCATGGCAAACTCTGCAAGACATGCCAGATCATTGACATGGATACTACCATCACATGTGGGAAAACCACCCACCACATACACAGCTACTCATGGATACTCATGACTCAGCCAATGTTGTCTTTCTCATGCGCTGCAGGTGAGGATGCCCTGATGGTATATTGGCAAGACCATGCAGACACTAGGACAACGAAAGAATGGACACCATGCAACAATCACCAGAAAGGAATGTTCCCTCCCTGTTGGGGAAAGCTTCAGCAGTCAAAGACATTCAGTCTCTGATCTTCAGGTAAGCATCCTCCAAGGTGGCCTTCGAGATACACAACAACACAGAAACACTGAGCAGAAACTGATAGCCAAGTTCTATATCTGTGAAGGTGGCCTCAACTGTGATCTTGAATTCATATTGTGCTACATGTGACCATACCACACTTCTGTATCTGTAAAATCCTCCTTATTGTCCTGTTTTGGCACCATCACCTTGATAAATTGTTATGGTCTCTCTACCTTAATTAGTTTGTACAGTTTTGGATTACTTATTACTTTGGTTAGACACTCAGCATGCAACTCTTATACCCATTATATTATTCCAGTCATTTGGTTTGTCTCCAGCACCACCTCATTGTTATTTTTAAAAAAATATCTCTCTGCCTCATTTAATCAGAATATAGCTCATCCCATCTCGTTTTTCAGTTGTTGACACTTTACTCACACTGTCCGACGCTCTTGATCACCCACAGAGACTTATTATTTGACACTCCACCCACACCATTTTTATGATCTTTTATGATCTCTCTGCCTGTAAATTCAGTGTCTGTGTGTTTTTCTCTCTCACTTCACCTGAAGAAGGAATCACAAAGCTTGTGATTTCAAATAAATCTGTTCAGCCAATTCGGTTCATTCCACATGATATCGAGAAATGGCTGGAGGCATAGGATAGTGCAAATGCTATGGGCTCTGACAGTTTCCCAGCAGTAGTCTGAAGACTTGTGCTCCAGAGTTTGATGAACCCTTAACCAAGCTGTTCTGTTACATCTACATCAATGGCATCTAGCCAACATCATGGTAAAATACGAAAGTATGTCCTGTAGGCAAAAAGCAGGACAAATCTAATCCAGCTAATTACTGCCCAATAGTCTACTCTCTATCATCAGTAAAGTGAATGAAAGTGTCATCAACAGTCATATAAAACAGCACCTCTTTAGCAATAATCTGCTCAGTGACACCCAGTTTGGATTCTGCCAGGGTCACTCAGTTCCTGTACTCACTGGCGTGGTTCAAGCATGGACAAAAGAGCTGAATTTTGGAGGTGAGGTGTGAGTGACTGCCCTTGGCATTAAGGCCACATTTGACTGAGTATGGCATCAAGAAACCGTAGCGAAACAGTAATCAATGGACATTGAGGGAAATTGTACCACAGGTTGGAGTCATACCAGCACAAAGGAAAATGGTTGTGGTGGCTGGAGGTCAGTTTTCTCAAATCCAGAACATCTCTAGGAGATCCTCATCATAGTGTCCTAGCTCAAACATCTTCAGCTGCTTCAGCAATGATCTTCCCTCCATCATAAGGTCAGAAGTGGGGGTATTCAAAGATGATTGCACAACATTCAGCACCATTTGCAGATCCTCAGGTACTAAAGCAATCCCATGTTCGAATGCATCAAGACTTGTATAATATTTAGGCTTGAGTTGACAAGTGGCAAGTGAAATTCTCGCCACACAAGTGCCAGGCAATGACCATCTCCAAAAAGAGAGAATCAAATGATTGCCCCTTGACATTCAATGGTGTTATTGCCACAGAATCCCCAGCTATCAACATCTTGAGAGTTAGAGTTAAGCAAGTCAGGAGTGTGATGGAATACTCCTGCTTACTTGGATAAGTGTAGGTCCAACAGCACTAAAGATACTTGACACCATCCAGGACAAAGCACATCCACTTTCTCCATGACCAGCGCATTGCAGACGTTCTCCATGGCTCCTTGGAAAGCACCTTCCAAACCCACAACCACTGCCTTCTAGAAGCATAAGGGCAGCAGATAAATGGGGACACCACCACCTATAAGTTCCTCTCCGAGCCACTCACCATTCTGACTTGGAAATATATTGCTACTCCTTCAGTGTTCCTAGGTCAAAAATCCAGGAATTTCATTCCCAGCAGTTCTGTGGGGTTACCTACAGCAAATGGACTACAGCAGTTCAAAAGAGCAGCTCACCACCACATTCAAGGGCAACTGGGGATGGGCAATACCCACATATCATGTATGAATGGAAGAAAAACATTATTCTTGGCCTTACTTTCTCCTTGATTCACAACAAGCCTCTCCTCCTCCATTGTTACAGATGCTTCCGATAGACTTTTTTTCTTGCTAAATGCCCAACAACTAAATCTCAATGCTGAAGATTGTTTTGACTAATACGAGGACATTATTAAATGTTTTAAATTCATTAATACTTCAGTGGTTCAGTTTGGGCTATTTCTAGTTGAGATGGATTCTAACGAAATAGGGCACTGGTTATCAGGGAAATAGACAAAAGTATTTGTGGAATTGTTAGCTGTCCAACATACCATTATTAACTTGCTCGTCAATGGATGAACGGATTCCACCCCCTTGTGTCAAACAAATGGATACATGGGTCCATGAACTGTCTTCTGGTTTCCGGATATTTTCATAAATCTGAAATTGTAGTAACAGGTTCTGTTAGCTCACTTGAACAATACTCCGCACTCTTGCAGGATTTTCATTTTTATCACTCTGCTCTCTGCAGGCATATTGTTAGTTATTTATTGATTAGTGAGATTCAACAACAAAAACTTATATTTGTAGAGCACCTTTATAAAATGACATGTCCCAAGGTGGTCACAGGTGCATTATAAAACTAAATATGACACAAACCCACAAAAAGAGATGTTAGGTCAGATGAGTAAAGCTTGGTCAAACAGGTAGGTTTTAGGAAATCTCTTAAATGGGGAAATGAGTTAGATGTGAGGTTGGGGCCTGTGCTATTGAAGACACAGCCATTGATGGAGCTTTCATAATTCTGAGTGCACAAGAGACCACAATTAGAGGAACACAGATATCTAGGAGTAGGAAGAGATTACAGAGATAGTGAAGGATGAATCCAAGGAGGAATTTGAAAACAAGGATGAGAATTTTAAAATCAAGATGTAATTTAGCTGGGAGCCAGGGGTGTCTGTTGAGCTGGATTACCTCACTTCCGGTTTTCCTTCACAATGGAGTGTATATAGGGTCTAGCTCTATGTGTTTACTGATGGATATACACTCCATTGTGAAGGAAAACCAGAAGTGAGGTAATCCAGCTCAACGGACTCCAGAGTTTAAATACCAGGCGGGAAAACACAACAGCGCTTCATTGGAGGCTGCACTGATGTTACCCAGCAGGGTAATGAAATGTCTGCGGAACAACGAACCAGCTTGGCGAGCCAACCAACCACAACATCCACAACTTGAGCTATAAATCTACTCTAAAACCTTATATACATTTTCATCTTTCAGAGATGAGCAGTGAGGGAGATGTCTTTTTTTTAAAAATCATACAGAAAGTGCTCTTACACAACTGACATCACCCCACCCAAAAAAAATCACCAAATCACCCATGGTTTTTATCTATTAACCACCATCAGTAAATCACTAATATTTTCCAATAGAATAATTTTATGTGCAAAGTCCATTAAGGGCAATGTAAACCACCAGAGATGAAGGAGAGATAGACAGGGGGCTAAATCAAAATGAAGTTGAAACACAAGGCATCTTTATCACTTACTGTACAATGTACTTATCACCTGAACAAACAGGATGATCTGAAGGTAACCCTTTCCCTATTTAGTTAAATTATATCAGATAGCCACATACTGCTTATAGAGTCGTAGAGTTATACAGCACGGATACAGACCCTTTGGACCAACACATCCATGCTGACCAGATATCCTTAACTGATCTAGTCCCATTTGCCAGCATTTGGTCCACATCCGTCTAAACCCTTCCTATTTATGTACGCATCCACTTGCGTTTTAAATGTTGTAATTGTACTCACCTCTGGCAGCTCATTCCATAGACACACACCCTTTGCATGTAAAGGTCACCCATAAGATCCATTTTAAATCTTTCCCCTCTCAACTCAAACTTATGACCGCTAGTTTTGGGCTCCCCTACCCTGGGAAAAAAAGCCTTGGCTATTCACCTTATCCATGCCCCTCATGATTTTATAAACCTCTATAAGGTCACCTCTCAGCGTCTGATGCTCCAGGGGAGAAAGCCCCAGCCTATCCAGCCTCTCCCTATAGCTCAAACACACTAGTTCTGGCAACATCCTCGTAAATCTTTTCTGCACTTTTTCAAGTTTAACAACACCTTTCCTCTAGCAGAGGCCAGAACTGAACTCAGTATTCTAAAAGTGGCCTCACCAATGTCCTGTACAGTGCAACATGATGTCCCAACTCCTATACTCAATGCACTGACCACTGGATGCCAACTACCTTCTTCACCACCCTGTCTACCTGCAACTCCACTTTCAAGGAATTATGTTTGCAAACAGCAAGCCCCACAGTAATGTGATAATACCAGATTATCTGTTTTACGTGTGCTGGTTAAGGAATAAATATTGCCCCAAATGCAAAGGAGTACACCACTTTCTTTCCCAAAGTGGGCATGTCCAGCTGAGTGGGAGTTCGGCAAAAAGTGCCAAGTCTCCTCTGGCCAGAGACATCTACTACCAGTCTCCAAGTTTAGGTCTTGTCTAATCCAATGGCAAATTTTGACCAACTGCCTATAGCTGTTCACTCAGTTTGAAAAGACTATCAAGGAAATTAGGAAAAAAAAACATATTGAGCAAAAGGACACTAATTGTGTCCCTTTGTGAATATTCCTCCCACAAAAAGCCAAAATGGTATTTTCCACAAGGTGATAGTTGTGACTGGTTAACTGTGGTGAATATTCTACATGTCAGCTGCTCTACTTTAGCATTATTTTTCCTAGTGCTGGTTTCATATTTTTGAAATAAATGGCACAGAGGTTGGCCACACAAACATTTCTTACCATGGCTTCACAAATTAAATTCCCCATATTGCATTCCCGATTCCTGCATTCCTCTGTGGTTCCATTCAGATAAACCAATGTTTTCCCAATGTAGTCCTTTCCAAAACTGGCAAGTGCTTTTTTCCAGTTGTTCACATCAGCCAGCAGTATCTCATCTATATGTAAGGCAGGAGACAAAAATTTAATGCCATTTGTTGGAATTAAATGATATTTTAATAGTTTTGTCTTTTCTTGCTCTGGAGAGAACTATCCTGCTGTTTGAAAAACTAACTGGTGTTTGCATTTATATCATGCTTCTATTTGGTAAAAGTCCAGGGGATTTCACAGAAGCATTATCAAACATCAAATCACAACAAAATATTTGAACCAAAAGCTTAGGTCAAAGAGCTTTGTTTCAAGAAATGTTTTAAAAGGAGGAGCAAGAGATGGCGAAAGCTGGAAATATTTGGAGAAGGAATTCCAGAACTTAGTCACCAATGATGGAGTGAATAAAATCAGAGATGCACGAAAAATCAGATGTAGAGAATTGCAGAGTTGTCAGAGTGCCGCAGGATCTTTTATGACCAGGCCAAGTGGTGCTTTTGTTTCATGTTTCTTCTGATATCACCGTGTCTGTAACACTCAGACATGTGTCAATGAGTAGCTCTCTCAGCCTTTGAAAAGGTTGTGGGTTCAGGCCCTGGATTGGCACAGAAGGCTGACACATGGTGCAGTACTGAGGGAGAGCTGCACTGTTGGAGGCATCGTCTTTTGGATGAGGTGTTAAACTGAGGTCCCATTCGCCTACATGGATAAATGTAAAAGAATGCACAACAGTATTTTGAAGAAGAGTGAAGGAGTTTTCCCCAGTAGCCTATTGTAATATTGCAGTCCAATATGCTGACTGCAAACTTCCAGAAACAGAATTTTTTTTTAGATCATGACAGTGACCATGCTTCAAAGCACTTTCAAAAAGAGTGTGGCTGCATCCTATGTTGAGACTTCTGGAAGGCTTGTCATCATGAGGCTTGCGAGTTTTCTTGCTTTATTCCGCCTAACGCACTGTTGTCAGCACAGGTGGCATGGTGGCTCAGTAGTTAGCACTGCTGCCTCACAGCGCCAGGGACCCAGGTTCGATTCCACCCTCGGGTGACTGGCTGTGTGTTGTTTGCACATTCTCCCTGTGTCTGTGTGGGTTTCCTGTGGGTGCTATGGTTTCCTCCCACAGTCCAAAGATGTGCATGCTAGGTGGATTGGCCGTGCTAAATTGCCTGTAGTGTTCAGGGATGTGTAGCTTAGGTGGGTTATACTGGGGTAGGTCTAGGTGAGATGCTTTGAGGTTCGGTGTGGACTTGGGCCGAAGGGCCTGGTTCCACACTGTAGAGATTCTATGATGTGATCTATGATGATTGTCGACCCTGCCCCCATGGCATGTCTCATGTTTAGTTTCCACTCCTTCCACAGAATAACTTGCCACTCAGCAGATATCTGCTGAAAGAAATTTCCTGTGCTCATGCCATCTTTAAAATGCTACAATGAATCTGGGCAAGCATTGGCATTCCAAAGCTCCCTAGCTCATTAAAGGCTGCATCCACAAGATGGCAGAGAAGGGGAATATGGGACCATGATTCATCACAAAGGTGCTGATGGATACGGCGATGCAGAGGAGGGCCATCCTCTTAGAGGACCGTCAGAGGCAGCCATGTCGCCACACCTTGCCAGTCAAATTTGTGGTTACTGCCCAGGTCAATGCCATCTCAGTGGTGCAGAGCAAAAGCCAGAAGCTCTGCCAGAGTAAGTGCCATATTCTTCCCACCGTCACCTCTGATGCACTGTATCTCTGCCACTGTACCCATCTCCCACCAAGACTCATGCTATACCTGTTCAGCTTCCTTCACTGCTTTTGCCCAGGCTCCCACAGCACTAACCCTGCAAGTCCTCTGTGCTGCCTCTTTAGTCCTTCAGTTGATCTCACCATTTTTACCCCACATGCACCAGCACTAAAAGCCACATCAACCACTGTAATCTCACTCATTCTCCCCATTATTCTCATTGCAGGAGAAGACAGCCTATAACAGGGTACAAAGAGGCCTGATGGTTCAAGGGGTGCCTGACATCAGGCTCCTTAGCTACCATAAGACTGTAAGATGTAGGAGCAGAAAGAGGTCATTCAGCTCATCGAGTCTTCTCCACCATTCAGTCAGATCACAGCTGATTTGATAATCCTCAACTCCACTTTCCTGCCTTTTCCCCATAAGACTTGATTCCCTTACCAATTAAAAATCTCAAGTCTTGAATACACATAATGATGGCCCTTTGCAGGAAGGAGTTCCACAGATTCACCATTCTCGGAGAAGAAATTTCTTTTCATATCTATATTAAAACAGCGACCCTTTTTTGAGATTATGCCCTCTGGTTCCAGACTCTCCCACAAGGGAATAACAACCATTCAGCATCTAATCTGTCAAGTCCCTGAAGAATCTTGTATGTTTCAATAAGGTTGCTTCTCATTCTAAACTGCAACGAGTACAGGCCCAACTTTCTCAATCTCCTCCAGACAGTCCCTCCAAACCTGGGATTGCCTAATGAACATTCTCCGTTCTGCCTCCTACGAGAGAATATGTTTTCTTAGATAAGAGACTCAAAGCTGTAGTCTGACTAGTGCCTTGTATAATTTTAGCAAAATCTCCCTACTTCATATTCCATTTTCTTTGAATAAAGGACAACATTCCATTTGCCTTTCTGATTACTTGATAAACTTGGAAACCAGCTTTGAGATTCACGGACAAGGGCTCCTAAATTCCTCTGTTCCGTAGCTTTCCGCAGTCTTTTTTCATTGAAATAATAATCAGTTCCTGTACAAGACTATAATATTGTCCCTCACAGGAGAAGACCCTAATCACTGAAAGATCAGCGGCCCGCTGTGACACCACCCTGCATGCCACTGTTGCTCTTCCATCAACCCCTGTATCACTCAGTCACTGGATACCACTTACAACCACTGTCCACAATGTTTCCTTTCGTTTGTCTGCAGACTCCACAAGACTACCTTGAACCTCTGTAGAAAGACTCGCTCCATGACCCATGAAACCCCTTCCTTGATCTCTAAGGAGAAAAGAGTACGGAGGCCTCAGAAGAAGCACTAGCAAAGTTATCTCTTGCAAACCACCAACCCAGATACTGACACCATGGTAGGAATCGTTGTGGTAGAGGGTGACAGTGCAGAATCTGGTGAGCACTTAATTGCAACAGCTCTGCAGCTGGCAAGAAAGAGGTGGATCAGGCAGCTGGCACTCAGAGGACTACTGGAGACTAGTCACCTGCTCAAGCACAGACAGGAGATGAACGGGTGATTTTAGCAGTCAGGAGTTTCATCCAAGCGCACAGGGAGGAGAGGAGAGGCAGTGGCAGACAGGTATGTGGGAGACAATGGCTATCCTTGCCCAGAAACTAAATCAATGCAGCGAGTCAAATGACAGCCAGGCTGCCTTCATGGATAGGTTTGCAGCTGCCTTGGAAAACCAGGTGCAGTGGTCTACTGGACAGCAGAATATATCTGCACTCTATCACCCCACCCATTGGTCTCTAGGACCAAAGGCATGGCAGCACAGGGACCAGGCATAGTCCAGGCTCCCCTTTTTTCACAAGAAGACATGACAGTTCCAGGAGGCACCCAGCTGGATGATGAACCACACTGACAAGACAACCCGCGGTTTGTCTGATGCATCTAGACACGAGCGGCCCCAGGGTTACCCTGCCAGTGCTCCAGGGCCTACAGCAGAGCTGGACACCCCCAAATCCAGCTGTGGCACCCAGGACCCATTTTAGATATAAGGGAGAGAGAGAGAAAACAGAAAAATATTATGAGGGTGAATTGGTGGCACAGGTGAAAAAGGCTATCTTGTTTTTTCTGAATGTGTACATAAATATCGTTGCATGTAACTTTCATGAATCTGTTTGAGTCTCTCTTTTTAAGTGCTCTATGCATTTTCACAGCCAAACATGAGGCTCCATGGATTGAGGTGTGCGCTCAGACCCAATGATATCAGCTACAATCAGGGGGAACAATGTGTACATTTGGCTTTGTGTGTAACAGGTACCTCACGACCTTCTTGACAACGATCCAGAATGTTTGGATTCCTTTGTGCACATAGGTTTAGCTGCTAAAGAGTTGTCCAGCAGCAGCTGTGCCAAGGAGGTGCCACCTTCAAAGAGGGCCAACATTGCAGAGTACTCAGTAAGTATGCTTCCCACTGACCTTTGCGCTAGACCTTTCAGGGGTATATGACCAATGTTGTTTCCATTTTAAAAGTCCTCTGAATGGTGTGTGGTGCAATGCTCTCCCTCACAGGTTGAATCACTTACACCGCTCAATTCAAGTGTGGTCACAGCCATATTCATCTCATTGCGCGCTCTTGATTTCCAAGATGAAAGGTGACAGTGAGCACTCCTCTTTCAGCAGCTCCCAGCAAATGTTTCCTCTCGACTATACACACATGCAGCTGCTCCAATGTTTTGTACATTGCAGGATGATGTTAGCACACCAATCGCAATATTGACTTGCAGTTCTGGAAGTTGCAGCCATGCATGGGCCTTTAAGGCCTACACAGCTGGTAAGAACATTAGAGGGAATGCTGCTCCCAGCCTCTCACTTCCCAATGTCCCCATGCAACCAGTCTACATTCACTTACAACATTAAGCATCATGCTCCCTGTGCTAGCAGTGCATTTTTGAAGTAACAAAATAGCCTCCTAAAACTGAAGTTTATCTCTTCCTTCAGAAAGACCATTCGGCACTGGAGTAGAAGGCTGTATTCTTATAACTTATGCACTTTGTCGTAAGCCATAACAATTTTGTCTGAGTTGACTCTGCTGTCTTAGGTTATGCACAGGTCACCTGGCACTATTGTATAAATAGGTGGGATTTCTTAACCTGGCCAATATCTATCCCACAACTCTTACCTCAATAATATATTGTAAATACAAAGAAATAAAATACAAAATGAAGAGAAAATAAAATTACATGGTTTATCCCATGAGGACCACTATCAAATACAATGACTGGATGTAAAACTGAGGAAAATTGAAATATCTGGTGCAGGAGACAAAGTCAATCCTCCTCAAATAACACTCAGCATAAACACCAATCATTCAGCATTTAAATCCTGTCTGAGAATTCTTTCAGTTACAATTTATCAAAACTCAAAATGCACCACTTTGATAAGTTGCTTCGAAAATTCAAATATTTTGATGCAATGAATAATCTACCATTTGAAATGTGCACTTGTCACATTACCTTGAGCAATGCTGCTGTTTAACAATATTGGATTTCCCTCAGCTTTGGTCACCACTCCCTTATCATTGAATGTCACTTTTAGATGTCCAAGGTATTTTCCATATGCATAGGCCTGTACCACAGGGACATTTCTGCCATCATCTGATTTTACCCAGTAAGGATAAAGACCAACAGGGTTATTATTAGAAGGAGGTGTGCCTGTTAAGTGAAAGCAAACATTGCCATAAGTATAGCATACAGAGGCAGCAAAAATTAAGATCTATTATTTGCCTTATATAGTCAGAGAACTATATTCATTCAGCTCACCAAGTCTATGTTAGTTAATTGAAATACAGCAGACTTTATTAGTCGGCACCTATGGAACCAGGAGTATGCTGGTTAATCAAGAGGTCCACATAATCAGTAATAAAAACACATACTAAAAAATATAAATGTAATGCAGGGTGTATATACAGTTAAACTTTATTTACAGCATAAATCACTTAAATAATAATGCAACTTTGCCTTAAATAATACTTACCAGCAGAGAGCCTTCTCACTTGTACCCTCAACAAAAATCACAATAATAAAGTAAGCTTCCAGAATTTCAGGTATATAATTTTTGTTGGTTTATTCAGAGTGCCAGTTCATAAGGTCCCAGTTAAAACAAAGTTTGCTGTAAATATCCAATTATTTTGTGATTTTGCTGTTGCCCAGACTTCTGCAAATTTCTTTCATTTTAAATGGAGATACATTTCCTTTTAAAAGTTACTAGTGAATCCATTTTTATCACCTTTCTGGCAATGCATTCCTGATAACATTAGCTCTGTGCAAAAAAAAAATTCTCATCTTCCCTGGCTTTTTTGTCCATTATTTCTTATTTCACCTTTGTTCTCAGTTTTTTCTGCTTTTTCATGGATGTGGGTGTCTCTGTCAATTAAGCCTAGCATTTATTGCCCATCCTTAATTGTCCTTGAACTGAGTGACTTGCTAAGATGTTTCAGAGGGCAGGTAAGGGTTGACTGCAATGTCAAAAGTCATATACCATAGAACAGGCCCTTCAGCCCATTGAGTCTGCACTAACCTATCTGCTGTGGTCTAGAGTCACATGTAGGCCAGACAGGGTAAGGATGGGGGATTTCTTTCCTTCAAGACATTAATGAACCAGGTGGAGTTTTATGACAATCAATGATAGTTTCTTGGATGCTACACAAATTAGCTTACAATTCTACGTTTCATTACCCATCATCCTCACGGTGGAAACATTTTCTATCCATCTGGTCAAAACTTCTCAATTTGTACATTTCCTTTCAAATTCCCCTTAACCTTGGTTTTAAGGGAAATAATCCCAACTTCCATAGTCTATACGAAATACGAACATGAAGCTAGCATTCAGTCCCTTGAGCCTGCTCCGCCATTCAATACGATGTGGCTGATCTGACATTTCTCACATCCACATTCCTCCCTTTACCCATCTCGCCACAGAACTAAAGTCATCCCTGGTATCAGTCTAGTAAATCTCCTCTGTACTGAAGCCTTTGACTCTTCTTAAAGTGTGAAACCCACAACTGAACCAACACAGTAGCTTGGGCCTAACTGGTGATT
This sequence comes from Rhincodon typus, assembly GCF_021869965.1. Lineage (NCBI taxonomy): Eukaryota > Metazoa > Chordata > Chondrichthyes > Orectolobiformes > Rhincodontidae > Rhincodon > Rhincodon typus. Next base: position 27,876,981 of record NC_063340.1, on the reverse strand, counting down.
TGTAAAGTTTAAGCATTATATTCCTTTCGTACTCTTATGCCGCTGTTTATGAAAGGTTAAGGATTCTGTGTTTTCCTCAGGCTGACAGTTATTTATTCCTTTGTTTGATCCTTCAATTCCAGAAGCAAAAAACAAGTTAATAATTCATTGTGAGTATCAGGAGAAAGAAAAGGAATATTATATTAATGTATCACTTTTCAGATCTAGGCTTAGATGATGTAGAGTTCACTTGGTTGGAGGTAAAACCTGGCAATATCTTGGTAGGAATAGTGTACAGACATCCAAACAATAGCCACTCTGTGCTAAAGGCTATAAATCAACAATACGTGCATGTAAAAAGAATAAAGCAATAATTATGGTGACTTTAATCTTCATGATGATTGGATCAATTAAATTGGAAAGTGTAGCTACAACAATGAATTCATAGAGTACATTACAGAAAGCTTCCTAGAGCAATGTGTTACAGAACTAATCAGGAAGCAGGCTATCTTGATCTGCTAATGGGTAATGCAGCAGGTTTAATAAATGACTTCAAAGTAAAACAGCCCCCAGAAGTGGTGATCATAATGTGATAGAATTAATATTTAGTTTAAGTGAAATACATGGTCAGAAACAACTGTGTTCAACTTAAATAAAGGGAATTACATAGAAATGAGGATAGAATTAGCTAAAGCAAACTGGGCGGATAGATTAGCAGGAATGAGTGTAAGCAAGCAGTGGCATACACTTGAGGTAATGCATGACTCTTAGCAAAAGTACATCCCAGTTAGGAGAAAAGGTTTTAAGAGAGGGATTGACTAATCATAGCTAACCAGTGAAGTTAAGGAGTGCATTATGTTGAAAGAAAAAGCATATAAAAAGGAGGCCAAAGTCAGTAATAGCAGACTCTGATAAATTCATAATCCAGCAAAGGATGACTGAAAAGATCATAAAAAGCAGAAAATAAACTGAGGGCAAACTAGCAAGGAATACAAAAACTGACAATAAGAGCTTTAAATATATAAAATGGAAGAGAGAAGTCAAAGCAAATTTAGAATCATAGCCTTAGAGTATGGAAACAGGCCATTTGGTCCATTGAGTCCACACTGATCCTCCAAGGAGCATCCCATCCACAACCCCTACCCTGTCCCTGTAACCCTGCATTTCCCATGCCTAATCCACCGATCCTGCACATCTTTAGATTGTGGGAGGAAACTGGAGCACCCAAAGAAAACAAAGACACAGGGAGTTCACTCCAAATCCACACAGCCAGCTGTCCAAGATCCCTGTTGCTGTGAGCAGTGCTAACCGCTGAGCCACCATGCTGCCCATAAGCCCTTTTGAAACTGAATTCGGGGAAATGGTTTTGGGGGAGAAGGAAATGGCAGAGGAATTAAATAGATATTTTATATTGGTCTTTATAGTCAAAGACACTTTAAACATATCATTAATACTAAAAAAAAGGGGAGGGATTAAGTATAATAACCATCACTGAAGTAGTAGTATTACACAAACTAATGGGGCTAAAGGCAGACAAGTCCCTTGGCCTTGATGGCTTGCATCCTCGGATCCTAAGAGAAGTGGCTACAAAGACAGTGGATGCAATGGTTGTAATTTTCCAAAAAATTGTTGGATTCTGATCAAGTAGCCTATAGGCCGAGTAGGCTAACATCTTTAGTTGGAAAAGTATTGGAATCATTATTAAGGAAGTTGGCAGGGGGTGGGATCCTCAACAGCAGGGAGACAAATGTGCGGATGGAAGGAGATACAGTAATCAGAAACAGCAAGCTGAAGAGACAGGTCAGGCTGGAACAAAACAGGGAGCGAAGAATGCCTGTTGGATTAAATTGAATCCATTTCAATGCAAGAGGTTGACAGGTAAGACTGAGGAACCTAGGGTGTGGATTGGTACGTGGGACTGGGATATGATATTATAGTTATAACAGAAACATGGCTAAGGAAGGGACAGGTCTGGCAGCTAAAGGGTACAGGTGCTTTAGCCGGCACAGAGGTAGAGGTAAGAAGGGAGGGGGAGTTGCATTTTTGATTAAGGGAAGTATCACAGCAGTAGCCAGAGATGAAATAACGGAGGAATCAGCCAGTGAGGCTTTGTGGGTGGAGCTAAGAAATAAGAAGGGGATGGTTACATTGTTGGGGTTGTACTATGGGCCCCAAATAGTCAACAGGAATTAGAGGAACAAATACACAAGGAGACTTGCAGGAGCAATATGGTTGTCACAGTGGAGGATTTTAATTTTCCTATCAGACTGGGACAGCCATAGTGTTAAGGGCTTAGATGGAGTGGAATTTGTTCAATGTGTTCAAGAATCTTTCCTCAAGCAGTACATAGAGGGTCCTACTAGGTAAAGGGCAAAACTCAACCTACTTTTGGGAAATAGGGCAGGACAGGTGACTGAGGTGATAGCAGGGGAGCACTTTGAGACCAGTGACCATAGTTCTATTAATTTTAAAATAGTTACGGAGAAGGACAAAACCGGTCCATAGATTCCAAGTTCTAAATTGGGGCAAGGCGAATTTTGATGGAATTAGACAGGAGCTTGCGGGGGTTGATTGGAGTAGTTTGTTTACAGGCAAAGAGCCTCTGGCAAGTGGGAGGCGTTTAAAAGTGTGATAGCTAGAGTTCAAGGTCTATATATTCCTGTGACGGTGAAGGGCAAGGTTGGGAGGAGTAGGGAACCCTGAATGAAAAGAGATATCAAGGCTTTGACCAGAAGAAGGAGGCATGGTTCAGGATCAACGGAATCCCTGGAAGCATATAGGGGATACAGAAGGTTAATGAAGAAGGAAATCAGGAGTGCAAAAAAGAAGCACGAGATAACTCTGGCTGAGAAGATTAGGGTGAATCCAAAGAAATGCTTTAAGTATATTAAAGCAAAAAGAATAACTAGAGAGAAAATAGGACCCCTCAAGGACCAAAGTAGGCATGTATGTGGGGAACCGCAGGAGATGGACAAGGTCCTCAATGAAATTTCTTCTGTGTTTACCGTGGAGAAAGATATGAAGACTTGGGAACTTGGGGAAGTTAGTGGTGATATCTTGGGGACAGTCAGTCTCACAGTAGAGGTGTTGAACGTATCAGAATGTATGAAGTTGGATAAATCTCCTGGTCCTGACCAGATATATCCAAGAGCTCTGCAAGAGGCTAGAGAAGAAATTGCGGGGGCCCTGGCTGATAATATTTGCATCATCGTTACCCACAGCTGAGGTCCTGGAAGACTGGAGGGTAGCGAATGTTATGCCCCTTTTCAAGGAGGGCTGCAAAGAAAAACCTGGGAATTATAGACCAGTAAGCCAAACATCTATGGTAGGTAATTTATTTGAGAAGATTCTGAGGGATAAGACATGCATGCATTTGGAAAGGCAGGGTTTGATTAGGAGTAGTCAACATGACTTTATGCATGGGAGATCATGCATCACAAATCTGTTAGCATTCTTTGATGAAGTGACCAGGAAGGTTGATGAGGGCAGGGCAGTAGACGTAGCCTACATGGATTTCAATAAGGCCTTTGATAAGGTTCCACATGGTAGGCTGCTCTGGAAGGTTAGATTGCATGGAATCCAGGGACAGATAGCAAATTAGATATACAACTGGCTTGACGGTAGGAAGCCGAGAGTAATTGTGGAAGGATGCTTGTCGGACTGGAGGCCTGTGACTTGTGGTGTGCCTCATGGGTTGGTGCTGGGCTCGTTGCTGTTTGTTATCTATGGCAATGATTTGGATGACAGTGTATAAGGCATGATTAGTAAGTTTGTGGATGACACTAAAATAGGTGGTATTTTGGACAGTGAGTAAAGTCATCAGAAATTGCAGCAGGATCTTGATCAGCTGGGGAAGTGAGCCGAGAAATGGCAAATGAGGGTTAATATAAATAAATGTGAGGTGTTGCATTTTGGTAAGCCAAATCAAGGTAGGACTTCCATGGTGAATTATAGGGCCTTAAGGAGTGTACTGGAACAGAGGGACATTGGAATTCAGATGCATGGTTCTCAGGGCAGTGAAGAAGGCTTCTGGCACACTGGCCATCAGTCAGGGCATTGAGTATAGAAGTTGGGAAGATATGTTGCTGTTGTACAGGACGTTGGTGAGGCCGCACTTGGAATATTGTGTTCGGTTTTGGTCACCTTGCTATAGGAAAGACATTATTAAGCTGGACAGAGTGCAGAAGAAATTTACAGGGATGTTGCCAGGACTCAAGGGACTGAGTTTATAGGGAGAGGGTGGATAAGCTAGGACTTTTTCTTTAGAGCGTAAGAGACTGAGGGGGGAATCTTATAGAAGTGCATAAGATCATGAGAGGCATGGATAGGGTGAATGCACTCAGTCTTTTTCCCAGGGTTGGGGAAAAGAGGACTAGAGGGCATCAGTTATAAGAGGGGAAAGAATACACGGAAACTTGAGGGGCAACTTTTTTTTAGAACACAGGTTGGTACGCATATGGAATGAGCTGCCAGTGGAAGTGGTTGAGGTGGGTACATTAACAAGATTTAAAAGACATTTGAGTGAATACTTGGATAGGAAAGGTTTAGAAGGATATGGGCCAAGTGCAGGGAAAATGTGGATAGCGAGAATGGACATGTTGATCAGCATGGGCCAATTTGGGCCAAAGGGCCTGTCTCCATGCTGTAGGACTCTAAGTAATAGCAGAACATTTGGAAAATCATAATCGAATCAAGCAGAGTTGGTATTGCTTCACGAAAGCAACATCATGTCTGACTAATTTATTAGACTTTTTCAAAGAAGTCTCAACCAGAGTGGAACCAATAAATGTATGTGGACTTCTGGATGCTTTCAACAAAGGTACTTCACAAAAAGTTAAGTGATAAGATGAGAGCCCATGGTGTTGGGAGTAGTATATCAGCAGGAGAAGGGTCTAGACCCGAAACATCAGCTTTCCTGATCCTCTGATGCTGCTTGGTCTGCTGTGTTCATCCAGCTGTACACCTTGTTATCTCAGATGGGATTCTTTTTCAGGTTGGCATCTTGTATCCAGTCGGCTTCAACAGGGGTCACTGCTGGTACTGCAACTGTATACAATATGTATTAATGACTTGGAGGAAGGAAGTCTATGTACTGTTGCCAAGTTTTCAGATGGCATTAAAATAGGTGGAAAGCCAGGCTGTGAGTGGGATACCAACAGTTTACAGACAGATATTGATAGGTTAAGTAAGTGGGCAAAAAGTTGACGAGTGGATTATAATGTGGAAAAATGTGAAGTTAATTTTAGAATGGAGAACAAAAGAACAAAATATTATTTAAACAGAGAAAATCTGCAGAAAACTACAACACAGAGACTTGGGGGTACTTGTGCACAAAACACAAAGCTGGCACACAGGTAATGGGAAGGCTAATGGAATATTGGTCCTTAATTCAAGGGGTTTGGAATATAACAGTGGAAAAGTCTTACTGCAACTGCACAAAGTGCCTGTGAGACCACATCTGGGGTATCATGAGCAGTTTTGGTCCCCTTGTTCAAGGAAAGATATCATTTCATTGGAGACAATTTACAGGAGGTTCACTAGGATGATCCCTGGTGTGGAAGGACTGTCTTATGAGCAAAGGCTAAACAGTTTGAGACTCTACTCAGTGGAATTTAGAAGAATGAGAGGTGATCATTTTGAAATATACAGGATTCTTAAGGGCCTTGTCAGGAATTGCTGACAAGATGATGTGAGAGCACAGTCTCAGAATAAAGGGGCACCAAACTTAATACTGAGACAAGGAGGAATTTCTTCTCAGAGGGTTGAGTGTCTTTGGAACTTCTAGCCACAGAGAACTGTGGAGGCAGAGTCCTTGTGTATATTTAGGGAAGAGATGGATTCTTGATTGGTAAGAGAATCCAGGGGAAAAAGGATAGGAAAGAGGATATGAGAAATGTTGGGCTTCATTGTCAATAGAGAGAGATGACTAGTGGTGATGATTTAACCTGAAGGTCACCAAGCCTCAGGCAAAGGGGAGAGGTTGAGAAAGAGAATCCCTCATGGTAACCTCAACCAGTGGAGGAATTGAATCCATGCTTTTGTAGTCACTCTACGTCACAAACCAGCTATCTGGACAGCGAAGCTAAACCAAACCTCTGCACGCTAGGAGATGCTCATTATACTGCAAAACTACTAAACATTCAAGGGGAAACTGGGGAGAGGAAATAAATGAAATAAATAATCGCTAGTAAAGGAGTGCTAGGGAAACTAATGAGGCTAAAGGCCAATATATCCCCTGGACCTGATGGGGTGCCTTCCAGGATATTAAAGGTTGTGGCTACACTACATTGACTTGGAAATATATTGTTGTCTTTCAGGATCACAGGGTCAAATCCTGGAACTCCCTCCCTAATGTCATTTGCAGCTCTACCTCCATCAATTAAACTACTGTGGTTCAAGAAGACAGCTCACCACTACCTCCTCAATGGCAATTAGAATCATAGAGATCTACAGCACAGATTAAGGCCCTTCAGTCCATCACGTCTGCAGCAGTCGAAAACAACCGAAACAATTCTAATCCATTTTCCAACACTTGGCCCAAAGTCTTGAATGCCTTGGCATCGCAAGTGCACATCTAAAGACTTCAAATGTCATGAGAGTTTCTCCTCTATCACCCATATAGGCAGTGAATTCCAGATTCCCACCACCCGCTGGGTGTAAAAGCTTTTCCCTCACATCTCCTCTAGACATTCTGCCTCTTACCTTAAATCTACATCCCTGGTCATTGATCACTCCATCAAGGGGAAAGATTTCTTTGTTGACCCCATTTATGCCCTTCTCAATCATGTCTTCTCTCAATCTCCTCTAAAGAAAACAACCCCAATTCCATCCAATCTTTCTTCATAGTGAAAACTCTCCAGTCCAGGCAACATCCTGGTAAATCTCCTCTGCACCTTATCCAGTGCTATTACATCCCTCTGATAATGCGGGTTCCAGAGCTGCACGCAATATTCTAGTTTTGGCCTAACCAACATTTTATGCAGTTCCAGCATAACCATAATTAGGAATGGATGATAAATGCTGGCTTTGCCAGCAGAGCCCCATCCCCAGAAATTAATTTTTAAAAGAATGTCTATGAAAGTGCAAAGATGGAGTGGTTTGCCTGATGTCAGTAGAGCTGGTGATTTTGGAACTCCCCACCGTGTGGAGCTGGTCCATTGTCACAGGCAAAATAGCAAGAAGGCCCTAGGGAAATAAGGTTGTGAGGGGTGTTGTGTACTATTAACACATCTCCTTCAAATGTACACAAGGATGCCCAGGGCCTGCTGCACACTCCCCTCTCCCAATTTACAGCCATTCAGGTAGTAATCTGCTGTCTTGTTTTTGCTTCTGAAGTGGATAACCTCACATTTATCCAAACTATACTGCATCTGCCATTGATTTGCCCACTCACCCAACCTGTCAAGATCATGCTGAAGGATCTCTGCATCCCTGTCACAGTTCACCCTCCCACCCAACTTGGCATCATCTGCAAACTTTGAGATGTTACCTTTTGTTCCCTCCATCCAAATCATTAATACATATTGTGAATAGCTGGGGTCCCAGCACCGATCCCTGTGGCATCCCACTAGTTACTGCCTGCCAATTTGAAAAGGGCCCATTAATTCCTACTCTTTGATTTCTCTCTGCCAACCAGTTTCCTATCCATCTCAATACACTTCCCCCAATCTTTATTCTTGCACATTAATCTCTTATTTGGGGCTTTGTCAAACACTTTCTGAAAGACCAAATATACTACATCGACTGGTTACCCCTTGTCAACTCTACTAGTTACATCTTCATAGAATTCCAACAGATTTGTCAAGCATGATTTCCCCTTCATAAATCCATGCTGACTTCGTCTGATCCTGCCATTATTTCTAAATGCTCTGCTGTAAAATCCTTGACAATGGATTTGAGAATTTTCTTCACTGCTGATGTTAGGCTCACCAGTCTAGAATAGATCATAGAATCATAGAATCCCTACAGTGTGGAAACAGGCCCTTCAGTCCAACAAGTCCACATCGACCTTCAGAGCATCCCACCCAGACCCATCCCCCTATAACCCACCTAACCTACACATCCCTGAACTCTCCAGGCAATTTAGCATGGCCAATCCACCTAACCTGCACATCTTTGGACTGTGGGAGGAAACCGGAGCACCCGGAGGAAACCCACACAGACACGGGGAGAATGTGCAAACTCCACACAGACAGTCACCTGAGGGTGGAATCAAACCCAGGTCCCTGGCGCTGTGAGGCAGCAGTGCTAACCACTGAGCCACCGTGCCGCCCCAAATTCTATAATTCCATGTTTTTTCTCTACCTCCCTTTTTGAATATTGGAGTCACATTAGCCACCCTTCAATCTGCAGGGACTGTTCCAGAGTCTATAGAATCCTGGAAGATGACCACCAATGCATCCATTATTTCTAGAGCTATTTCCATAAGTACTCTGGGATATAGATTATCATGCCCTCGGGATTTATTAGCCATCAATCCCATCAATTTACCCAGCACCATTTCGCTATTAATATTGATGTCCCTCAGTTCTTCCCTCTCACAAAATCTTGCAAACTATTCTGGTATCTGATTTGTATCCTCTTTTGTGAAGACAGAACCAAAGTATGCATTCAATTTGTCAGCCATTTCTTTGTATCCTATTATACATTCCTCCGTTTCTGTCTATAGGTGACCTACATTTGTCTTTACTAATCTCTTTCTCTTCATGTCTCTATAGAAATTCTTAGCGTCAGTCTTCATGTTTCCTACAATCTTACTTTTGTACTCAATTTTCCCCTTCTTAATCAATCCCTTGGTCCTTCTTTGCTGAATTATAAACTGCTCCCAATCCTCAGATTTATTATTTTTCTTGGCCAATCTGTATGCTTCTTCCTTGGATCGGATACCATCTCATTTTCTTTGTAAGCCATGGATTGGCCTTCTTACCCATTTTGCTTTTGCGACAGGCAGGAATAAACAATTGTTGCAGTTCCCTGACACCAGGGAAGGGAATCATACCTTGGGAGTCAGAGCACCACAATCTGGTGAAAGCATTCAGTTGCACCTGCAGTTGCTGGAGGCTGAGATAAAGCAGATGGAGGAAGGCTAGAGGACAGCTAGATGTGGAGTCCCAGTCAGATAATTATCTGGAATCGTCCATAAAAAAGGTGACGGATGCCGCGTGTCCAGTATGAACTGGGTGCAGGAGATACCAGAGGGGTTGTGTGTTCTGTCATGGACTTTGGAAGTATCTATCCAGGCTGTCAGCGCATAGCTTCCCCCATGGACAAACTGGCAACTGTCTTGGAGGGCATGCCCAGTAAATTACTGACCTGCACTCCAACTTTTCTTTTAGTACAGCTTCTCCTATGCCACTCTTTAGGGAGGCAATGGCCTAGTGGTATTATCACTGGACTGCTAATCCAGAAACCCAGATAATGTTCTTGGGACCTGGGTTCGAATCCTGCCAAGGCAGATGGTGAAATTTGAATTCAATAAATATTTGGAATTAAGAATCTAATGATGACTATGAATCCATTGCTGATTGTCAGGAAAAACCCATCTGGTTGACTAATGTCCTTTAGGGAAGGAAACAACCATCCTTACCTGGTCTGGCCTACATGTGACTCCAGACCCAGAGCAATGTGGTTGACTCTTAATTGCCCTCTGGGCAATTAGGGATGGGCAATAAATGCTGACCTAGCCAGTGATGCCCTCATCCCATGAATGAAAAAAGAAAAAAAAATTGCAATAGTGCTACGGCTATCGAGGGGCTCCCTGCCACTGTTTAGTAGGCTGCCATGATGCCAGAGTCTTCATTGGCTTCAACTGACCAGAAGATGGCTGCCTATGCTGTTGCAAACAAGGGAGGAGAACAAGAGTAGCATGTCTCAAACTGTTCGGAAGGACAGACAGGAAGGTAAGGGAGGTGGTATTGCTCTGATTTTTAAGGATGATATCAGGGCGGTAGTGAGAGATGATATAGGTTCTACTGAACAAAATGTTGAATCCATTTGGGTGGAAATTAGGAATAGCAGGGAGAAGAAGTCACTGATAGGTGTGGTCTATAGGCCATCAAATAATGACATCGTGGTGGGGCGGGCAATAAACATGGAAATAGCTAATGCGTGTAAGAATGGTACAGCAATTATCATGGGGGATTTTAATCTACATATCGATTGGTCAAACCAGGTCGGTCATGGAAGCCTTGAGGAGGGTTTCATAGAATGCATCCGCGATAATTTCCTTGAACAATACGTAATGGAACCTACAAGGGAGCAAGCTATCCTAGATCTAGTCCTGTGTAATGAGACAGGAATAATGAATGATCTCACAGTTAGGGATCCTCTCGGAAGGAACGATCACAGTATGGTCGAATTTAAAATACAGATGGAGCGTGAGAAGGTTAAATCCAGTACCTATGTCCTGTGCTTAAACAAAGGAGACTATGAAGGAATGAGGGAAGAGTTAGCTAAGGTAGAACGGGAGCAAAAACTTTATGGTGGGTCAATTGAGGAACAGTGGAGGACTTTCAAAATGATTTTTCACAGTGCTCAGCAGAAGTATATTCCAGTGATACGGAAGAACTGTAGGAAAAGAAAGAGCCAGCCATGGATGTCTAAGGAAATAAAGGAAAGTATCAGATTGAAAAAAAAACACATACAAAAAAGCAAAGAGTAGTGGGAAACTAGTAGACTGGGAAATCTTTAAAGGCCAACAGAAAGCCACAAAAAAAAGTTATAAAGAAAAGTAAGATAGATTATGAGAGTAAACTAGCTCAGAATATAAAAACAGGCAGCAAAAGTTTCTATAAATATGTAAATCGTAAAAGAGTGGCGAAGGTAAACATTGGTACTTTAGAGGATGAGAAGGCCAATTTAATAACTGGGAATGAGGAAATAGCTAAGACATTAAACAGTTATTTCGTGTCGGTCTTCATTGTGCAAGACACAAATAACATGTCGAAAACTAATGGCAAGAAGGTTATAGCAGGTGAGGACCTAGAAACTATCATCATCACTAAGGAGGCAGTGCTGGGCAAGCTAATGGGGCTAAAGGTAGACAAGTCTCCTGGCCCTGATGAAATGCATCCCAGGGTACTAAAAGAGGTGATGGGGGAAATAGCAAATGCACTTGTAATTATTTACCAAAATTCACTGGACTCTGGGGTGGTTCCCGCAGATTGGAAAACAGCCAATGTGACACCACTGTTTAAAAAAGGAAGTAGACAAAAAGCAGGTAACTATAGGCCAGTTAGCTTAACTTCGGTAATGGGGAAAATGCTTGAATCTATCATTAAGGAAGAAATAGCAAGACATCTGGATATAAATTGTCCCATTGGGAATACCCAGCATGAATTCATGAAGGGTAGGTCATGTTTAACTAATTTGGTGGAATTCTTTGAGGACATTACTTGCATGGTGGACAATGGGGAACCTGTAGATGTGGTGTATCTGGATTTCCAGAAGGCATTTGACAAGGTGCCACACCAAAGGCTGCTACATAAGATAAAGTTGCACAGTATGGATAGAGGATTGGTTGACCAGGAGAAAACAAAGAGTAGGGGTAAATGGGTGTTTTTCTGGTTGGCAGTCAGTGGCTAGTGGTGTGCCTCAGGGATCAGTGTTGGGACCTCAATTGTTTACAATTTACATAGAGGATTTGGAGTTGGGGTCTAAGTGTGGTGTGTCAAAATTTGCAGATGATACTAAGATGAGTGGTAGAGCAAAGTGTGCAGAAGACACTGAAAGTCTGCAGAGGGGTATAGATAGTCTAAGTGAGTGGGCAAAGGCCTGGCAGATGGAGTACAATGTTGATAAGTGTGAGATCATCCATTTTGGTAGGAATAACAGCAAAATGGACTATGTTTTAAATGGTGAAAAATTGCAGCACGCTGCTGTGCAGAGAGACTTGGGTGTCCTTGTGCATGAATCGCTGAAGGTAGGATTGCAGGTGCAGCAGGTAATTAAAAAAGCAAATGGAATTTTGTCTGCCATTGCTAGAGGGATGGAGTTTAAAAACAGAGAGGCTATGCTGCAGCTGTATAGGGACCTGGTGAGGCCACACCTGGAGTACTGTGTGCAGTTTTGGTCTCCTTACTTGAGAAGAGATATACTAGCACTGGAGGAGGTGCAGAGGAGATTCACTCGGTTGATTCCAGAGTTGAGAGGGTTGGATTATGAGGAGAGACTGAGTAGACTGGGATTATACTCATTGGAATTCAGAAGAATGAGGGGAGATCTTATAGAAACATATAAGATTATGAAGGAAATAGATAAAGTGGAGGCAGGGAGGTTGTTTCCACCAGCAGGTGAAACTAGGACTAGAGGGCATAGCCTCAAAATAAAGGGAAGCAGATGTAGGACTGAGGTCAGGAGGAACTTCTTCACCCAAAGGGTTGTGAATCTGTGGAAATCCCTGCTCAGTGAAGCGGTTGAAGCTACCTCGCTGAATGTTTTTAAGGCAAGGCTAGATAAATTTTTGAACAGTAAAGGAATTAAGGGTTATGGTGAGTGGGTGGGTAAGTGGAGCTACGTCTCAAAAAGAGCAGCCATGATCTTATTAAATGGTGGGGCGGACTCGAGGGGCCGGATGGCCTACTCCTGCTCCTAGTTCATATGTTCTTATGTCTCCAACACAGCTACAAATGGGGATATCACACCACACTGCACCACAGTGTTCATAAACATCAGTGACTTTATAATTCATAGTAAATCACCATTGTCTTACCAGACCTTAGGGCTCCTCTCTCATTAGGGAGAAACACCTAGTACTAGAATATAAGAATTATGGATACTCCTTACGGTTAGTGGTCACAGACATTGAGTAAATGGTGGCCCTTCCAGTTAATAAATGCCCCTGACTGCTGTATTGTGCCTTGGTGATGAAATGGGTGCTTTCAGTTATGTTTTGCACTCTGGAAAGAATGTCATAGCCACCAAATCTTTGGCTGTTATGGTCTAATTATTGTGGTCAGTGGTAAATGCCATGAGTCGGCTGGTATGGTTAAACAAGGCAAAATTGGGAAAATTGTCTCACAGACTAATCAAGCAACAGCCTGTTAGAGCCATATTCATGGAATCATACTTTACAATGTCCCAGACACTGCCATCATCATCCCTGGTTATGTCCTGTCCCACATTTGTATACCAGGTCGGAAAGAGTTGCTTTGAGAGTCTGCAACACTGACTCCAGACTCTATCAAATCTTGTGGATGAAGGACATCCATGTCCATCACTAAGTGACTTGGCAGCACCACTACTGAACAAGTAGTTGAGACCAAAAGGACAAAGCTGCTAGACTGGATCAGCAGCAGGTGGTGAGGGAACCAAAAAAAGGGAAATATCTACTAGGCCTCATCTACTACATCGAATCAACCTACTTATTGCATCCATGGTAATATCAGTTGGAGTGACCACTGTGCACAGTCTTTGTGGAGAGAAAGTCTCCACCTTCACACGGATGTTATTGTTACAATAGAGACAGCGAGCCAAACCATATCAGCCTTTCTATCTCTATATTCTCAACACAGTAAAGTTAAAACCTACAAAAGACCCTCAAAACTGACCTTAATGATTCCTAACCAGACTTTTGAAAAACCAATCCCAGCTTCTGTAAAAAATCAATTCCCGACATTGTCTTTTGTTTCAGGTACAAACAAAAATAATTTATTAACAATATCGCAACTTCAGTGGAGCAAGTTGAAGTAATCTAACTGGTCGACTCTTTAAATCCAAAACCCTTTCTTTTCAACCACATTCACACAAAGACAGAAACAGCTATGGCATAAATAAAAGAAAATAAAATTGGCCAGATTATTTAAATACTTTACATGACGCATTGTTCCACAGTCATAGATGATTGTTCTTTGGTTGATTTTCTAAAGACATTGATCAGAGTCACCTTTTCAGTTCACTCAATAATACTTATAACTTAGTTTTGTCTTCTCTGAGCCTCCAAGAGTTGCCCATGGGAGATTAGGCAGGGGGCTTTTTCAAATCTTTATGCTGTGGCATCAGCCACCAGTTTCCTTTTTTCCAAAACAGTCCAAAACACAATTCGCTCCCTGACAGACAAACCAACCATCAGCTCTATGAGTTCCCAATAACCACTCAACATCTGCCATCTGCTTGAGCATAAAAGTATTTTCCTGACTTGTTGGAACCAATTCCCAGGTACTGACCTCGTTAATAGCCAACTTCTGCTATCTGTTTCCCTGGCGACAAAGCATTCGCAGAACTTTTGATCAAGAACCAGCCTGCAATTAACCACCAGGCCTGGCCTCAAGGATAAAAACTTTTTTGGCCTGTTTTCCTTTTAACATAAGCTGTAAGCCTTAGTCCAAAAGTCATTCTTAGCTCCCAGTTCATAGTTGTAAACCAAATTGATAAAAAAAATTAAACAGAAATAATGAAAAATCATCAGGGTTTTAACAATATCTTTCATGCTGTACAGCACTGTCACCATGCTAAATGGGTCAACAGTGAAACATATCAAGCAACCCTAAACTGGGCCCTTGACACTGCGGGCCTTCAGTATTGAACCCATAAAAACTGAAAGAACTACAGATGCTGTAAATCAGAAACAAAAACAGAAGTTGCCGGGAAAGCTCAGCAGGTCTGGCAGCATCTGTGAAGAGAAATCAAAGTTAATGTTTTGGGTCTGGTGACTCTTCCTCAGAACTGATGGTAGCTAGGAAAATGCAGGTGGGGTGTTCCCATTCATCTGATGCACTTCCCCTTAATGGTAGTAGCTGTTGCAAGTTTGAAAAGTGCTGTTGAAAGAGCCCTGATGAGTTACTGCAGTGCATCTTGTGGTTGGTGTTAGGAGTTCATTGTGGTGAGTGGGGTGCCAACAAGCAGGCTGCTATGTTCTGGACGGTGCTGAGTTTCTTGAGGATTTTTGGAATTTCACCCATCAGTGTTTAGAATTGCAAAGCATTTTGATAAAGTAAACCATGAAAAAACCTTTGCCAAACTGTTCGCTGATCACTAACAAGCGGGTGTAAATTTATGGTCAGAGTCATAAATGAATCAACAAATTAGGAGATTTATTTTATGCAAGATATAAATGTAGCAGTACAAAGAGGGGTCTAAACAGAACTCACGGTGACTTTTAAAAGTAAAGTGAGTAAATATTTGCCAGAGAAATTGAAAAATATTAGGAAAAGGCAGGTGGACGAGACTGGATTAAAAGCTGGCTGAGGTAGTACAGCTGATTAGCCATGTTGAAAAGTTTCATGATTCAACAAATGACTGAAGTGGAAGATTTGCCTGACTTTACTAATGCTGATATCTATCTTCTTGGCTACTAGTAAGTTGTATAAGATAAACTTAAAAGACAAAATGAAAGTGCTAGTGAATCAGGCACCACAAACAGGGATCACAGTTTCTTCTGTGGCACTCAGCTGGAAGATATCCAAAGCTTATCATGAGGTACATCAAGGGCAATTGCTAGACTTTGGAGTTCAATCAGTGACTTTCATCTCCTCCCATCTCAAAGCAGATATTGGAGATTCAGATGCCTGACCATGCAAGCCAGAATTTACATCCCTGCCCGACACCACTGCGCCCACCTCTGACACCGCTCCGCCCACCGCCTCCACAGCCACCAGCTCCAGAGTATACACTAGCACCCAGCCCTGTCGAGTCTTCACCATCCCCCCAGACCTCCCCCCTACTGAGGACGAACGGTCAGTCCTCAGTAAAGGACTCACCTTTATCCCCCTCCACCCTAACATCAACGAATACCGCTCACGCTTGGACGTTGAACAGTTTATCTGCCGCCTCTGCGCTTACTTCTTTAACCGTGAGCCTAGCCCTCCCTCTACTGACCCCTTCCCCCACCTCCAATACACCTCATCCTCCCGGACACCAACCCTCCTTCCTACCCAACTGCCATTGAGACATCAATCGCTTCAACATCTCCAACCCTCTCACCCACTCCAACCTCTCCCCCACAGAACATGCAGCCCTCCGTTCCCTCCGCTCCAACCCTAACCTCACTATAAAACCCTCAGACAAGGGTGGCGCAGTGTATGGCACACTGACCTCTACATCGCCGAGGATAGGCGCCAGCTCTCTGACACCTCCTCCTACTGCCCCCTTGATCATGACCCCACTCCCAGACCATCCACAACATCATCACCTCAGGTGACCTCCCACCCACAGCCTCCAACCTCATTGTTCCCCAACCCCGCACTGCCCGTTTCTATCTCCTTCCCAAAATCCACAAACACATCTGCCCTGGTCAACCCATTGTCTCCGCCTGCTCCTGCCCCACCGAACCTATCTTCACTTATCTCAACTCCATTTTCTCCCCCCGGTCCAGGAACTTCCCACCTACATCCGTGACACTACCCACGCCCACCACCTCCTCCAAAACTTCTGATTCCCTGGTCCCCAACACCTCATCTTCACCATGGACGTCCAGTCTCTATATACTTGCATTCCCCATGCAGATGACCTAAAGGCCCTCTGCTTCTTCCTGTCCTGCAAGCACGACCAGTCCCCCTCCACTGACACCCTTATCCGCTTATCTGAACTCTTCCTCGCCCTTAACAACTTCTCCTTCAATTCCTCCCACTTCCTACAGACAAAGGGGGTGCCCATGGGTACATGCATGGGCCCAAGCTATGCCTGCCTCTTTGGAGGATACGTGGAACAGTCCCTCTTCTGCAGCTACACTGGCCCCATCCCCCACCTCTTCCTCTGTTATATCGATGACTGTATCGGCGCCGCTTTTTTTGTGTGAGGAGCTCGAACAGTTCATCCACTTCACTAATATCTTCCCACCCCAACCTTAAGTTCCCCTGGACCATCCCCTCCCCACAATAACAACAAAAACAGAATCCCCCTCGTCCTCACTAACCACCCCACCAACCTCCAGATTCAACGCATCATCCTCTGCCACTTCTGCCACCTACAATCTGACCCCACTTCCAAGGACATTTTTCCCTCCCCACCCTTATCTGCCTTCCAGAGGGACCGCTCTCTCCATGACTCCCTTGTCTGCTCCACACTCTCTACTAGCCCCACCACCCCTGGCACTTTTCCCTGCAACTGCAGGAAGTGCTACACCTATCCCTATGCCCCCCCCCTCACCTCCATCCCAGGCCCCAAGAAAACCTTCCACATTAAACAGATGTTCAACTGCACATCTGCTAATGTGGTATATTGTATCCGCTGTTCCCGATGTGGCTTCCTCTACATCGGGGAAACCAAGCAGAGGCTTGGAGACCGCTTTGTGGAACACCTACGCTCAGTTCATGACAAATGACTACGCCTCCCAGTCGCGAACCCCTTCAACTCCCCCTCCCACTCCTTGGACGACATGTCCATCCCAGGCCTCCTCCAGTGCCACAACGATGCCACCCGAAGGTTGCAGGAACAGCACCTCATATTTCGCTTGGGAACCCTGCAGCCCAATGGTATCAATGTGGACTTCACAAGCTTCAAAATCTCCCTGCCCCCGACCGCATCCCAAAACCAGCCCAGCTCATCCCCACCCCCGACCTCATCCCAAAACCAGCCCAGCTCGTCCCCATCTCCTTGACCTGTCCGTCTTTTCTCCCACCTATCCGCTCCTCTCACTTCAAACCCCACCCCCACCTCCTACTTACCAGCCTCATCCCCGCCTCCATGATCTTTCCATCTCCTCTCCACCTATCTGCTCCTTTATCCATCTTCCATCCGCCTCCCCCTCTCTCTCTATTTATTTCAGAATCCCCTTCCTCTTCCCCAATTCTGAAGAAGGGTCCAGGCCCGAAACGTCAGCTTTCCTGCTCCTCTGATGCTGCTTGGCCTGCTGTGCTCATCCAGCTCCACACATTGTTATTTCAGAATGTACATCAGTTGCTTTCATATGGGGAATTAAATAATTGCCCCTATAGCTTAAGACTATGTCTACAGACCATGACATTTCAACTAACGTTGAATTAGGCAGACTACATAAGGTCAAGGTGCAATTGGGTGATATTAAGAACAATATGTTACGTGGAATATGTAATTTGTATACTGTTTTGTACATGGACTTTATTACAGAATGAGTTGTTTTAATCTAGAAAGTACTGTCTAAAATTGTGATGGAGGGAGATTCAGTAGTCAATCTTAAAAGTGAATTTGCAAGCATCTGGAAGGCAAATAATGTTTTAGTCTATGAGGGGAGAGTAAGTGATTGGAATTAACTGGCAGCTCTTTCAAACAGCTGGCATAGGCACAATGGACAAATCCTTCTGCGGTATTCCATAATTTCAATGCAACTAATGGACAAAATTAGTTGAAAAGTTTACCTGTGTAAAGAAAAGTGTTGGAGTGTCCTCCTACTACAACATCAACACCTTTCACTTTCTTTGCAATTTGTTTGTCCGTCTCAAAACCTGAATGACCTAGGGCGATAATCTTGTTAACTCCCAGAGTTGTGAGTTTGTTAACTTCACGCTGCAGAGCTTCAATCTCATCCTCGAATAATAGGTGCAGCCCTGGAATATACATTAAAAAGAATTGGTGGCTTTTTCAACACTCTGTAACACTGAACCTCAGCTTCAACTGGTCCCCACCTGGACTTGAAAGTATTGGGGTTTCTTTGGTGGTGTACCCAACCACACCGATCTTTTGCCCACCGACATTTAGGATCACATATGGTTCATAGTAGCCCATGATGCTTGGTGATAACTGCTGATCTGCTTTTATATTTGCACTCAGCACGGGAAAAGTAACATTCTGAAGAAATGGGTACAAAAGGCCATCCACACCATTGTCAAATTCATGATTTCCCAGTGCCTATGGGAGAGAAGAGCATTTCAGTTACAAAGTTTAAAAAGAGAACATACCCATTTAGGGAATCAAAACTATTTTGTCTGTGGAACTACATTCCATATTTTTCTAACTTATTTTATGACTATATACTTTGCTCAATGTCTTAATGTTAGACATTCAGTGCAAGTAGAGAAGGTGGTGTGGATCTGTTTGACTCATATGCCAATTTTACAGTAATTCACAGAGGAAATTACAATGAAACTAAAATAGCTTGTACATGACACAAATGTTGGCTGGAAAGGCATATAGGATACGCAGCCAACTGGTCTACATGAACCTCCTCCCACCCCTTTTCATCTAACTATCAGCATCATCTTTCCTTTTCTCACTTGATCTCACTGCTCCTTAAATGCATCTGAGCTTTTGGCTTCAACTACTCTTTGTGCTATGGTCCGTACTTTGATCTACCCTCAAAGTGAAATATCTTCCCTAGGTCCAGAGATCACTAGTTTATGCCACTTCTTTTAATTTACTTATAGAATGTGGCTATTGCTAACTAGCCCAGTATTTATTACCCATCCCTAATTAGCTTGAGAATGGAATGTTGAGTGTTTTCTTGAACAACTGTAGTGTGTATGGTGTAGGTACAATCATTGTACTTTTAGGGAGGCAGTTCCAAGATTCTGACCCAGTGACAGTGAAGGAATAGTCATATTTCAAAATCAGGCTGTGTGGCTTGGAAGGATAATTATAAATAGCAGTGCTTCTATGCACTTGGTGCCGTGTCCTTCCAGGTGGTCAAGATCACAGGTTTGGAAGGAGTGAGGTAAATTATTGCATTGCATCTTGTGAATTGAGCACACAGCAGCCGTGTTACATCGATGGTTATACAGTCATAATGTCATGCAGCTCAGAATCGGCCGAACTTGTCCATACCGACCAAGTTTCCGAAGCTGAACTAGTCCCATTTACCTGCATTTAGCCCATATCCCTCTAAATCACCCTTAAAAGGGGGGTTAAAGTTTCCATGTGTGGAGTTATGTATTGATGGTTTTGTTTTTCTGTGGTTAGAACTTTATTTATTTGTTATAATCAACAGTGCTTGTTAAGTTCGGAAATCTGGTCAGTGTTTTCTGTTAACCTGATTTTATCAGACAGGTATATTGGGGGATTTGCATCCTTTGATTAACTTTTGTAATGACCCCAGGGAGTAGTGAGTTGGGAGGTGCTGATCAAGTTGGCTGTTTTGTCCTGGATGTTGTCGAGCTTCTTGGGTTTTGCAGCTGCATTCGTCCAGGCAAGTGGGGAGCATTTCACCACACTTCTGCCTTGTGTCATGTGGGTTAAGGCAGAGTCAGGAGGTAACTCACATGCTGTGCAACATCTAGGCTTTGAACTCCTCTTGTACATTAAGTGCTTACCTAGAAGCAGGATGTTTAGGACAGCTACTCTTCCGTCAAGTCTGGAATGTAACTCTTTCATCCATACTTGGACTGTAACAATATTAGGAACCGAGTGATCTTTGCGGAACTCAAACTGAGCTTTGGTGAGAAGGTTATTCTTGTGCTGCTTGATAGCACGCAGTGATTGATATTAAGCTTTAAAAAAAGCAAAGAACCACAGATGCTGGAAATCAGAAACCTGAACAGAAACTGCTGGAGAAAGTCAGCAGATCTGGCAGCACCTGTGGACAGAAAGCAGAGTTAACATTTCGGGTCCAGTGACTTGTCTTCAGAATCCTTCTTCATTGCACAGATACTGACAGACCCAAGTTTTTCCAGTAGTTTCTGATTGATATTAAGCTGTTGGGGTTGTAATTGACTAGTTTTGATTTGTCCGGTTTTTCACGGATAACTTGTTATCCTGTTGGCAACAGTAACTGGATTGGAATTGCTCATTTGGGGGCACAGTTCAGGAACTCAAGATTACAGCACTACAGTCAAGATGTTGTCTGCAGAACATTGATCTGGTCTGTTGGTTGTGCAACCAGGCACTCAGCTCTTGACCTCATTACAGCCTTGTTTCAAATGTGGTACATGAATAGAAGACCTGAACTCCAGATGCAAGGCAAGTGAGAATGCTATTGACAACAAAGTAGCATGTAACAGAAATAGTAGGAACTGCAGATGCTGGAGAATCTGAGATAACAAGGTGTAGAGCTGGATGAACACGGCAGGCCAAGCAGCATCATAGGAGTAGGAAGGCTGACGTTTTGGGCCTTGACCCTTCATCAGAAATGGGGGAGGGGAAGGGGGTTCTGAAATAAATAGGGAGAGAGGTGGAGGCGGATAGAAGATGGATAGAGGAGAAGATAGGTGGAGAGAAAACAAACAGGTCAAAGAGGCAGGAATGGAGCCAGTAACGGTGAGTGTAGGTGGGGAGGTAGGGAGGAGATAGGTCAGTCCAGGGAGGACGGACAGGTCAAGGGCGCGGGATGAGGTTAGTAGGTAGGAAATGGGGGTGCGGCTTGAGGTGGGAGGAGGGGATAGGTGGGAGGAAGAACAGGTTAGGGAGGCGGGGACGAGCTGGGCTGGTTTTGGGATGCGGTAGGGGAAGGGGAGATTTTGAAGCCTGTGAAATCCACATTGATACCATTGGGCTGCAGGGTTCCCAAACGGAATATGAGTTGCAGTTCCTGCAACCTTCGGGTGGCATCGTTGTGGCACTGCAGGAGGCCCAGAATGGACATGTTGTCTGAGGAATGGGAGGGGGAGTTGAAATGGTTCACGACTGGGAGGTGCAGTTGTTTATTGCGAACCGAGTGTAGGTGTTCTGCAAAGCGGTCCCCAAGTCTCTGCTTGGTTTCCCCGACATAGAGGAGGCCACAATGGGTACAGCGGATGCAGTATACCACATTAGCAGATGTGCAGATGAACATCTGCTTGATGTGGAAAGTCTTCTTGGGGCCTGGGATGGGGGTGAGGGAGGAGGTGTGGGGACAGGTGTAGCACTTCCTGTGGTTGCAGGGAAAAGTGCTGGGTGTGGTGGGGCTGGAGAGGAGTGTGGAGCGGACAAGGGAGTCATGGAGAGAGTGGTCCCTCCTGAAAGCAGATAAGGGTGGGGAGGGAAAAATGTCTTTGGTGGTGGGGTTGGATTGCAGATGGCGGAAGTGTCGGAGGATGATACGTTGGATCCGGAGGTTGGTGGGGTGGTACGTGAGGACGTGAGGGGGATTCTTTTTTGGCTATTATTGCGGGGACGGGGTGTGAGGGATGAGTTGCAGGAAATGCGGGAGACACGGTGGAGGGCGTTCTCGACCACTGAGGGAGGGAAGTTGCGGTCCTTGAAAAACGAGGACATCTGAGATGTACGGGAGTGGAATGCCTCATCCTGGGAGCAGATGCGGCGGAGGCGAAGGAATTGGGAATAGCATGTAACAGAATATGGCATCAAGTAGCTCCAGCAAAATCAATGGGAATGAGGGAGGATAATGCTCCACTAGTTGAAGTCGTATCTAACACAGACGAAAACAGTTATAATTGTTGTTGGATAACGATCTTGGTCGCAGGACATAACTGCAGGAGCTCCATATGGTAGTGTCCTGGGCCCAACCATAAAATCAGAAATGGGGATATTCATTGATGATTACAAAATTGTTCAGCATCATTCACAACTTAAGATGCTAAAACAATCCATGTTAATAAGTAGCAAGACCTGACAACATTCAAGCTTGGGCTGATAATTGCAGCAACATTCATGTTACTGAAGTGTCAGTCATGACTATCGCCAACAAGAGAGATCCTATCCATCTCCTCTTGAAATTAATGGCATTATCATTGAATCCTCATTAGCAACATCTGGGGGTTATCACTGACCAGAAACTGACATAATCCAGCTCTAAGAAGTGTGTCTAGAAAAGCAGGTAGAGGCTAAGAATATTGTGGCAAGTAACACCTGATTCCCCAAAGCCTGTCCACCATCTGCTAAGCACAAGAAACACATGAAACAGAATACTTTCCATTTGCCTGAGTGGATGCAACTTCAACAACACAAACTCAACTCGATTCAGGACAAAGCAGCCTGCTTGATAGGCATCCCAGCTACTACCTTCAATATTCACTCACCACTAAAAACAGCAGCAGTGTGTACTATCTACAAATGGATGGCAGCAACAAGCCATAATTGCTTCCACAGTTGATAAGGGGGAAGCAGCAGAGTGGTTTGAACTTTCAGAAGACTTTTGATAAAAGTTCTGCGTAAGAGATTAGCATATAAAATTAAAGCACATCGGACTGGCGGTAGTGTACTGATATCGATAGAAAACTGGCTGCTGCAGTTGATAAGGGGAAGCCAGCAGATGTGGTCTGAACTTTAAGAAACCTTTTTATAAGGTTCCACGTAAGAGATTAGCAGGTAAAATTAAAACACATGGGACTTGAGTAGTGTATTGACATGGATAGAAAAAATGACAGTCAGGAAACAAAGAATAGGAGTAAAGGATTCTATTTCCAAGTGGCAGGCAGTAACTTGTGGGGTATTGCAGGGATCATTGCTTGGATGCTAGCTATTCACAAAAATATTAATGATTTAGCTAAGGGAACTAAATGTAATATCTCCATGTTTGCAGAGAACAAAGCTGGCTGGGAGGTCAAGAGGGAGCCAGCAAAATACCATCAACAAATCTCCTGCACCCCCCAGGAGGGCAAACATCCTTGACCACTGTTACACAACGAAGAATGCCTACCTCTCCAAAATTCCACTGCACTTTTGAAAATCAGATCACAACGCTGTATTCCTCCTCCCAACTTACAAGCAGAAGTTGAAACGTGAGTATGCAGTACAGAAAGTAGTACAGTGCTGGTGTGAGACAGCAGAAGAGTTTCTGCAGGACTTCTTGGAATCAGTGGATTGGTCCATATTCAAGATAATGAGCAGTCAACCTAAACAAACATGCCATCAATGTCACGGATTCCTTAGCATGTGTGTAGAGAATTGCTTGCCAAAGAAGTCAATCTGTATGTTCCCCAACCAAAAACCATAGGTGAACTGAGAAATCTCATTGCCTATTGAAAGCCAGGTATACGGTATTCAAGTCATGACCCTGACCTTCACAGGAAATCCAGATATAACCTCTGTAAGACCATTTTAGATGCAAGACCCAATACCAGACTAAGTTAGAGACACAAATTAACCACATGGACACTCGTCTACATGACATAACGGGCTACAAAGTGAAGCAGAATAAGATGGCGGACAAAAATATATCCCTCCCTGACGCGCTCTGTTTGAACAAAAGATCAGTGAAAAGGAGTCACCTGCCTTGGCAACCTCAAATGCACCTGTTCCCTCAGTCACCACAACAGACATCTGATTGGTCTTCTTGAGAATGAACCTAAGGAAAGCCACTGCCCCAGACAGAGTCCCTGGCCATGGACCCAGATCCTGCGCAGACCAGCTGGCAGAAGTATTCACTGACATCTTTAACCTCTCCTTGCTACAATCTGAAGTCCCCACCTGCTTCAAGAAAACTACTGTCATGCCTGTACCAAAGAAAACATGCAACATGCTTCCAATGACTACTGCCTGGTAGCTATGACCTCCACAATTATGAAGTGCTTTGAGAGGCTAGTCATGGCTCATATCAACTCTAGCCTCGCAGCCTGCAACAGGTCCATGGCAGGCACCATCTTCCTAACCCTATACTCATCCCTGGAACATCTGGACAATAAAGGATACCTACATCAGGCTTCTATTTATTGACTACAACTCTGTCTTCAACACTATAATCCCAAGCAAACTAATTTCTAAACTCGAGACCTAGGTCTCTGCTCCACCCTCTGCAACTAAATCCTCAACTTCCTGACTCACAGATCTCAGTGAGGATAGGTAACACCACTACCTTCACAACAATCCTTAACAGTGGCACCTTGCAAGGCTGCGTACTCAGCCCCCTACTATATCCCCTATACACTCATGACTGCGTGGCAAAATTTCATCTGAACTCCATCTATAAGTTTGCTGATGACACCACAGTTATTCACTGGATATCAAACAATGATGAACAGAACACAGGAAAGAGATAGAGTGCTTGGTGGCATGGTGTAAAGATAACAACCTCCCTCAATGTCAGCAAATCAAAACAGCTAGTCATTGATTTCAGGAAACAAGGAGGGCACTCCCCTATCTACATCAATGGAGCTAAGGTGGTGATGGTCAAGAGCATCAAGTTCCTGGGTGGGATAATCCTCAACTGGTCCTGGACCACACACATATGATGATCAAGAAGGCACCACAACACCTCTTCTTCCTCAGGAGGCTAAGGAAATTCAGCATGTTCACAAGGACTCTCACCAACCTTTACAGATATACCATAGAAAGCATTCTATCTGGATGCATCACAGTTTGGTATGGCAACTGCTCTGCTTAGAACTACAGAGAGTTGTGAACACAGCCCAATGCATTTCACAAGCTAACCTTCCATCCATTGATTCCATCTACATTTCTTGCTGCCTTGGAAAGGCAGCCAACAACAAAGATCCTTCCCACCCCAGTTATAATCTCTTCAAACCTCTGAATGTACCTCTCAAATTTAAAATCTAGTCTTGATCTTGCTTTTGTGTGCCTTCTTTGCAGCCTTAACTTTGTATTCCTCATTCTGGCCTGTACTGCACACAAAACAAAACTTCATTGTACCTAGATACATGTGTCAATAATAAAATCAAAATCAAATTAAAAAGAGCTGAGGATGATGTAGATATGCTTCGGTATGGTTCGGGCATATTGAGTGAGTGGGCAAATGCATGGCAGGTGAAGTGCAATTTAGATAAATGTGAGGTTATCCAATTTGGTAGCAAAATCAGGAAGGCAGATTATTATCTGAATGGTTACAGATTAGGAAATGGGGAGGAGCGATGAGAGCTGGATGTCCTTATACACCCAGACACTGAAAATAATAATGCAAGTATTGCAACCGGTGATGAAGGTAAATAGTAAGTTGGCCTTCATAGCGACAGGATGTGAGTACAGGAACAGAGATGCCTTGCTGCAATCGCACAGTGCCTTGGTGGGACTGCATGTACAGTAGTGTGTGCAGTTTTGGTCTCCCTTTCTAAGGAAGGATATTCTGGCTGCGATGAAGGTTTACCAGACTGATTCCTGGGATAGTAGGATGGATATATGAAGAGAGACTAGATCAAATATGACTATGTTCACTAGAATTTGGAAGAATGAGAGGGGACTTCATAGAAACATAGAAAATTCTGACAGGACTAGGCAGGGTAAATGCAGGATGGATATTCCCAAAACCGGGGATCATAGTTTAAGGATATGGATAGGCCATTTAGGACTGAGATGAAGACACACATAATCACTCAGACGTGAGACTATGGAATTTACTATTTCAGAAAGTGATTATGGCCAAAACACTGAATGTTCAAGGATTTATAAATAGTTCTTAGATCTTAGAATCCCTACAATGTGGAAACAGGCTCTTCGGCTGAACAATTCCACACCGACCCTCAGAGCATCCCCCTATAACCCACCTAATCCACACATCCCTGAACACTATGGGCAATTTAGCATGGCCAATCCACTGAGCCTGCACATCTTTGGACTGTGGGAGGAAACCAGAGCACGCGGAGGAAACCCACGCAGACACAGGGAGAATGCGCAAACTCCACACAGTCACCTGAGGGTGGAATCGAACCCTGACTCCTGGAGCTGTGAGGCAGCAGTGCTAACCACTGAGCCACCGTGCCACCCCTTAAGGGTAAAGGGATCAAAGGGTATGGGGCAAAAGCGGGCACAGGATAGTGAATTGGATGATCAGCCATCAATATATTGAATGGTGCAGCAGGCTCAAAAAGGACTGAATGGCCTACTCCTGCTCCTGTTTTCCCTGTTTGTGTTTCTAATAGTATCTTCTTAATCCATGTCCATCGCTATCAAGACAAGGGCAACAGATACATGGGGAAACTATCATGTGAAAGTTCTCTTTCATGGCACAAACCATCTTGACTTCGAACTGAATGCTGCATCTCAGAAATTCACCATTTTAACTATCAGTTCCACTCTTCTTACCTGATCTCTTAAAAAAAACACAGCGGCAGACAGTGACAGCTGGAATTCACTAGAATTGTGATTAGACTAGTAGCGAACCTTGCACAAGATACTGCTGCTCCTCTAATTACAGATATGATCTCTCCCACACTGGCTGCTTCTGCTCCTCCAGTCAGTTTCCCTTTCTTTTGATCCAATTATTCTAGAGACAAAATCTGAGCTTGGAGTAGCAGTCTTGGGAGGGAGTGAGCGAGCCAGTGATTGGAGGAACTGCTGTAAATTTTTAGGAAAAGAGTGGACATATTTGGGGTGTCTAGCAATAATGTTGCCTTCATTGAGATTTGCTGACATGCCATCAGTGCCTTACTGTCTCTGCTCCCCTCACACTCTCAAAACTGTCTCGCTCTGAACTTGCTGGACTCTTCCCTCAGGTTGAACCCTGACCTTGTTAACACTAGAACTAAGAATAGTTAAACCTGTTCCATCATTTAATACAAAAATGGTTGATCCAATCTCAGACTCAACCTCTTTTCTTTTCACTGTCCATAACCGTTCAACTCATTACTAACTAAAAATCTGTCTGTCGCCTCCTTAAATTTATTGCGCGTTAGGGTCTACCACACTCTAGGGTAACTAATTCCATTGATTCACAATCCTTTGAAAAAAATTATTTCTCATTTATTTTAAATCTGCTACCCCTTATCCTAGAGCAATGATCTCCAAGACCTATCAAACCTACCAATAGGGTGGTGTGGTTGATGTCTGGCAGGCTGACCTCTACCTGGCAAAGGCAGAAAGCCAACTCTCAGACACTTCTTCCTTTCTCCCCTGGATCATGACCCCAACATTGAACATCGGGTTGTAGTTTCCAGCACTCTCGTGGACCTCACCTCCTCTGGAGATGTCCCCTCTACAGCTTCCCCACTCAGTCCCAAACCTGCACAGCTTCTATTCCTTCCCAAAATCCACAAACAGGACTACCCTGGCAGATTTTTCTTTATTCATTTCATGGTGATGAGGGTATCTCTGGCCAGGCCATTTTCGTTGCCCATATCCAATTGTCCAGAGGGCTGTTTAAAATCAAGCACATTGCTGTGGGTCTGGAGTCATTATCTATGCCAGACCAGGTAAGGATGGCAGTTTCTTTTCCTAAAGGACATTAGAGAACCAGATGGGTTTTTCTGACATTCGACAATAGCTTCATGGTCATCATTCGATTCTTAATTCTAAATTTTTTCTTTGAATACAAATTCTACCATCTGCCGTGGTGGGATTCAAACCTAGGTCCCCAGAACATTGCCTGGATTTCTGGATTAACAGTCCAATGAAAATACCACTAGGCTATTGCCTCCCTGTTTGTAGCCTGTTCCTGCCCTACTGAGCTTATTTTGTTTCCTTTCTTGGCCTTAGATTGTCAAAACATCCGCCCTCCACCCTAACCCATACAGTCTGTTCCCACTTACATTTGTGATTCTTCTGATGCTTTATGCTGGTTCGACAATTTCCACTTTTCTGATCCTAGCCACCTCCTCTTCGCCATAGTCTGCAATCCTTCTAAACATCTGTTCCCCATCAGGATGATCTGAAAGCTCTCCACGTCTTCCTTGAAGAAAGAGGCCTTGCACATTGTCTCCGTCCACCATCTCTTTTGCCTGGCTGAGCTTGTGCACTTTGAACAACTTCTCCTTTAACTCATCTCACTTTCTCCAAATCAAATGTGTGGCGATGGTCTCAGCTATTTCTGTCTACTTGTGGGGTATGTGGAACATTTTCCCTAGTAAGGCCCCACTTAACTCTTTCTCCAATACATCGATGATGTCTTGAGTGCTCTTGTCCAGAATTTGATAAGAATTAATCAGTTTTGCTTTCAATTTCCAACATTCTCACCTTCATCTGATCCATCTGAATCTTCCCTTCCTTAAGTTCACTGTTCCCATTTCTATGTATAGACTGTCTCCAGTATCCATTACAGGCCCACTGACTCCCATAATTACTTTGAACACATCTCCTTATGCCCTGCAAGGACCCCATTCCAATTTGTTCTGACAATGCCACCTCTGGTGGACTTCCTTTTCCTTCAACTGAGGAATCCCCCCCTACTATGGTTGACTGAACTTTCAGCCGTGTCCGTCTCATCTCCTGAGCTTCTACCCTCGACACTTCTCCTCCTTCCCAGAAGGATAGGATTCCCTTTGTCCTTCCTTTCCACCCCACTAGTCTTTGCATTCAAAGGATCATCCTCTGCCACTTCTGCCACCTCCAGCAGAATGCCACCACAACACCATAAGATATAGGAGCATCTAGTCTCCTCTGCCATTCATAGCTGATACATTTCTCAATCCTATTCCCTTACCCTCTCCCCATAACCCTTTATCCCCGTCACTGAGTCTGTGATCTCAGGTCCTAGTCTCACCTACTAATCGGAACATCTTCTCCATGTCCACTTTATCCATGCCTCTCAGTATCCTGTAAGTTGCAATCAGATTCCCCCTCAGCCTTCTAAACACCAAACACATCTTCCCCTCCACTGTCAGTATTTCACAGGGACTGTTCCTTCCAGGATACCCTGGTCCACTTCTCCATTTCTCCTAACACCTCCTCACTTACACATAGCACCTTCCCATGCATTTGCTCTTTCCCACTTCTTCCTTCCTCACTGCCCAAGGTCCCAAACACAGTTTTACTTGTACTTCTTTCTAGTCTACTGTATTCACTGCTCACAATATGATTTCCTTTACATTGACGAGACCAAATGCAGACTAGGTGATTGGTTTGCAGAACACCTCCATTCTGCCTATAGAAATGACCCTGACCTCCCAACTGTTTGCCACTTCAGTAAACCATCTTACAGTCATGCTAGCATTTCTGTCTTAGGCCTGCTGCAATGTTCCAATGAAGCACAACAGAAGCTGAAGTAACAACACCTCATTTTCTGCTAAAGCACACTACTTTCAGCCTTGAGGTCTCAAAATTGAATTCAATACTTTCAGAAATTGATTAATGTTTGTTAAGTCTATCTTTGTTTTTTTTTGAAAAAAAAACGATTCTCTCCCTCCTTCTCCCTACAGCATTGTCTCGTTTGCTTTACTTTTAGTACAGAGAATTCATTTCCTTCCTTTCACACCTTCAATTGTGCCCATTTTACATCTTTCAACACCATCAATAATGTCTTTGTCTTTTGCCTCTGCCAAAGAGTATTCAAAACACTTTTCCAATATCTTTCAATTCTGAAAGTAGTGTCATACTGGACTTAAAATGTTAACTGTTTTTTCATAGATGCTACTGGACCTGCTGGCTTTCTTTCGCATTCTGTTTGTTTCAGATTTCCAGCATCTGCAGTATTTTGCTTTTATTCCAGTAATATTCCTTATTAGATTTGAGACAGAAGATCCAGCAACTGCTCTATCATTTATCCAAGTCTTAGATTGACAGCGCGAGAAGTTCGCTGAGCCTCAATCTGCAGCTGGTTGTCATAGCATGCCTGGTGGCTCCAGCTGCCATCTTGTTTTCTCTCTTGCTGCTAAATCATGGCCTGATGAACTGTCTCTTTTTGTGAGCTTAGTAAGGTTGGAAACAAAAACAGAAATTGCTCTAAAAGGTCAGCAGGTCTGGCCATCTCTGTGGAGAGAAAGAGTTAACATTTTGGGTCGAGCGACTCTTCCTCAGAATTCTCGACCCGAAACGTTAACTCAGATTTTTCTCCACAGATGCTGCCAGACCTGCTGAGCTTTTCCTGCAATTTCTGCTTTTGTTTCTGACTTAAAGCATCTGCAGTTCTTTCGTTTTTTATTTGAGTAAGTTTGGATCCTATCAGCTATATTGATGCTGAGAGGATCCGTTGCAGTAGTGATCAAGCATTTGTAGGCTTTCCGACCCATGTGCAAGGTCACTTTTTTTGACAGCTTCGTCTGGCGTTGGAGGACTGTCCACTGTTGCTACTGGTCTTCAAGAACAAGGTAAAGTTGGGAGTGAAGGTTGGAGATATTCAATAACATCTCTGAAATCTATACACATCATTATCCGTTATTTTTAAAAAATTCAGCTGGGTAGTCTTCCTGTGCGTCTTCCTCCCTCCTCCCCATCTCTTCCTCCCTCTTTCCCCAAGTACTTCCTCTCTTCCCCCACCTCTTCTCTTCTCTACAATCACTGGCACTTCTAGAAACTAGAAAAAGAGCATCCTGGCTAGGATAGGTCGCAATTAGATATGAATTTCAAAAGTCAGCTTAACTGCATTTATCTCGATTCCACACATTTGAAGTGGCTTGGAAGAATGTGCATGTCACCATAACTTTCCAAACACTAATGTTGCACTTACTTTATCAGTCTGTGCTATGATGTGGAGATAGTAGGAACTGCCGATGCTGGAGAATCTGAGATAACAAGGTGTAGAGCTGGATGAACACAGCAGGCCAAGCAGCATCAGAGGAGCAGGAAAGCTGACATTTCGGGTCTGGACCCTTCTTCAGAAATGCGGGAGGGGAAGGGGATTCTGAAATAAACAGAGAGAGAGGGGGAGGCGGAGGTGCAGTCATTTGTCGCGAACCGAGCGTAGGTGTTCCACAAAGTGGTCTCCAAGCCTCCGCTTGGTTTCCCCAATGTACTGTATCCGCTGTTCCTGATGTGGCCTCCTCTACATCGGGGAAACCAAACGGAGGCTTGAAGACCGCTTTGTGGAACACGTATGCTTGGTTCACGACAAACGACTGCACCTCCCAGTCGCAAACCACTTCAACTCCCCCTCCCACTCCTTGGATGACATGTCCATCATGGGCCTCCTCCAGTGCAACAATGGTGTCACGCGAAGCTTACAGGAACTGCACCTCATATTTCGCTTGGGAACCCTGCAGCCCAATGGTATCAATATGGACTTCACAAGCTTCAAAATCTCCCCACACCTGACCTAATCCCAAAACCAGCTCAGGTCATCCCCGCCTCCCTGACCTGTCTTTTCTCCCAGTTATCCGCTCCTCCCACCTCAACCCCCACCCCCACCTCCTACCTACCAGCCTCATCCCCGCCTCCTTGACCTGTTCGTCTTCCCTTGACTGACTAACCTCCATCCTAACTCCCCACCTACACTCACTTTTACTGGGTCCATCCCCGCCCCCCTGACCTGACCGTCTCCTCTCCACCTATCTGCTCCTTTATCCATCTTCCATCCGCCTCCCCCTCTCTCTATATTTATTATAGAATCCCCTTTCCCTCCCCCATTTCTGAGGAAGGCTCCAGGCCCGAAACGTCAGCTTTCCTGCTCCTCTGACGCTGCTTGGCCTGCTGTGTTCATCCAGCTCTACACCTTGTTATCTGTGCTATGATGTGTACATATTTGCTTATTGCAAAAAAAAACTTTTTGAAGATGACCCAGAGCTCAGTGGTTAGCACTGCTGCCTTACAGCACCAGGAACCAAGGTTCAATTCCAGCCTTGGTGACTGTGTGTGGAGTTTGCACATTCTGTCCATGTCTCCATGGGTTTCGTCTGGGTGCTCTGGTTTCCTCCCAGTCCAAACATGTACAGGCTGGCTGGATTGACCATAGTTGTGCAGGCTAGGTGGATGGGTCATGGAAAATGCAGGGTTACAGGGAAGGGTAGGGGGCTGGATCGAGTTGGGATGCTCTGAGGGTCAATGTGGATTCAATGGGTCAAATGGCCTGCTTCCACACTGTATGGATTCTGTGATTCTAAGACTCGTTCTCCACAGATGCTGCCAGACCTGCTGAGCTTTTCCAGCAATTTCTGGTTTTGTTTCAGAACTTTTTGATTTTGTCTACTCTCTGCCTTGTGGAATCCAGGCGTCAGCCTCAGCAAAACAATGTGCTTCGATAAGTCCCACTTCCGCTGCAGTCAGCTCATGGAATTTGGGTATGTGTGCATAATGATGACGTGACTTGCAGGTCATTCATGTCAAGAATGGTGATTTCTGATCCATTTTGCAAGACTGAAATTGAGATTCAATATTTCATTCCTGACAATAAATTCATGTTAGTTTGCATGTCTGCATATAGTGCTTGACCAACATTTAGAACCATTGAAATGATACAGCTCAGAAGGGGGCCATTCAGCCTACTTTGTCCAGGTTAACCCAAAGACACCCTGATGCCCTTTCTAATCCCATCTTCCTGCACAGAGCCCTGCAGCTTACAGCCCACAAGATGCAGATCCAGGTACTTTTTGAAATGGTTTCAATGCCTCATGAACCTAAAGCCCTCTGTGGCACACCATTTCTCCAGCCAAGCATTCGTTTAATCTATCCTTTCAATCCTGCTCTTGCTAGCACATGGCACTGGGAGTAATCCTGAGATTACTACATTTGAGGTCCTATATTTTAGTTTATCTCCTAGCTTTCCTATTTTCAGCTTTCAGATGCACATCCCTTTGTTTACCTAATGTCCCATGACCACCAGCTGTTCACTCTCCCATTCCAGAATGTCCTGCAGCCGCTCCTGACATCCCTGACTCTGGCAACATACCATCCTGGATTCACATCTGCAGTCACAGAAGCACCTGTCTGCATCCCTTAGTATTGAATCCTCTCTCTATAGCCCTGCTGTTCATTTGCCTTCCCTTCTGTGCAGCAGAGCTACCCATCTGCCATGAACTTTCCACTGAGAGGCCACCCGCATCCCCAAGAATATCCAAAGCAGTATATCTGTTTGAGAAGGGGATTACTGCACTTCCTTCCTGAGCCTTTTACTTTGTCTGGTGGTCACTCATTCCATTTCTGCTTGTGTGATCCTCACCTGCAGTGTGACCATCTCGCAAAACATGCTACCAATGACATTCTCAACATCACACATGCTCAAAACAGTGAGTCAGCTCACAGCTGCCACTCCAAAAAACAGCTAGCCAGTATTCACAGCTGGACACGCTTCTTGGATACATAGTCATCAGGCACACTGGAAGCGTCCCTTATTTCCCACATTGCACAAGAGGAGTACTCCACAGGTCTGAGCTCTCCTGTCATGATTTCTCTCTAGATTAAGCTACTTACTCCCTTTAAGGGAATTTAAATAAGCGAGGGAACTTCCTTCATTTCAAACACTTCTATTATAATCAAAAGACCCTACCTTATTTAAGCTAACATGCTTTAAAAACTGTAAGAAAATACTCTGCAGGTATCACTTACCAGATGGTGTTTCCATTGGGAGCATGTCACTTTCTTAACTGCCCAAACTGACACAGCACTGCACTCAGTCATTCGGCTTCACCTACTTCCTGTCTCTTCTAGCTCCCTGATTTCACCCAATTCCAAAGCATTCTCACTTAGCCGAGAAGCACTCACAGTGCAATAAGCGCTGAGGTTGTCTCCTTATTATAGGCTCCAAAAACTTATAGGCTTCTGACCTGAATAAAACCTGTTGTTCAGCTAACCAGCTTCACCTAAGAGTGATTCAGCGGACTCCAGTTTCAGAAATTGATTAAAACTATACCCATTCACACACAGCAGTTTTTAGTTACTAGATTAAAGAACTAATTTAGCTTGAAAATTAGCCATGAAATCAAGTTTAATTATCACTTACTCCTTGCAACTTACCCCTTGAAACTCCCTGTATTCACCCAACTCCAAAGTTGTATTTAGTTACATCGGTTACGTATTGCTGGCAAGAAACTAGCCCCAAGGTGCATTAATCATTGTTAAAACAATTATTTAATGACAAGTCTCAGCACAAGGACAAGGCATAGAATGGACCTGCAGTTGCCGTGACATAATCAAAGCCTGAGAACTCAAGCTTACCTTTTATGTGGTAAATGTATTCCATATTCCATAATTTGAGATTAGATTTTTCAAAATTATAAAAACTAATAAACACGATTACAGAGAGTGATGTGCATATCCTATGTTAATGGTCAAGGAGGGCATTCATGTAAATTTAGCACTAAGTCGCTTAATAGGTGAAGCTCTCAGTGGAGCTTCTGCTGTTTGGCAAGTACGCTGAGGAGGGAAGGGTGTCCTTACTGCTCTTGCCTGGTGCTTCCACTGTTGTGCCATATTCTATCATGCACCCTCTTTTCAGTTGTAAGTTCCCAGCAGCTGCCTACTGGTTTTCATCATTCTGGATGGTTAATTTTTCTTTTGTCACTCCTTGACTATAATGTAGTTGTTGGTGGTTGATGGAGTGAGGTGATTGGTGGTGCCTTAGGACGTCCCCTGTCATGTTCCAGTAAGCTGCTACAGGACTGACAAGCCAGCTGGTCTTTCCTTGCCTGTCATTTTCATACATTTGTATGAACCTAGTGGCCTTGACACCAACACTTTGGAAACATAAGCTGATCCAGCAGAGCAAAATCACATGCATAGATATTAGCCATATGTGGACGAGCAGTGGCACTGTGTAAGGATTGGCACTGCAGGTAGCAGAATAGAATGTATATACCTGTACTCTCAACATTAGAAAATTGGCAAAAATGCTGTAAAACAATAAAAACATGCCAAACAAAATATACCCCTGAGTGTTAATCTGTGAATGGATGTGGCTTGTTACATGAGTGATAGGGATATCCAATATTTCAGTAATTTAAGTATATATGTATGGAGATACATGCATTGAATTCATTGGATTTACATGCATTGGAGGTTTAAGGGAAAGGTTTTTCAATATTACATCATGAAAGAACTGCAGATGCTGTAAATCAGGAACAAAAGCAGAAGTTTTTGGAAAGTTCTAAGGAAGGGTCACCGGACCTGAAAAGTTAACTCTGACTTTACTTCACAGATGCTGCCAGACCTGCTGAGCTTTTCCAGCAACTTCTGCTTTTGTTCCTTATTAAAACAGTCTTGTTAAAAAAGGGAAGTTGTATTGGAGGGAACTATTGCAACCCTGAAACATATCTCAAGTTCTCTGTTTTTTTGGAGAAGAAAGGACGATAAGGAAGTTTCTCATACTGCGATTTTAAAGAATGAGAAGTCAGACCAAGAAAAAAACTGAAAACTTGTCGTGAGCAAATGATACAATTTTCGGTCATGCAGTGCAGCACCCCTGGTTTCCACTGACAGTTTATCTGCTCTTTGTTATGTAAAATACTGATGGTAATATTGGACAAGTCATGTCTCAGAGTGAAACCTGTTTAAATGGATCATGAGTTTTAGTTTTGAAATTTGATTAATATGGTGGTTTGTCACTGAATGTCACACAAGACTGCCAACATGTTTTTAACAAAAGAACAAACATTTACTACACAAACAAGAACACTATACATATGATTGTCTAATAAGAACTTAACAGAAACAGCAAAAAGAAAGATTCAACCCCTTTCCCAAGAATATCCTTTACAATCACTCAATCCCAGTGAAGTGTTAATCCTATCTTGAAGTCTTCAGTTTCTTACTCAGCTGACAAGATTGCAAGTATCTCCATTTAGTGTCTTTCTAGCCATTCACCAGATGTAACTCTCTTTGTTACTCCACAAAACACAGGGGCATGACTACTTCACTGATTTTTTTCTAACCAAATGTTAAGAAAATTTGTGTCTACCTAAACTGTTAAAAGAGTGCTAAGTCATTTTTCAGCTCTTCAAGTTTGAATTGCCACAAACTAAACTTCCTTCCTGCTGGCAGGAAACTGTTGTTCTCAACTGATTGTGGCCTCTCGTCTGTCTTTCTGCATATCAAAGCGTTCAACTTTGTTTAAATATTTCATCAGTTAACTTCCCAAGTAGTTTGTCTAGGTCATTTAGTTTATGGCAAATGCTTTCTTGAAAATGATATTTGAAGTAATTGTTCAAAATTACTGTCTGACCTCTTAATAAAACAAGTTAACTTCGCAAAACTAAAGTCAAAACCTATTTACCTCTAAAGTCCAAATTCTCAACTAATGATATAGTATAAAATTCTATTCATAATATTTTATAACACAAAGTAAATTCTGTTAGAAAAAGCAGGGGAAGGATCAGGAGTGAGACTCAGAAACAGTAGGAACCAGCTGCAAATGATTTAAATTGGGTTGCACCAGCAATTCTAAGACACAGAGAGCATTCAAACCATCATCATTCCTATAATATGCAACTAGAAAACCACAAGGCATAATTCTACCAAACACAGAACAGTTTTATTGCTTAAATAAACTATTGCCAAAAAAAATTCAAGAGGAGGAAGGGTTGGCAATACTGAAGTGGAAAAGCCACTTGAAGTGGGTGGGATGCTCTAATCCCTGAAGGAAGTGAGAATGGAAAATCACAGGCTTTCAAAGTGTGGTTACTATTGTATTATAGGAAATGCAGCAGCCAATCTGTATGTAGCAAGATTCCATGAACATGTAGTATAAGGCTTGACTTTTCATTTATTGTGAAGTCGATGTTTCATTTCTTGTCGATATTAATGGAGAATAGGATAATTTTTGTAGTAATGTTAATCTCTGCTCTTTTTGAACGGGATAATTTTGCATTCAACAGACAGGGCTTGTGAAGCTTCGGTTTAAAATCTCATGTGAAACATTGCCAACAGTATTGTACTCCTTCAGTATGAAACAGGAGTTTCAGCCTAGGTTTTGAACGCAGGTTTCTGTAGTTGGGTTTGAATGTACAACCTTCTATCTCTGAAGCCAATAGTTGAGAAAGAAAATAAACACTTTTTGATATCAAACTGAAGTTGCAATCATGGTATTGTTATAGCACAGGAGGCCATTCAGATTGTCATGTCTGTTCTGGATCTCGGAGGAGCAATTTAACTGATGCCACTCCCCTGTCTTTTATGTGTGGCTCTGCAATATTTTCTCTTTCACATCATGATTCAATTCCCTCTTGAAACCTTTAATTAACCTTTGCCTCCACCACATTCTAATATAGTGCTTCCAGATGCTGACTAATTGCTGGATGAAAAGTATTTTTCCTTATGTTGTCATTGTTTCTTTTGCCACTAATCTTAAATTTACATCCTCTGACTGTTGATCATTCCACAAAGGGAATAGTTTTTCCCTACCTACTGTGTCCAAATCCCTCTTTATATTGAATTCTTCCATTAAATCTTATCACAGCCTTCTCCAAGGAGGACAGTTCCAACTTCTCCAATCTACCTACCATGGCGTATTACCTATGATTATTTTTAGTAATGCCTTTACATTCTTTCTAAAATGTGGTGCCCAAAACTGGACATATATTCCAGTTGAAGCTCAACAGTGTAACAGTACATCATTTTCCCTTTATTCTTTCATGGTTATGTGATTTGTAGTCAAGATTTGCATTTGTTGTCCATCTCTAATTTCCTTGAACTTAAGCCTGTTATATAGGACAGTCAAGAGTCAACCACATTGCTGCAAGTCTGGAATCATATATAAGTCAGCACGAGGGAAGGACAGGACTTTGCTTTCCTGAAGGACATTGCGAACTAGATAGAGTTTGAAAACAATCATTTATCATTACTCTTCATTTTCTTTTACTCAGCCTATTTCATATCCATGTTGCAATTGTTCTATTTATTTCATGAGCTCTAACTTTGTTTATAAGTCTGCGGTGTGGCATTTCATCAAATGCCTTTTGAACATTCATCTACACCACAGCATCGCAGTGCCCTCATCAACCATCTCTGTTTTGTCATCAAAAAACTCAAACCAAGTCAGTCAAACACAGTTTGCCCTTAACAAATCTATAGTGGCTTTCTTGAATGAACCTGAATTTTCCAAGTGACCATTAAATTTTCCTGAATTATTGTTTCTAAATGCCTTTGCAACTACTAAGGCTAACCAATTTTTGAAGAGGTGACCACGTATCTAAGTAAAGGCAATGCATTTGACATAGTTTACTTGAATTTCAGCAAGGTTTTTGATAAGGTGCCACATGGGAGACTGATAGCAAAGGTAAGCACCCATAGGATCCAAGGAAATTTGGCTAATTGGATACAGAATTGGCTGAGTGGCAGGAAACAGAGGGTGATTGTTGAGGGTATTTTTGTGACTGAAAACCTATGTCCAGTGGAGTTTCACAGGTTCAGTGTTGGGGCCCTTGCTATCTGTGGTTTATATAAATGATTTTGATTTTAATGTTGAGAGTTTCATCAGGAAATCTGCAGATGATATGAAAATTGGTGGAGTAGTAAATAGTGAGGAGGATAGCCTTAAATTACAGAAGGATGTAGATAGTTTGGCCAGATGGGCTTATTAGTGGAAAATCAAATCCAATCCGGATAAGTGTGAGGTGATCCACTTGGACAGGATAAACAAAGCAAAGGAATACATGATGAACAGTAGGATACTGGGAAGCATTGAGAATCAGAGGGACCTTAGGTTGCATGTCCACCAGCCTCATGTGGTAGTGGAACAGGTAGATAAAGTGGTTAAAAAGACATATGGGATACTTTCCTAGCTGAGGCATAATTTAAGAACAGGGAGGGTACACTGGAACTGTATAAAGCACTGGTGAGACCACAACTAGAGTATTGTTTGCAGTTCTAGAATCCAAGTTATGGGAGGGATGTGATTGTATTGGAGAGGGTGCTGGGCTGGACAGTTTCACGGATGAAAATAGATTGGATAATCTAGGGTTGTTGTCTTTGCAGCAGAAGACACTGAGGGGGGACATGATTGAGATGTTTGGAATTATAAAGGGGCACAGACAGGACAGGCAAAAATGAACTTTTCCTCTTGGTGGAGGGATCAATGTCCAGGTGACATAGATGCAGGGCAAGGGGCAGGCGATTCAGAGGGGATGTGAAGAAACTTTTTTTTTTGCTCAGAGGTGGTGGGAATCTGAAATTCACTGCTTTATAAGGGTAGTACAGGCAGAAATCCTCATAATGTTTGAAACGTATTTAGATGTACACTTGCAATGCCAAGGCATATGAGGCTATGGTCCAAGTGCTGGAAGATGGGATTACAATAGTTACGTGATTGTATTTGATCAGCGCAGACTGAATAGGCCAAAGGGCATTTTTCTGTGCTGTAAACCTCGATGATTGTAAACTGGCTGGCTTGTAGTTGCTCAGCTTATTGTTACACCTTTATTAAATAATTTTCAAATCCTCTGGCATCACCCTAAGAGCCTAAGATTGGAAAATTATGTCTGGTGTCTTTATAATTTCCATCAATTTCCCCTCATTATCTTGGGATGCATCACCATCGATCCAGTTGTCTTATCAACTTTAAGTACAGACAGCCTGTCTATTACCATCCCCTTACTAATTTTAATTCCTTCAGGTATTTGAACTGAATCCACTTTCTCTATGACCTTGGCAGTATTTTTTTCCTTGGTAAAGAGAGATATTAATAATAATTAATTTAGTACTCAGTCATGCTCCCTGTCTCCATATACAAATTACTTTCTTGATCTCTAATGAGCTCAGCTCCTCTTTTTCTTTTTCCTAAGTATACATATTTTT
The DNA here is from genome assembly GCF_021869965.1 of Rhincodon typus. Taxonomy (NCBI): domain Eukaryota; kingdom Metazoa; phylum Chordata; class Chondrichthyes; order Orectolobiformes; family Rhincodontidae; genus Rhincodon; species Rhincodon typus. Next base: position 27,836,964 of record NC_063340.1, on the reverse strand, counting down.
GAATCAACACATTCAGAAATGTCAATACACTCTTCTGGAGCAGGAGCAGAAGCACTTCATGGGGCTTCTAAGCTATAGAAAGCTTCTAGATTCATTTTTATATTATCTGCCAGTCTCTTCTCATAGACTTTCTTTGCTTCTTTTATTTGCTTTTCTAATTTTCCCTCAACCTTCAATATTCAGTTTTGTTCTCAGTTGTGTTTTTGTCTGACATCTGTCATAAGCACACTTATTCAGCTTCATCTTAATGACTAACTCTTCCATCATCCGAGGAGCTATATCCACTATGTAGAAATATACCTAAAGACCTGTACATACTCGAAGAATTCTAGCCCCTTTCTGCTTCTTATGTTATCTAAATCAGGCTGTAATATTTCCTCATTGTAACTACTCTATGATTCTTGAACTTCTTTGTAATTTCCTATCAAATTTTGTTCCTCACAATCATCGCTACTGGATAGTGGCCCATTGACCAGTCTTAGTAATGTAATTGCACCTTTTTGTTCCTTAGCTTGAGCCAAATAGTATCTATGCTTGACCTTTTTGGGATATCTTGTTTCTTCAGAACTGCTCATCTTAGGTAATGTTGTCACTCTTAAATACCTTGTAACAAGAAAATTTAACACCTAGTTCTACCATTCTTTAAGTCCAATCTCTGTAAAGATTTGTCGTGTGGCTAACTGTATCTACAGCTTAACAATTTATTTACTACACTTACACATTCACATTAATGCACCATAACACTAATTTAGACTATATTACTTTCTTTCTTACACTGAACCAACTGCCTAGCTCCCAAAATGTTTTGCACCTTTGTATTCCCCTCTGATATTATCTCCTGACTTCCAGATCCCTATCAAATTAGTTTAAACCCTCAAAAATAGCATTAACAAATTGACCTACAAGGAAATTGGTCCTAGTTCTTTTTAGGTACAACCTGTTTGGCTGGTACTGATCACATTCTCACCCCCAAACCAATCCCAATGCCTCGAGAATTTAATGCCACCTCTCCTGCACCACTTCTCCAGCCATGCCCTCATCTGCTCTTGCCTTGCATTTCTAATCTTGCTCATACCGAACCAGAAGTAAGCTAGATATTGAGATAACAAGGTGTACAGCTGGATGAACACAGCAGGCCAAGCAGCATCAGAGGAGCAGGAAGGCTGACATTTCGGGCCTAGACCCTCCTACTACTATTGTTTTTCCTATCACCTTTATGTCCCATGTACAGCTGAGTCAGCGGTGATGGCATTTCTTGGCTTTAGCTGCACTCCCCCAGATACACCATTACCTTCATCAGTATTCAGAACAGTACACTGGTTGGAGAGTGGGATCATTCCGGGGACTCCTACACTACCAGCCATTTTCTTTTTAATTGTCTTCTAACTCCCATAAACAACAGATCAGATTTTAGGCTCCGAAGTCCTGCTACAGGCAGCATGGTGGCTCAGTGGTTAGCACTGCCGCCTCACAGCACCAAGGACCTTGGGAGTTTGCATAATCTCCCCCTGTTTCCGCTGGGTGCTCCAGTTTCCTCCCATAGTCCAAAGATGTGCCAGTTAGGCAGATTAGCCGTGGTCAATTGCCCTGTAGTGTCTAGGGATGTGCAGGCTGGGTGGATTAGCCATGGTAAATGCAGGTTTATAAGAAAAGAGTTGGTCTAAGTAGGATGCTCTTTGGAGGGTTGGTGCAGACTTGATGGACCAAATGTTCTCTATCTGTACTGTAGGGATTTAATGATACTTCCAGCCATAAATGGTGATGGACAACTAAACAACTAGCAGGAATAGGCAGCTCCACAAATAACCTCAATATTAAGGATGCGGCAACTCCGTGTGAAAGATGAGCCTGAAGCATTTATACAGTGTGCAGAGTGGGTGATCCATCTTGGCCTCCTCCTGAGGTCTCTATCACAGATATTTGTCTTCAACCATATTGATTCATTCCATTAATATCAAGAAGCACCAGATACTACAAAGGCTATGTGTCCTGACAATACTCCAGCAATAGTACTGAAGGCATGTGCTCCAAAACTTGCTGTACCCTTCATCATGCTATTCCAGAACTAAAATGTCAGAATCTATCTGACAATGTGGAAAGTTACCCGATATATCCTATTCACAAAAAGCAGCACAATTCAAACACAGCTACTACTGCTGTTTTATTCTCTATCATCAGCACAGTAATTTAACAAATTGTCGATCGTGCTATCAAGTGAAATTTGCAAGGGGAAAGCCTACTCACTGATGTTCAGTCAGCTTTTGCTGGGGCTACTCAGTTCTTGACCTCATTATAGACTTTGTCCAAACATGAATTAAAAGGCTGATCTCCAGAGGTTGTTAAGTCATAGACATTTTATAGCATGGCAGAGGGCTCTTTGGCCCATTGTATCCACACCACTCAGCTCGCATCTAACCCTAATCCCCTAGCCTTGTATGCTTTGATGTTTTGAATGCTCATCTAAGTACTTCTTAAACGTCTGGAGGGTCCCTGCCACTACCATTCCTTTAGGCAGTCCCAAACATCCACCAGCGTCTGGATGAAACAAGTATTTCCTCAAATGCCCTCTAAACCTCTTGCTCCTCAGTTTAAACCCCTGGTTATTAACCCCTCCACTTAAGGTTAAAAGTTTATCCCTATCTACATAATCTATGACCCTTGCAACTTTGTACACATCAATCAAGTCCCCTAAGAGTCTGCTCCAAGGAAAACAATCCCAGCCTTTCTAATCTCTCTTCATAGGTGAATTGCTCCAGCCTAGACAACATATTGGTAGATCTCTTTTGGACTCTCTCTACTGCACAAATTACTTCAGCTGTGGCCTAACTAATATTATAGACAGATCCATCATAACCTCCTTGCTCATGTATTCAATGTCTTGACTAATAAAAGCAAATATATTATATGGTGCGGTTGGAGACATATTCGCCAAACCGGTGGATTTGGTTGCAAAAGTTTTGTCACCCCGCTAGGTAACACTGTCAGTGCGCCTCTGGTGAAGCGTTGGTGTTCTGTCCCACTTGTTATTTATATGCCTCAGTTTACTGAGGTGGTTGACATTACTTCCAGTTTTCTTTCTCAGTGGTTTGTACCCGTGTAAAAGATAAGCCTGAAGCATTTATACAGTGTGCAGAGTTGGTGATCCATCTTGGCCCCATCCTGAGGTCTCTAACATCACAAATATTTGTCTTCAACCATATTGATTCATTCCATGTAATACCAAGAAACACCAGATACTACAAAGGCCATGTGTCCTGATAATACTCCAGCAATAGTACTGAAGGCACGTGCTCCAAAACTAGCTGTACCCCTCATCATGCTATTCCAGAACTAAAATGCAAGAATCTATCTGACAATGTGGAAAGTTACCCGATATATTCAATGTGTTTGTTGATGGAGTTCCGGTTGGCATAGCAGGCCTCCAGAAATTCTCTGGCTTGTCTCTGCTAGGCTTGTGCGATTATCGATGTGTTGTCCCAGTCGAATTTGAATGTTGTCTCACTTCATACGGACGAGTGACATGAATTCGACTAGGCAACACATCGATAATCACACAAGCCATTCAGTGACTCGCCAGAGAATTCCTGGAGCCCTGGTATTCCAACTGGAACTCCATCAACAAATACATTGAATTGGACCCTGTGTACAAACCACTGAGAAAGAAAACCGGAAGTAATACCAACCACCTCAGTAAACCAAGGCGTATAAATAACAAGTAGGACAGAACACCAACGCTTTCACCGGAGGTGCACTGATGATGTTACCTAGCAGGGTGACAAAACGTTTGCAACCAAATGCAACGGTTTGGCGAGCACGTCTACAATCTCATCCAAAACCTGAGCAACAAATCTTCTCGACCACTTTAAATATTATCTGCTTTCTTAATCACCTGATGTGATGAAAGTGATAGACCTTGACATCAAGGCTGAGCATGGTAGCAAGAAACCCTAGGAATACAGGAGTCATTGGGAATAATGAAAAGATTATCTGCTGGTTGGAATTATACCTACCACAGAGGAAGATGGTTTTGGTGGTTGGAGGACAATTCAGCTGTAGGACATTTCTGCAGGAGTTCCTCAGGATAATGTCTTAAATCCAGCCAACTTCAGCTGCTTCATCAGTGAACTTTCATCCATCATAAGGTCAGAAGTGGAGATATTCACTGATGATTGCAAAATGTTCAGCACCATTAGTGACTCCTCACATACTGAAGTAGTCCATGTCCAAATGCAGTAAGAACTGGATAACATCCAAGCTTGGGCTGATATGTGACAAGAAAGATTTCTGCCGCACAAGCACCCAGCAATGATCATTTCCAGTAAGAAAGAATCTAGCCATCCCACAGTAATGTTCAATGGTATTACCATTGCTGAATCACCTATTAACAACATCCTGGAGGTTACAATTGACGAGAAGCTAAATGGTCCAACCATATAAAGACTAGCTAAAAGAGCCAATCAGAGGCTAGGAATTCTGCTGCCAGTAACTCACCCCTGGTCTCCCCAGTGACTGTTCACCATGTACAAGACAGAAGTCAAAGTGATGGAATACTGTGTACTTGCCTGGATGAGTGCAGCTCTACCAACATTCTAGACGTTTGCGACAATTCAGAACAAAGCATCCCATTTGATTGGGACCCCATACGACACCTTTAACATTCATTCCTTTTACCACTGATGCACAGGGCAACAGAGTGTACCATCTACAAAATGCTCTACAGTAACTCACCAAAGCTCATTTAACAGCACCTTCCAGACTCATACCTCTACACCTAGGTATGTGGGAACACCATCACTTACAAGTTACCCTCCAAGCTACAAGCCATCCTGATTTGGAATTTTTTTGTAATAATTCTTCACAGTTGTTAGCTAAAAATCCTGGAATTCCCTTCCTAAGAGCATTGTGGGTGTCCCCTGCCCATGGACTACAGCAGTTTAAAAAGGCAATTCACTACCATTGTCTCCAGGCAATAAATACTGGCCTAGCCAGTGTCATCGACATCTCATGAATGACTAAAACAAAAATTCTTGCACAAATGAGTATCCAGAACATGGGAAATGCTTAGCCATTCCAGATTATTAAATAAGAAAAGTTAATGCGGCCCATTCATCCAGACTGAGGAAAGGTCACTTGGCCCAAAATGTTAACTCTGGTTTCGCTCCACGGATGCTGCCAGACCTGCTGAGCTTTTCCAGCAATTTCTGATTTTGTTTTTGATTTATAGAATCCATAGTTCTATCAGTTTTCATCTAAACTTTTGTGTTTCACAAATGACCCTCACAAAAGTATAGAATCCAATATCCTGTTAACTTGAATAACCTCTATGAAGTCACTTTGAATTGTAGTTTCTCTTATGTTAATAACACCAACTTTTGAACCTACCCTGAGGCAAGAACACAAAGAATGCTATAATACGCTTGTCCTCCCTGACCCTTCTTTAGGGCCTTGAAATTGCTTCTTCAAGAATGATAAACTTGTTTTCTAGTCACAGTCACAGCCTATGAGTTCTTAAGAACTTTGACCAGTTTTTTCTGTACGTATGTGTGTGGCAACAGCATGTGCCAAGGCTCTGGAGAATGAAGGGAGATAGGACAGATGGAAGAAGTCTTGGCTTTTAAGAGCAGAGGGTCACGACAGTAGTTTGAGGGGAAAAGGGACATGAGGATCAATTATACTTGCATGCATAAATAGTTACTGAGGAGCTATTCTAGATGAACTACATGAGTTTACAGAGGGGAGGAGAAACAATGGAGAAATTTGGAGAACAAGGTGTAGAGCTGGATGAACACAGCAGGCCAAGCAGCATCAGAGGAGCAGGAAAGCTGATGTTTTGGGTCTGGACCCTTCTTCAGAAATGGTGGAGGGGAAGGGGATTCTGAAATAAATAGAGAAGGGGGGGAGGCGGATGGAAGATGGATAAAGGAGCAGATAGGTGGAGAGGAGACGGACAGGTCAAGGGGGTGGGGATGGAGCCAGTAAAGGTGAGTGTAGGTGGGGAGTTAGGGTGGGGGTTGGTTAATCCAGGGAAGACGGACTGGTCAAGGAGGTGGAATGAGGCTGGTAAGTAGGAGGTGGGGGTGGGGTTTGAGGTGGGAGGAGTGGATTGGTGGGAGAAAGGACAGACAGGTCAGGGAGGTGGGGATGAGCTGGGCTGGTTTTGGGATGTGGTCGGGGGCAGGGAGATTTTGAAGCTTGTGAAGTCCACATTGATACCATTGGGCTGCAGGGTTCCCAAGCGAAATATGATGTGCTGTTCCTGCAACCTTCGGGTGGCATCGTTGTGGCACTGGAGGAGGCCCAGGATGGACATGTCATCCAAGGAGTGGGAGGAGGAATTGAAGTGGTTCGCGACTGGGAGGTGCAGTCGTTTGTTGCAAACTGAGCGTAGGTGTTCCACAAAGCGGTCACCAAGCCTTCGCTTGGTTTCCCCGATGTAGAGGAGGCCACGTCAGGAACAGCGGATACAGTATACCACATTAGCAGATGTGCAGTTGAACATGTGTTTGATGTGGAAAGTTTTACTTGGGGCCTGGGATGGGGGTGAGGGGGGAGGTGTAGAGGCAGGTGTAGCATTTCCTGTGGTTGCAGGGAAAAGTGCCGGGGGTGGTGGGGAGTGTGGAGCGGACAAGGGAGTCACGGAGAGAGTGGTCCCTCCGGAAGGCAGATTAGGGTGGGGAGGGAAAAATGTCTTTGGTAGTGGGGTCACATTGCAGATGGCGGAAGTGCCGGAGGATGATGCGTTAGATCTGGAGGTATGTGAGGACGAGGGGGATTCTGTTTTGGTTGTATTACGGGAAGGGGGTATGAGGGATGAGTTGCGGGGAACGCGAGAGACATGGTTGAGGGCGTTTCTGACCACTGTGGAGGGGAAGTTGAAAAACGAGAACGAGTGGAATGTCTCATCTCGGAGCAGATGCGGCGGAGGCGAAGGAATTGGGAATAGGGAATGGCATTTTTGCAGGAAGGTGAGTGAGAGGAGGTGTATTCTAGGTAGCTGTGGGAGTCGGTAGGCTTGAAATGGATATCGATTTCCAGGTGGTTGCCAGAGATGGAAACAGAGAGGTCCAGGAAGGAGAGAGAGGTATCGGAGATGGTCCAGGTAAACTTAAGATTGGGTTGGAAGGTGTTAGTGAAGTGGATGAACTGTTTGAGCTTCTCATGGGAGCACGAGGTGGTGCCGATACAGTCATTGATGTAACGGAGGAAGAGGTGGGGGATAGGGCCAGTGTAGCTTCGGAAGAGGGATTGTTCCATGTATCCTACTTGGGCAGGTGTCAGGGATGTGGTGAGGACGGGATAGATGAAAGTATAAATTTAGAAGAAATAGAAGGAAGCAGCAGAATCAGCCTGTAAGCGAAAAATCTACAAAATCTTCATACTTGTTAGTGTGAGGAGCAGGAAAGTTGACGTTTCGGGTCGGGACCCTTCTTCAGAAATCACAGGATATTTTGGGAAGTTTGGGCAGAAATTATGGGGCGCCTCGCAGAGATATTTGTTTCATTCACAGCCATGGGTGAGATGCCAGAGGACTGGAGGGTGACCTTAATTAAGAAAGGCTGTAAGGCAAAGCCTGGGAAATATAGACCTGTGAGCCTGATATCGGTGGTGGGTAAGTTGTTGGAGATGATTCTGAAAGATAGAATTTACATGCTTGTGGAGAGGACTGATAAGGGATAGTCAGCATGGTTTTGTGCTTGGGAAATCGTGTCTCACAAACTTGATCGAGTTCTTTGAGGGCAGAGGGGTAGATGTTGTCTAAATGGACTTTGGTAAAGCCTTTGACAGGGTTACAAAGCATAGAATCCCTACAGTATGGAAGCAGGCCATTTGATCCATCAAGTCACATCGTTCCTCCGAAGACCATCCCACCCAAACTTACCCCCTACCCAATCCATATAACCTGCATTTCCCATGGCTAATCCACCTAGCCTGCACATTCCCAGGATGCTATGGACAATTCAGCATGGCCAATCCACCCAACCTGCACATCTTTAGACTTTGGGCGGAAACTGGAGCATCCAGCAGAAATCCATGCAGACACAGGAAAAATGTGCAAACTCCATACACAGTCGTCCAAGGGTGGAGTCAAACCCAGGGATTGCTGGCATATGAGACAGCAGTGCTAACCACTGAGCCACCATGCCACCCAGTAGATTAATTAGTAAAGTTAGATTACATGGAATTCAGGGAGAGATTGGATACAAAATGTACCTGAATCAACCACTTCCTCTGGAAGCTCATTCCACACAGGAATCATTCTCTGTGAAAAAAAAGTTACTCTTCATGTTCTTTTTAAATCTTTCTCCTCTCACATTAAAAATTTGCCCCCTAATTTTGAATTCCCCACCTTAGAGAAAAGATCTTTGTTACTTATCTTGCCCCTCATAAGGTCACCCCTCAACCTCTTACACTCCAGTGAAAAAGTCCAAGCCTATCCAAGGCATTTGGCATGCCTGCCTTCATTGCTCAGACCACTGAGTATGGGAGTTGGGACATCATGTTGAGATTATACAGGATATTGGTAAGGCCACTTCTGGAGTACTGTGTACAGTTCTTATTGTCCTCCTTTAGGAAGGGTATTATTTAATTGGAGAGGGTTCAGAAAAGATATACCAGGAAGTTGGGAATGGAGTATTTGAATTATAAGCAGAGGCTGGATAGGCTGGGACTCTTTTCCCCTGGATTGTAGGAGGTTGAGAGGTGCCCTTACAGAGGTTTATAAAATCGTGAGGAGCATAGATAAGGTGAATAGCAAAGATCTTTTCCCTACGGTAAGCTGTTCAAATCTAGGGGGCATATTTTTAAAGTGATAGGAGAAAGATTTGAAATGGACCTGAGGGGCAACTTTTTTGCACAGAGGGTGGTGTGTACATGGAATGAGCTGCCAGAGGAAGTGGTAGATATAAGTACAGTTACAACATTTAAAAGACATTTGGACAGGTACATGATTTTTGAAAGGTTTAGAGGAATATGAGCCAAACACAAGCAAGTGGGACAAATTTAATTTGGGAAACCTGGTTGGCATGGACGACTTGGACCGAAGGGTCTATATGACTCTACTATTCCCGGAATGTTCTCAGGGCCTGAAAGGGGGAAAGGACAGTAAAGAATTCTGAGAATCACAAGTAAATACTTAGAGTTAGAAAACGAGAATGTGTTATGATATGGTTGGATAATATAATCACGTGTTCTAGTTTGAATATGATTGGATAATATAGCCATGTGTACTAAACTGGAATATAAACTATGTGAACGCTGTGGGATAGTGATATGGGTGAGTAAATATAAAATGTTTTGATTGAAAACTTATTATCCAGAGAAATAATATGAAATCATGAGGTTGTTGACTTTCTCACTGAGCTGGCTTGTTTTTGTTCAGATGTTTCTTCACCATGCTAGGTGACATCATCAGTGGAGCCTCCAATGAAACAATGTTATTCTACTCTGCTTGGAATTTATACTGTTCAGTCTGTTATGGTGAGTACTGTCATTTCCGGTTTTGATCTGTATGGATTTATATATGGGGTCCAATTCTATGTGTTTGTTGATTGAGGTATGGATGGAGAACCATGCCTCTAGGAATTCCTGTGCATGTCTATGTGTGGCTTGAACTACTATGGTTACTTTGTCCCAGTTAAACTGATGGCCTTCATTGTCTGAATATACAGATATTGAAGATAGTTCATTGTGCTGTTTTGCTGCGAGCTGATGTTTGTTGTGAGTTGTCTGTTAGATAGGTTTCTTATCCAGGCGTCCAGTTTGTTGTTGTTCTTGTTTTTGTGGTGGATCAGTTTGGTCAGTTTCTCCTGTAGTTTGTGTCTCTTCTTAGCTTTGGTTTTGTGTCGATTGATGGTGATGGCCTGGTCTAGGGGTGTAGTACTTAATATCTGTACATTCAGACAATAAATGCCATCAGTTTAACTGGGGCAAAGTAACCAAGCCAAACATAGACATGCACGGGAATTCCAAGAGGCATGGTTCTCCACCCATACCTCAAATCAACAAACACATAGAATTGGACCCCATATATAAACCCATACAGATCAAGACTGGAAATGACAGGGTGGTACTCACCATAATGGACCGGACAGTATAAATTCCAAGCAGAGTAGAATAGCATCGCTTCATCGGAGGCTCCACTGATGATGTCACCTAGCATGGTGACGAAACGTCTGAACAACAACAAGCCAGCTCGGCGAGCAAATCAACAACCTCATCCACAACCCGAGCTACAGATCTTTGCCAAAACTTTAATATAAAATCGTGCTTGGTGTTGTTGCAAAGTTTGAATCATGCGCTATGTTTGATGGGTACACCTCCTGTGTATACACGAATAAAAGTTTGAATTAAGAAATGAGTCTTGTCTGGTGTGGAAGAGGGATTTGAGTGTTAAGATCACCCTTTCAAGGCGCATTAACTTTGCAGTATCTAGCACCTGAAACTGTCTCTTGACAAAGTCACTCAGATGGGGATATTTGTGGAGCCTTCTTCTCCAGTGAGTAGTTTGGTGGTCCATAGTCCACCACCTGTCATGACTGGACGTAATAGGAATGTAGAGCTTAGATCTAATCCTCTGGTTGTGGGATCATTTCGCTCTATCTATCACTTGCTGCTTACGCTGTTTGGCTTGCAAATAGTCCTGCTATGTAGCTTCAACAGGTTAACACCTCATTTTTAGGCATACCTTGACCCCTTTGCTTGATGGCAATGTTTGAGTGGGGGCTATGCCAGGGCCATGAGGTTGCTGATTGCATTGGTGTACACTTTGGTTGCTGCTGATGGTCCCCAGCACCTGAAGGATACCTCATATTGAGTTACCAGATCTGTTTGAAATTTGCCCCATTTGGCATGTTGGAAGCTGCACAGCACAAGGACTGTGTGGTGGTCACTCATGGATATTGTTGTGGATAGATGCATCTGCAGCAGGTGGATGGTGAGGATGATATCAAGTATGTTTTTCCTCACCACCTGCCACAGACCCAGTCCAGCAGCTATGTCCTTCAAGACTTGGCCGGCACAATCAGTAGTGCTATTGCAGAGTTATTCTTCATGATGGATGTTGAAATTCCCCACCCAGAGTACATTTTGCACCCTTGTCACCTTCTATGCATTCTCCAAGTATTGTTCAACATGGAGGACGACTAATTCATCAGGTAAGGGAGGACAGCATGTGGCAAATAGCAGGAGGTTTCCTTGCCAATGTTTGACTTGATACCATGAGACTTTATGGTATCTAGAGACAATATTGAGGATTCCCAGGGCAATTCCCTCCCAATTATATACCACGTATGCCACCTCTGCTGGATCCATCCAGCCGGTAGGACAGGACATATTCAGGAATGGTGATGGTGGTGTCTGGGCTGTGAAACAGCTCTCCCAATTCTAGCACTAGCCCCCAGATTTTGGTCAGGTGGACTTTGCAGGCCGACAGCGCTGTTTTTACCATTAGTATTTCCGGTGCCTAGGTCAATGCCAAGTACTCTGTGCAGTGGCATTTCTTTTTACATACTTCTTAGCAATTGTTACTACTGAATGGCTTGCTAGGCGATTTCAGAAAGTGGTTAAGAGTCAACCAGACCAGATAGGGACAGCAGTTTTTTTTCCCAAAAGGACATTAATTAACCAGATTCTTTTTTAAAAATGGTAATGGTTTCATAATTATCATCAGATTTTTAATTCCAGGTATCTATTGAATTCAAATTTCACAATTTATCATGATAAAATCATGACGGGATTCAAATAAAGGTCCCTAGAACATGACCTGGGTCTCTGGATTATTAGTTGAGTGACAATACCACTACACAATCACCTTCCCTAATCTCAAAGCAATGCTGGAGAAAATGACAAGCCTGCTAAAACAAGTACACATGCACAGCACATACAAGGAATTGAAAACAACTCAGGAGACCATCCTTTCAGAAATAAATTGCTAAAATTAAGCTCTAATGAAAGAATTCAGACCGGGACGTAGAAGAAACTAAACAACCACTGAAGCAGCAAATGAACAAGGCCTAGGCTTCCAAGAAAATAAAAGGTAAAAGCAAGTTGAAGTAGCTGGAAAATTACTAGAGCAGGTTATGAAGGAAAACATACAAAGCACCAGCAGTAGGCTGAAACTTTTGCAAAATCAGAAGAATCCAGGGCATAAAACCAGAGGTTTCCAAATGAGCTAAATGCTCTTAAGAAACAAAACTTGGCTGTAATGCATCAGGCTAATCAAATTCTGTAATAGCAACTGTGGTCCACAACAAAAATGCTTGGCAACACAAATGACTGTGGCAATCAATGACGCCTCCAGACAGAGTTACTAGCATAAGATCTTGGGCACATCAGCAAGTAACCCATATGTTAGAGGTTAATTGGTTCACTTGTTATTGTAAGTAGTTAAACCTGCTTTTGGAAAGAAGATTGTACGTGTACCTTGCCTTTCAGAGAGTTCAACTTTAAGGACTTACGTGCTATGTGCATACAGCATTGACTCTGCTTGCAGGTAATAGGTCTACAAGCTGTACACACTGAAATCAGTTGGTTTACTGTAATGTCTGCTTCATAACATGTAATGTGTTCAACTGTTTTCAATATAGTATCTCAGTTATTCAATGCTTGACGAGTAATTGATCATTAAACCATTATTATTATAATTGACAAATAAACTGTAACTTGAGATCTAGAGTTGGGAATTTGTTATTGTACTTGCAGGTACCTTTATGACCCCATCCGTTTGAGAATTTTCGATTCTGATCAGTATGATGTAATGCATGTGGTTTGGTTCTCCTTGGCATCTCTCCCTTTCTTCACAGTCAAACATAATTCAGGAGTTGCATTATAAATGATATATTATAGATAGTTGTTAGAAACATTGTGATACAATATTAATAAGATTAAGCTGTTTAAAAGTCTGGATTTAGCACACAATTTGCTCCTAATTGCCGATCACCATAATTTAAACTTGCCTACAGATGCAAACCTAGAAACTGCAGGTCTAATATTCAGGAAGTATGTGGGATGGACACTATTTGACTCTGCTACTCCCTTCTCTTGTAGCAACAACATAGTCCAATTTCACGTCCTCCTCCTATTCCCCATCTAGATCATGGATCACCACTTAGATAGATTCCTATGACTAAGCAACATTTCAAAAGTTCTGCATTGATCTTAAGTGCTTGTGTGATGTCCTGAGTTTATGAAAGGAGATCAATGCAAATTATGACTTTCTTCACTGTAACCCTTGTAACAGTTTAAACTGTTTAAATTGCTGAAAAATAGAAAAAAAAAAAGCTTCTCAGTATTCATATATTATTCCACTACTTGTACATTATAGTCTTTTTTCACTGTTGGGTTTCACTTTTCCCAAAACATCCCACTAATGCAGGATCACACAGAAAACAAATATCCAACCTTATTCATGACTATCCCTTTCTCTCCAAAGTCCCCAAACATGCTATCACCTTGTATATCTATGTTCATCCTCACATCAGGTCAATGCACCTGCAATCGCATTGAAATGGACCTAATAACAGTCACAAGGTTTCAGACCCGAAACGTCAGCTTTCCTGCTCCTCTGATGCTACCTGGCCTGCTGTGTTCATCCGGCTCCACACCTTGTTATCACAGTCACAAATGAGATACTCTGACAGGAATCATGGTGTGCTATCCCCTCTAGGCCCCTCTGCCACCTTAGATATGATTGACCAAACCATCCTCCTCAACACCTGGACTCCATACTCCAGCTGTCCTGCAAATCTAATGCTTGGTTTCTCTGAAAATTATTTCAATCATAAATGTAGAAATGGCTTTTTTCCTGCTGCTCCTATTCCAGTGTCACCCAGTAATCCAACCTAGATTTCTTTTTAACTTCCCGATTGATTTTGGTGGCTGCATTTAAATACACAAGTTTCCATATATGTTGACAAACCTCAATCACTGCTTCCATTACCTCTGTGTTGCCTGGCTGCTTGTTTGACATTCAGACTTGGATCAGCTGCAATTTCCTCCAACTAAAGATTGTGAAGAATGTTCTGAGTTGAGTTCCGAACAAGAGTCACAATGAAACGAAATACCAGCCTTTCTGCTCCTATGATGCTGTTTGGCCTGCTGTGTTCATCCAGCCCTGCACCTTGTTGTCGCGGATTCTCCAGCATCTGCAGTTCCTACTATCTCTGATTCAAACGAAATATTAACTCAGTTTCTCTCTCTACAGAGGCTACCAGATCTGCTGAGATCTTCCAGCAATTTTTATTTTTATTTCAAAATTCCAGAAGCTTGCCATTATATTCTGGAAGAAAACTGGTGATGGACAATAAATACTGTCTTAACCTGTGATGCAAATGTCTTAAAAACAAAAAAAAATCCAAATCTACTTCTGTTTCCCACTGACCTGTCCATATGGTACTACACTGCAGAGATGTTTCTAAAGCTGATTACTCTATATCGACTTTGGTCCTCCATTCACAATAACTATTCTGCATTTAGTATACATGGTCATTCCATCAATTTCATCTTGCTCACAGAACAATTATGTAAACTCTTTCCCTCAGTTACAGCAGTCACTTATTTTAATGGCATAAAAGACATTAAATGACTTGGACAGCTTAAATGAGTGGTGAGAGGCATTCTGTATTTTTAATAGTGAATTGATGATAAACTCAGAATGATTTGAAGTCCACTCTACTGCTTCTATGACTTTATCTTAGGCCTCATTTATTCATATATTTATTAAATTAATTTGTAGTCAGAATTGCTTCACATGTGTAAAATACTATTCACTGGATTTGATAACTTACCTTTGGTAGATCTTTATTGGATCTATCCTTTTAAATATTACTGGAATCTAATTGCACAGACCACCCGCCTCCTATATTCTTACTTTTTTTTTGTTTTTCAGTGGCTTGTGAAGAATACAGGAGAAAGATGAGCTGTCCTCTTAAATTAAGATCTTAAACATACTTCTCATGGAAAGGTCTCCAGAAGCTGCTCTTTTGCTTAGCCATCCTTCAGATCTAATTTTATATCTTCCCTTGGAGATCACTTGGTTTTGGGTAAGAAAGTATCACAGTGCATAGAACTTTTCCTGGCTTTCATTTATCATAAAAAAGCACCAAAGCACCAGGTACCCAGGTTTGACTCCAGCCTTGGGTGACTCTCTGTTTGGAGTTTGCATGTTCTCCCTGTGTCAGCATGAGTTTCCTCTGGGTGGTCTGGTTTCCTCCCATAGTCCAAAAACGTGCAGATTAGGTGGATTGTTCATACTGAAATTGTCCAATGTTTTCAGACATGTGTTAGGTTAGGTGGATTAGCCATGATAGGTGTGGGATTATGGGTTACAGTAGGGGGCTGGGTCGGGTGGAATGCTCTTTGGAGGGTTGGTGCAGATTCAACAGGCTGAATGGCCTCCTTCCGCACTGTAGGGATTCTATGATTATCAAATTGCTACTTGTGTGAACTTCCTATAAACAGACTGACATGGACCTTACAACAGTGGCTGCATTTTAAAAAGTACTTCATTGGCTGTAACATGCTTGAGAATGTCAGTGGCTGCGTAAGGTGCTATATAGATGCAAGTCTAATTTTGCTAAATACTACAGTATGCGCCAAACAAACTGTGTCTTTGGAATACTGGCAGCCTGTTACTGACGCAGACAGTTTGAATATTTGTCAATAAATGCCTTGCAACACCGCTTTTTTCAGGCTGACAATTTATTGCCCAGACTGAACAGCCCTGGGACAAACTCCAGCAGAAATGAATCTTATTTATTAGTGATTATAGTTATGACTTAGAAAAGTGAATACAATAAACCAATTAATTGTTCATATTCATTATCACACAGGAGAGAAGAGCTCCATATGACCCAATGCTAAGGGTTCAACTCACTTAATCTTAGAACTTTGTGAATATTGCAGGGGAGTATGCATGGTTGAAATTCCTCTACACGCTATTTTGAATGCAATGGCTAGTGCATTCATGCCATATTCCTGTATACACTGTTGTAGCAGACTAGATGTAGCCTAGGTAGCCTGGCGTCTACATGTTTTATTCTAAATGGTTTGGCAACTTAGTTAAGTAGATCACATGGGAAATTAATACTAATGTAATAATTATTGGATGCTATAAACAACAAAAGGAAGAATGGCAAATTCATTAGTTGTTGCTTCCAGGCTTAATGTAGGCTTTTCCTAAAGTTTTAAAATGTGGTTTAGCAAATTAGCTTATAAATTCAGGCCAGTAATAAAAAGAACATAAGCAACTTGAATACAATGTTGGCTGAGGGAAAAGAAACAGAGGGTAATAGTTAATGGATATTTTTCAGGTTGGAATGTTTAACGTGGAATTCCCTAAGGGTTGGTATTGAGATTCTTGCATTTCTACATATACACATATAAAAATAAATGATCTGGATCTTGCGAGATAAGTATTTCAATAGAAACACTGTGCAGGGTTATGGGGAAAAGACGGGATTAAAAAGGTCACATTGCCGATGGAGTCACAATGGATCAATTTTTAAAAAAAATTAATTCACAGAATGTGGGAGTCACTGGCTAGGCCAATATTTATTGCCCATTTCTAATTGTATAAATGGCAGTTAAGAGTCACAGAATCCTTACAGTGTGGAAGCAGGCTATTCAGCCCATCGCATTCGCACTGACCCTCCGAAAAGCATCCCACCCAGACACCACCCCACCGCCCCCGTACCCTTTCCCTGTAATCCTGCATTTCCCATGGCAAACCCACCTAGCGCCTACATCCCTGAACACTATGGGCAATTTAGCACGGCCAATCCACCTAACCTGCATATCTTTGAATTGTGGGATGAAAGCGCAGCTCTCACAGGAAACCCACGCAGACAGGTGAATGTGCAAACTCCACACAGACAGACACCTGAGGGTGTAATCAAACCAGGGTCCCTGGCACTGAGAGGCAGCAGTGCTAACCAGTGAGCCAGTGTGCTGCCCCAATCACATTGCTGTAGGTCTGGAGTCATATGCAGGCTAGACCAGATAAGGATGGCAGTTTCCTTCCCTAAAGGACATTAATGAACCAAAAGTTTGGGTTTTTTGATAATTGATAATGTCATCAGCAAATGTGAACATATGACTTTGTAGCCTATCAACTAAGCTTTTAATAAATATGATAAATATTTGAAGCCCCAACATAGATCCTTGCAGCACACCATTGGGCATATCCTTCCAATTTAGATACCTGTACATTATTCCTGCTCACTGTCTTCTGGCATTAGTCAATGTCCTAATCAGGTCAGTAATTTTTTGAGCTTCATTAAGCTGACAGTCTCTAATGAGGAACTTTGTCAGTTGCCTTTTGGACATCTATATATAACTCAGTTATCAGCCACTATCAAGCATTTAAAAACAGCATACACCTTCTCATAAATGCATGATATTTGTATGTCAAGTTTTCCACTCCCATGTACACTCCAATACATTCCTCACAGTCTCCAACAGTTTAATAGGTCTGTAATGGACAGTAGAGATTTTGGAGCAGTTGGTTGTCTCACAAAACATTTACAACAAGCTGTATATTTGTAAGGGGTTATGGATTTGCATTATTATCAGGAGAAGACTGCAAGTATGCAGACTGAACTGTGACTGTTGTCAATGTGCTGCACAGTTTAGCTCATTAGATGCCAGAAGAGCATACAGTCTATTCCTGAAGCTCCAGTGCAATACTGAGGAGATGTTACACTGCTGGAGGTGTTTGTTATCTTTTAGGCAAGTCATTAAACCAAGGCATCATCCCTACTTGGCAAGTGGACATAAAATATTCAATGGCACTCTTCAAAGAAGAACAGAAAAGATGTCTCTGGACTTCTGGCCAACATTCATGACTTAACCAACATCCAGAATCGTATTACCAGCTGCTATTTGTGGGAGTTTGTTGTGTGCACCTTTGTTGGTGTGTATCCTTCGTTACAATAAGTACACTTTAAAAATACATAATTGACTGTAAAGTCCTTTGGGGTGTTTTGAGATTGTTAAATAGTACAAAAATGCATTTTTTTAATCTCTGGAAAGGAAATGAGAAACAAAAGGTTGCTTAATATTTGATTGCAAAAAATACTCCTTTACACGGATAAGGTACACTTTTACAGTGGTTTTAGCCGGTATTGCCAGCACAGCTGTGCATTCTTACCATTGCGTCGTATCCCAGCTTGCGCATGAAGTGAGCAGCCTCAGCACCCTTGAAATAATTGAACCAGATGGTCCCCTGGTACTGATCCCCGGCATCCAGCAGCAGCACATTCTTCTCTTTCTCCCTGATCTGGCGGATTGCTGTCAATCTCCTGGCCACGCCTGCGTAACAGTTGGAGGCACACACGCTCGAATCCTCGCTCGTCTCCTCCACCCTGGCGTGCACATCGTTAGTGTGAAGAATCGTGAGTTCCAAGGAAGAAGTGCGTATGATACAAATGACACTGAGCAACCCGAGACACCGCAGCAGAGGACAGACACAACCCATGGTGAGCGAGCGAGCGAGCGTCAGCCTGGCGTGCCGCTGCTCCACCAGGATTAGATAAACTTGAACCCTGAAGTCTCCACTGCATGCAAGCGGTAGGCGGAGCATTTATTCAGTTTAGGTCATACTTAGTAACTAATGTAAAACGCACGGGAGTTAATTATTGGCTCCATAGTTTCAGGTTATCTGCAGAAATTTGACAACATTTGTCGACAAAATAGCGTTTTATTGTGCACATGTTTAAATCTTTACATTATCCCACCACTCAAGCGTGCCGGGAACTTTTCATAAGTCACTAATTTTTAATATTAAGCTCTGACTACGGTGGTGGCACTTACTTGAAGGTTCTGATGCTGTTCTAAACACGAACACAAAAACCAGGCTCACTATGCACTCCAGACCTTTCGATTGGAAGATCATTATTGCTGAAGTGTTGTCGAAGATGCATGTGGAAGTCCCGGACAGCTGACACCGCAGGAATTGCTTACGTTGGGTAAGTTCGAAAACATCTCAACCTCTCAATTAGAGTTGGTGTAGTTGCATGGTTCCGAACTCTATTTATGTGTTGCTGGGACGTGGGCATCACTTACCAGGCCATTGTCGTCCTTAAGATGCAACGACACACACAGTGCTTTAGCACGGAAGGTCCAGGAGTTTTGACGGGGCAACAGTGAAGGAATGGCGATACACTTCCGAGTCAAAATGCTGTATGACTTGGAGAGGAACTTTCAGGTCGTTTAACACAGCAGTGAGAGAGGAGGCAGTAAGAGGATATATTGTTGCCCGGGGTCTAGCACTTCAGCTTCAACACAACAGTGAGAGAAGAGGCAGCAAGAAGTTATATTGAGCAAAAAACCGAAAGAACTGCGGATGCTGGAAATCAGAAATAAAAACAGAAATTGCTGGAAAAAAACTCAGCAGGTCTGGCAGCATCTTTGGAGAGAAAACAGAAATTATGTTTCGAGTCCAGTGACGCTTCTTCAGAACGGGTTCTTCAGTTCTGAAGAAGGGTCACTGGACCCGATCCTGGGCTTCAATATATTCTCTTGCTGCCTTCTGTCTCACTGCTGTGTTGAACCAGCTGCAAGTTAAACCTCAAAGATTGCAGTGGCCTCGTGAGTGATGCCCGTGTCCTATTAACACATAAATATAATTCAGGATCCTCCAATTCCTCTCTAACTGAGAGGTGAGGATGTTTTCGAACTTTCCCAATGCAAGCAATTCCGCGTTGTCAACTATATGGGACTTGCACATGCATCCTCCAACAAAACTTCAGCAATGATGACCTTCCAGTCGAAGGGTCTGGAGTGTTAATGCTGCTTTCTCTCCACAGGTGCTGCCATACTTGCTCAGCTTTCCCAGCAATTTCTGTCTTTGTAGGTTATATTGACGTTCAGGATTAGGGACCCAGCACTTCACCTTTCATAGAACAGAGAGGAAGGAGACAGCAAGAGGCTTTTCGGATGGACAATTAAGAGTTAACCACCTAGCTGTGAGTCTGGAGTCATTATCAGGCCAGACCAGGTAAGGACGGCAGATTTCCTTCCCTAAAGGATACGAGTAAATTAAAAGGGTTTTTTTGAGTCATGGAGTCATAGAAATCTACAGCACAGGAAAAGAACCTTTAGCCCATTGAGTCAATGATGGCTAAAACAAGCACCTAACTATTCTAATCCCCTTGGCCCTCAGCTTTATATGCCTTGGCATTGCAAGTTTACATCTAAAACGTTCTTAAGTGTAATGAGGACTTTGACCTCTACCACTCTTACAGGCAGTAAGTTCCAGTGTTCTCACTACCCTCTGGATGAAAAAATCTTTCCTCTAAGCTTCCTGCCCTTTACCTCAAATCTATGACCTTTGGTCATTGGTCCCTCCACTAAAGGGAAAGGTTCTTCCCTGTCTACTTTATCTATGCTCCTGAAAATATTTTATATCTCAATCATGTCCCCCCTCAGTCTCTTCTACAACTGCAGTCATAGAATAATACAGCACAGAAACAGAAACTTCAGCCCAACTCATTCATGCCGACCAGTTTTCCTACACCGTACTAGTCCCATTTGCCTGTATTTGGCCTATATCCCTCTAAACCTTTCCTATCCATCTACCTGTCCAAATGTCTTTTAAGTGTTGTAATTGTACCCACCTCTACCACTTCCTCTGGCAGCTCCTTCTATATACACACTATGTGAAAAAATTACCCTTCAGGTCTCCTCTAAATCTTTCCCCTCTCACATTAAACCAATGCCCTCTAGTTTTGGACTCCCATACCCTGGGGAAAAGACCTTGGCTATTCACTTTAGTTATGCCCCTTCATGATTTCATAAACCTCTACAAGGTCATCCCTCAGCCTCCTATGCTCCAGGGAAGAAACTCCCAGCCTATCTAGCCTCTCTTTATAAACTCAAACGTTCCAGTCTCGGTAACATCCTTGTAAACTTTTGTTGCACCCTTTCCAGTTTAATAACAAACTTCCAATAGCAGGGTGACCAGTCTAGAATGCAGTACTCCAAATGTGGCCTGACCAATGTCTTGTACAGGCATAACCTGATGTCCCGACTCCTGTACATAGTGCTCTGACCAATGAAAGCAAACGTGCCAAATGCCTTCTTCACCAACCTGTGTACCTGTGATGTTACTTACAAGGAATTATGTGCCTACACCCCTAGGTCTCTCTGTTCAACAAAACTCTCCAGTGTCCTACCATTAACTGTGTAAGTCTTGTCCTAGTTTGTCTTACCAAAATGTAACATCTCGCATTTATTTAAATTAAACTCCATCTGCCATTCCTCAGCCCACTGACCCAGTTGCTCAAGATCCCCTTGTACTCTAAGATAACCTTCTTCACCATTCACTATCCCACCAATTTGGTGCCATCCGCAAACTTACTAACCAAGCCCACTATATTCTCATCCAAATCATTTATATAAATGACAAACAATAGTGGATCCAGCAGCAATCCTTGCAGCTTACTGCTGTCAGATGTGGGAGATCAGGGAGCATTTCAATGTTCCTGGAGATTACATCTGCAGGAAGTGTGTTTGGATGTGAATCTATCGGATCATATGGATCAGTTGAAGCAGCAGATAGAGGCAGTAAGGAATTTAAAGGAACCATGGGTGTGATGGACGACAGTTTCAGGAAGGTTGAAGAACTGCAGATACAATCAGATAGATGGGTTACTGCTAGGAAAGGTAGGCAGGTAGTGCAGGAGTCTCCTGTGGCTATCCCCATCTCAAACAAGTATGCTGTTTTGAATGATGTTAAAGGGTGATGGCCTCTCAGGGGAATATAGCACTGACAGCCAGGTTTCTTGTACTGAGACTGGCTCTACTGTAATGAGGGGTATGCCAGGTTCCAAGTGATCGATTGTGATCGGGGATTCTTTAGTCAGGGCACAGACATATGTTTCTGTAGCTGACAACAAGACATCAGAATGGTGTGTTGCTTCCCTTGTGCCAGGGTCAAGGACACCTTGGAGAGGGTGCAAAATGTTCTGAAAGGGGAGAGTGATCAGCAAAAGGTCATTGTAGATATTGGTACCAACAACAAAGGATGAGAAAGGGACAAGGTTCAGCAGAGAGAATGTAGGAAATTAGGCAGCAAGTTAAAAAGTAGGTCCTTGAGGGTAGTATTATCTGGATTACTCCCAGTGCCATGTGTTAGTGAGAATAGAAATAGGATGGGACAGATGAATGTATGGCTGAGAAGATGGTGCAGGGGGCAAGAATTTATATTTTGGATCATTGGCATCTCTTTTAGGGTAGAAATGACCTGCATAAGAAGGACGGGTTGCACCTGAATTGGAAGGGTGGCAATATCCTTGTGGGGAGATTCGCTAGTGCTACATGGGAAGCTTTAAGCTGTTAAGGGGAGGTAATTGAGTGGGAAATAATCAGCGGGAAATTGAAAAACAAATATGTAAGGAGATCTCAGTTATCTGTAAGAATAATAGGGTTGTAATAGTAGGTGATTTTAACTTTTCAAACATAGGCTGGACTACCGTGGTGTTAAGGGCTTGGATGGAGAGGAATTTGTTAAGTGTGTACATGAAAATTTTCTTCTTCAGCATGTACATATGCCTACTAGAGAAGGAGCAAAACTTGACCTTCTTTTGGGAAACATGGCAGGGCAAGTGACTGAGGTGTCAGTGGGGGAGCACTTTGGGGCCAGTGATCATAATTCTAATAGTTTTAAAGTAGTTATGGAAAAGGATAGAACTGATCTAAAAGTTAAAGTTATAAATTGGAGTAAGGACAATTTTGAAGGTATTAGGCAAGAACGTTCAAAAATTGATTGGGAGAGGCTATTAGCAGGTGAAGGGACAGGTTGAAAGTGGGAGGCCTTCAAAAATGAGATAACAAAATTTCAGAGACTGTTAGTGCGAAGGGCAAAGCTGGTTGGTGGAGGGAATGCAGGATGACAAAGAGAAATTGAGGCTGTGGTCAAGAAAAAGAAGGAGACGCATGTCAGGTACAGACATCAGGGATCGAGTGAATCCCTGGAGGAGTATAGCGACATAGGAGTATACTTAAGAGGAAAATCAGGAGGGCAAAAAGGGGACATGAGATATCTTTGGCAAATAGGATTAAAGAGAATCCAAAGAGATTCTAGGAATACATTAAGAGCAACAGAGTACCTAGGGAGAGAATAGGACCCTTTAAAGATCAACACTGCTGTATGTGTGGAACCACAGGAGATGGGTGAGATACTAAACAAGTATTTCACATCAGTATTTGCTGTGGAGAAGGATGTGGAAACTAGAGAACTTGGGAAAATAAGTAGTAAGATCTTTAAAAGTGTCCATATTGCAGAAGAGGAGGTGCTAGATGTCTTAAAATGAATTAAGCATTTATATATAAATATAATATAAGCATTTATATATAAACATAAGTCCCCAGGACCTAATCAGAGGTATCCCAGAAATTTGTGGGAAGCTAGGAAAGAGATTGCTGAGCCCCTTGCTGAAATATTGGTATCATTGACAGCCACAGATGAAGTGCTGGAAGACTGGAGGTTGGCTAATGTGGTGCCATTATTTAAGAAATTTGGTATGGAAAAGCCTGGGAACTATAGACTGGTGAGCCTGATGTCAGTGGTGGGTATGTTGTTGGACGGGATTCTGACGGACAGGATTTACATGGAAAGGAAAGGACTGATTAGGGATAATCACATGGAATCCAGGGGGAGTTCGCCAATTGGATGCAAAATTGGCTTGACGGTAGGAGATAGAGGGTGGTGGTGGAGGGTCATTTTTGGGATTGGATGCCTGTGGTCAGAGGTGTGCAGTAAGAATCAGTGCTGGGTGCACTGCTTTTTGTCACTTATATCAATGATTTGAATGTGAATATAAGAGGTATGTTTAGTAAGTTTGCAGACGGCACCAAAATTAGCAGTGTAGTGGACAGTGAAGGTTATATCAGAGTACAACAGGACATTAATCAGAAGGGCCAATGGGCCGAGGAGTGGCAGATGGAGTTTAATTTAGCTAAATGTGATGTATTGTATTTCGGTAAGGCAGTTCAGGTCAGGACTAATACCGATAATGGTAGTGTTGCTGAATAAAGGGACATAGAGGTACAGGTGCATAGTTCCTTGAAAGTGGAGTTTGTTGAAAGTGTTTCATTGGTCAGTGCATTGAGCATCAGACTTGGGTGTCATGTTACGGCTGTACAGGATGTTGGTTAGGCCAATTTTAGAATACTTTGTTCAATTCTGGTCTCCCTTCTATAGGAAAGATGTTTTTAAACTTGAAAGGGTTCAGAAAAGATTTACATGGACATTGCCAGGTTGGAGGGTTTAAGCTATAGGGAGAGGCTGAATAAGCTGGGGCTTTCTTCCCTGGGATGTTGGAGGCTGAGGGATGACCTTATAGAGGTTTATAAAACCATGAAGGGGCATGGATAGGGTGAATAGCCAAGGTATTTTTCACAGGATGGGTAGTCCAAAACCTAGAGGGCATAGGTTTAAGGTGAGAAGGGAAAGATTTAAAAGGGACCTGAGGGTCAACTTTTTGTGGCAAAGGGTGGTGGCATGTATGGAACAAGTTGCCAGAGGATATGGTGGAGGGTACAATTACAGCATTTAAAAGGCATCTGAATGGGTACATAAATAAGAACGGTTTAGAGGGATAAGAACCAAATGCTGGCAAATGGGACTAGATCAGTTTAGCATAGCTAGTCAGCATGGATGAGTTGGACCGAACAGTCTGTTTCCATGCTGTATAACTGTATGATTCTATCAACTCCTTAATGCTACTTTCCTGCACTATCTCCTTATCCTTTAATAACCTTAGTGTCCAGAAACCTCTGGATTTATGTCTTGATAGCTACTCTGCCCACTCATTGATTGAGCTTCTACAGTCCTCTGGGATAGACAATTCTACAGATTGATCACTGTTGACTGAAGAAATTCCTTCTCTGACCTTCTTAAATTACCCATCCCGTTAACTGAGATTATGTCTCCGAGACTCACCATCCGGGAGAAACATCTTTGTCCACTCTGTCAGAATCTTATGAGTTTTATAGGGATCACCTCTCATTCTTCTAAACTCTAGGAATATTAACTGAGTGTCCTCACTCTCTTCTCATAAGACAAGAAGAAGTGGAGCGAATCTAGGGATGAGCAGTGGTAATGGAACTTCCCAATGAAAGCCTGAAGTATGAAGCTTAGATTGAGCTCAGTCAGAGCAAGAATGGAAATGGAGCACAGAGGACCAGAGAGAACCTTCACTGAATCCAGAGGCAGAACGTCTGAGGTGATGCCCAGATGCCAAAAGTTATGCTGGACCAGAGGAAGCAGCTGATTGGTTGAGTAAGATCGGGTGATTATTTATACTATTTTTATTGTCTATAGTTTGTAAGGTCTTGATTTTGGGTTTGAATTTATTAAGGACAATAGTGCAGAAATTCCAAGAAGAATGGTCCTAGTGTAATTGTGAATATTATGTGATTTTAAGGACAATTTAAAGGGGTAAGTCATGGAAGGAGAGCTCCAGACACTGGTGTGCTCTTCCTGTCCTATATGGGGAATTGGGTACGGTTCCAGTCCCCAGTCCGAGAACATGCCCTCAAGTCCTTAGAAAACAATGAAACTTCCTGAAATAACATGGTGTAGAGTCTTCAGAAGAAGGGTCTCGACCCAAAATGTCAGCTTTCCTGCTCCTCTGATGCTGCTTGGCCTGCTGTGTTCATCCAGCTCTACACTGTGTTATCTCAGATTCTCCAGCATTGGCAGTTCCTACTATCTCTGTAACAACTTCCTGAAATGACGGTTTACCGGCTGAGTTTTATTCAGCTGTATGGGACTTGATTGGTCAGGACCTGTTTGAGGTGTACGACAGTATGCTTCTGGCAGGTACCATGAGGAAATACAATGAGGAAAGATATTATCACCTTCATCTACAAGCAGAATGGGGTGAGGGGGGAAATTCAAAATTGGTGGCCAGTATCATTTGTGAATGCGGACTACAAAATCCTGTCTAAGGTCATTGCCAACCAGGTCAGGTCTGCTCTGGGATTGGTGATTCACCCTGATCAAACCTGTGCTGTACTGGGCAGGACTATCTCTGAGAGCCTTGCGCTCCTCAGGGATATGATCGCCTATGTACAGGACAGCGGGATGGATGCCTGCCTCATCAGCCTGGACCAGGAGAAGGCCTTTGAAAGGATATTGCACGCATACATGTGGGACGTGCTGTTCAAAATGGGCTTTATGGAGGGAATCTGCAATTGGATCTGACTGCACCAACATCATTAACACAGTCTCAATGAATGGGTGGGAATCAGAAAGCTTCCTGATCAGATCCAGAGTGGCAGGCAGGCTGCCCACTCTCTCCTGCCTTGTTTGTGTGTTGTATAGAGCCATTTGCTGACTCCATCAGGAAGGAAGTTATCCTGAGAGGGGTGACTATTCCAGGCAGCGGAGGCCTGCAGGTCAAAGCCTCCCTGTACATGGATGACGTCGCTGTTTTCTGCGTGGATTCACTGTTAGTGCGCAGACTCATGAGCATCTAGTTCAAACTGGCCTTGGGTGCCAAAGTAAATTGAGGCAAGAGTGAGGCCATGTTCGTCAGGAACTGGGCCAACCAATCCTTCATTCCATTCACCGTCAGGACAGATTACCTGAAGGTACTGGGAACACTTTCAGAAGGAACAGGGCATGCACAAAATCTTGGGAGAAGTGCACTGACAAAGTTAAGTGGAAACTGGTCCTTTGGGAGCACTGCTCCCTCTCCATTGCAGGTAAAAACCTCATCATCAGGTGCAAGGCACTGTCTCTGCTGTTGTACATAGCAGAGGTATGCCCTATCCCCCAGAACTGCAATGTTTCAGTCACCCGAACCATCTTCCATTTTATCTGGAAGCCTAAGGTAGACCGGGTATGCAGGGGCTCCACATACAAAACTGTGGATAAGAGGGGGAAGAACACATTTGTATGTGGCTGCATCAAGCTCTGCATAGACCCTCGGTATGTAAACACCAAGTGTCACTATGTACTGAGGTTTTACCTGTCCCTGGTCTTGCGAAGGATGGGACTAGCCTCGCTGCTGTGGAATGCTCCAAGTAGTTGGACCATTCCATGTCATCCGTCCTTTGTCGGGAAATTTGGAAAGAAAAACACCTTTGACCACAAGTCCATCAGGAAGTGATCAGCACATAGCATCCTCGAAACCCTAACGGAAAAGGAGAGGGTGGATCCTGTGGCACGGTTCCCTGAGGAGGCTGTCAAAGTCATTTTGCAGAATGTCTCATCACCAGAACTTGGCTGGTGGTGAGAAGGTCACTACCTGTGAGATCCTTTATGTACGCCCAGTCAGCCTGCATGACCGCACACTGCCCTTGAAGTGGCTGCAAGGGTGTTGAGACTGTCACACATCTCTTTCTGGAATGTGCCTTTGCAAAGGCAGTCTGGAGGAAAATGTGGTGGTTTTTGTCAAGGTTCAACCCTGGCAGCTCTGTGACCCGAGAGTCTGTGCTTTATGGCCTGTTCCCTGGGACGCACACTGAGACAAACATCAACTGCGCATGGAGGTCCATCAGCTCGGTGAAAGAGACTCTTTGGTCTGCCCAAAACTTGTTGGTCTTCCAGAATGAGGAGTTGACCCCGACCGAGTGTTGCACACTGGCACTTTCTGAGGTCCAGCACTACGTGCTGCGGGACGCACTAAAGCTTGGGCAGCTGCCGCCAAGGTGCAGTGGGGAAAAATCACTGTCTGAAGTCTTTATGCTGAAGATAAATGGGGGTCCGTTCAGTTATCGGACGCTCCTAGTGTGTTAAATATATGTAAATATTAGTAGTGCATGTGTAAGTGAGGTCTTTGGTTTTGTGGACAATCTAACTCCAATGTTTTGTGTGTTTACTTGATTTGCAACTGTGCAGAACCGAACTGCTTTTGTGTCAATGTATATATATGTATATCATAGAATCCCTATAGTGTGGAAACAGGCCCTTTAGCCCAACAAGTCCACACTGAACCTCAGAGCATCCCACCCAGACCCATCCCCCTATAACCCACCTAATCTACACCTCCCTGAACACTATGGGCAATTTAGCATGGCCAATCCACCTAACCTGCACATCTTTGGACTGTGGAAGGAAACCGGAGCACCTGGAGGAAACCCACGCAGACACGTGGAGAATGTGCAAACTCCACACAGACAGTTGCCCGAGGCTGGAATCAAACCCGGGTCCCTGGCACTGTGAGGTTGCAGTGCTAACCACTGTGCCACCGTGCCGCCCCAATATATATTGCATACAAAGAGATTTTTTAATGAATAAAGTATACTTTTGAAAAAAAATTATCAGAACGTGTCCAGGAAATGCCTTCAGCAGCAGTTCCTGGAAACCGAGTTTTGGAGCCGGAGCTAGACCTGGAGCGGTGGCTGGGAACTGTGGAGAATCCATGAGGCTGACAGTAGCGTGGATTGGATATACAGAGAGATGGTCACTCCACAGATGAAGACTCCACAGGCAGGGAGGGAATGGATGACCACCAGGCAGAGCAAGAGGAATAGGCAGGCAGTGCAGTGGTCAATCCTCTATAAAACACATATCTGCTTTGGATATTGTTGGGGGGAATGCTCTCTCAAAGGAAAGTAGCAACAGCCAAATTTGCTGCACCACAGTTGGCTGTGACTGCATGAGAGGGGAGGAATAAGTGTAGGAAGCCTATAGCAATGTAGGATTCAATTGTCAAGTGAAGAGATAGACATTTCTATGGCTGCAAGTGAGATTCCTACACGGGTGCTAGGGTCAAGGATGAGCCGGTATGTTGAGAGGACATTCTGGAGTAGGAGGATGAGTAGCAAAAGGTTGTGGTACACATTGGTCGAAATAACATGGGTTAAGAAAAAGGGATGAGGTCCTCAAAGCAAGTTACCAAGCAAGTTAAAAAATAGGCCCTCAAAGGTAGTGATCTCAGGATTGGTAACAGTGCCTTGTGTTAATCAGAGTAGCAACAGCAGAATATAGCAGTTGAATACATGGCTAGAGAGATGGTGAGAGGGGCAAGGTTTCAGATTCCTGGGACATTGGGATTGGATCTGGGGGAGATGGGACCACTACAAGCTGAATGGGTTACACCCAGGCAGGATTAGTACTGATGTCCCAGGGGAAGCATTTGCTAGTATGGTTGGGGAGGGTCCAATGGTCTAGCAGAAAGAGTGATCCAAACGTTGAAGCCAGGCTTAAAGAAGCAGACTAACAGCATCATTTGATACCAAACTGCCCTGGTTCCTCCTCGGTTACAGGGCCACCCCTCACACAATAACAGGAATAGCTCCAGCAGAGTTGCTGATGGGGAGAAGACTCCGCACCAGGTTAAACCTGATATTTCCAGACCTGGGGGTGAGGGTGAAATGGCAGCAGGAATGCCAATGCTGACCAAATGCCTCATCTAAATGAGAGAGATAATTTAATTCAGGGGATGAAGTTTGGTGCTGGAACCATGGAAATGGCCTTGTATGGTACAAGGCGAGATTGACGCGAGGTCCGGTCCCGTGACTTATAAAGTAGGTGAGACAGTTCTGAACAAACATGTGGATCACCTCAAAGCTGTTACCTCGCAAACAGGTCAGGAGCAAAATGTACCTAGCCTGTCAGAACAGCCAGAAGGCCTGTCAGATACCGTAGGGTCTCCCCCTCCAACCAGTGTCGAGGAAACCTTGATGCAGCCTCAATACTGTTACCGCTGGAAGAAGAGGAGGAAACTCTCCTGAGATGCTCAAAATGCATGAGTCAGGCTATGGTCCTGTGCTTGCCATCCGTGTCAGAGTCCGAGTTAGAGGAACTGGACCTAGGGCGAAAACATTGCAGGAAAAGCTACAAGAGAAAGACCAGGCCTACTTTCCCAGACTTGGGGGGAGGGATGTAGTGATTGGAACCAGGCGGATTTTGATAACTATGAGATCCTTGATTGGGATTGTTAATCTGGGCCAACCAGGAAGCCCTGGCTGACCAATATCAAGAGGGTTTTAGAATCTCCTCAGTTCAGGCGACTGCCTCCAAGCTGGCTGGCCACAGCCAGTGTACTGTGCTCAAGTAAATAAAGGGTGACTTGGTGACAGGATACCAGCCTCTGTGCAGTTACTTCAGTGGATAAAGGGATTGATTAAGAGGAGGAAAATAGAATACAAGAGTAAGCTTGTGGGAACATACAAATTGATTATAAAAGCTTTCATAGGGATATGAAGAGAAAAAGAATAAATGAGTCAGAAACAGTGGAAATCTGGAGAGTTTTCAAAATTTCTTATTTTCCTCTTGTATAGTTGCCTCTGATTTATTATGGTTTTAGTTCTAGTTTGTTCTAGTTTTAGTTGTACGTGCCAAGTTCAAAATAACAATCAGAAACAGGGGAAGTTATAATGGTAAACAAAGAGCTGGTAAATTAAATAATTACATAAATATAAAAGTTCTGAAGAAGAATCACTGGACTCAAAACATTAACTCTGTTTTCCATCACACATGATGCCAGAACTTTTGAGTTTCTCCAACAATTTCTGTTTTTGATTTAAATACATATTTTGGTTCTATGTTCACAAAGGATGACACAAATAGCATTTTAAAAATATTGGGAAATACAGGTTCTAGTGAGAGGGAGGAACTGAAGGAAACCATTATTAGGGAAATTGATAGGATTGCAGGTAGTGTACTAACATGGATAGAGAGCTTGGCAGACAGGAAACAAAGAGGAGGAGAAAAAGGTTATTTTTTGAGCAGCAGGCAGTAACTAGTATGGTATGGCAGGGATTGGTGCTAGGACCCCAACTGTTCACTGTATATATTAATGATTTAGATGAGGGAATTAAGTGTAATATCTCCAAGTTTGGAGATGATATAAAGCTGGTTGGGAGGGTGAGCTGTGAGGATGATGCAGAAATGCTTCAATGTGATTTGCACAAGTTGAGTGAGTGGGAAAATGCATGGCGTATGAAATGTAATGTAGATAAATGTGAGGTGATCTGCTTTGGTAGCATCCAGAAGGCAGATTAATATCTGAATGGTGATTGATTTGGACAGTGGGAAATGCAAAGAGACTTGGGTGTCTTTGTATGCCAGATGCTGAAAGAAAGCAAGCAGGTGCATCAGGTGGTGGAAAAAGCAAACAGCCTTTGTAGTGAGAGGATTCAAGCACAGGAGCAGGGATATCTGTTCCAATCATGCAGGGCCTTGGTGAGACCATACCTGGAGTATTGTATGCAGTTTTGGTCTCTTTATCTGAAGAAGGATGTTTTGGATATACAGAGTTGCAACAAAAGGTTATCAGACTGACTCCTGGGGTGGCAGGACTGATGTATGAAGAGAGATTGAATCAGTTATGACAATATTCACTGGATGTATTTTTTGGAGTATATTTAAATAATAGTCTGCATTTTGATTTTTCCTACCAAAGTGCATGACCTCACACTTTCCTGCATTAAACTCCATCTGCCAAGTTTTTGTTCAGGCACTCAACATATCTAAATCTCCTTACTGATTCCTTATATCCTTATCACAACATACTCACTCATTTATTTTTATATCATCAGCAAGTTCAAGTTATTATATTTTGCCCCCTCCTGCAAATCATTAATATCGATGGTAAATAATTGAGGCCCTAGTACTGATCTTCATGGCACTCGATTAGTCACATCTTTCAACCTGAAAATACACACTAGTCTTGATTGTCTCCTGTATGTTAACGAATCCTTAATCCTTGCTAACAAATTACCCCCAATACTGCAAGCTTTTGTCTTGTGCAATAACCTGTTAAGTGGCAAATAGAAACCCATATACATGACAGCTACTGGCTCCCTTTATCAACTCTGCTTGTTATATGCTCAAAGAACTGCTCCTGCTCCAATTTTCTGTTTCTGTGTTTCTATAGTCCCGCCATTCAAGGGATTAATGTGGTGAATTTCTGCTGAACTCCCTGAATGGGACGGGTACATTTCCTTATATAAGGAGACCAGAACTGTACACAATACTGCAGATGAGGTCTCACCAAGGCTGTATACGCCTGCAGTAAGACATCTTTATTTCTGTACTGAGAATCTGTTGGAAATTATTGTCAACATATCATTTGCATTCCAAATTGCTTTCTTCCCCATGCCTCCTCGTTTTTAGTGACTCATGAACGAGGACATTCAAATCCGTTTGAACACCCATATTTCCATTTAAGGAATATTGTGCCTTTTTTTTGCTATTCTGTCATGTTCTAACTTATTCATTCAGCCAGGCCAGGTCCTCTTAAAGCCTCCTGGTATCCTTTTCATAACTTACTTTTCCATCCAGTTTGGTGTCAAGAGCAAATTTGAAAATATTACAGTTTTCATCCAAGGCCTTTATGTGTGTTGTAAACAGTTGTGGACCAAGCACTGACCCTTTTTGTGCCCCAATGACAATATACCGTTATCCTAAGAATGATACGTTTGTTTCTACTCTACTTACTATCTATTAACCAACTCTCAATGCATTTTAGTATATCAATGCCATGAAGAATATTTTTATTTACTGAACATCAGTGTGAGACCTAATAAGAAACTTTCTGAAAATCCATATACACCACATCTACTGGATTTCTTGTGTATATGTTACGAGTAACATTTTGTAAAAAACTCCAAAGTGTTTCTCAAACATGATTTCCTTTTCTTAAGTCCATGTTAATTCTGCCCAATTTTATCATTATTTTCTAAATATTCAGTTATCACTTCCTTTATAATAGATTTTAACATTTTCCAACTGTTGACATCAATGTAACAGGTCTGTAGTTCTCCACTCTCATTGGGTTACTTTGCAATCTTCCAGTCAGCAGGAACCTTTCTAGAATCGATAGAATTACAGAAGATAAGTACCAATAAGTCCAAAGATGTACAGGTCAGGTAGATTGGCCATGCTAAATTTCCCCTAGTATCCAGGGATGTATAAGTTAGGTGGATTAGCCCTGGGAAATGCAGGGTTGCAGGGATAGGGTAGGAGTCTGGGTAAGATGCTCTTTGGAGAGTCAGTGTGGATTCAATGGGTTGAATGGCCTGCTTCCACACTGTTGGGATTTTGTGATTCTACATCCACTATCTCTTGCTGTTTCTTTTTAGCTCTTCAGATACACAAATCCCTTGTTCACCCAGTACTGCTGGAAGATTTTCTGTTTCTTCAATGTTACTATTCAGTTGCTCTGCCATTTCTCTACTCTCCAGAATAAACCCTCTATCCCACCTGCACTCTTTCTTGTTAATCTATTTCCTTTCACATGTGGATAGTAGCTTCTGCCGTTTGTCTTTATGTTCTTGCTGACTTGCTTTCATATTCTGTTTTCTCTTATCAGTTTCTGGATCTTTCTTTACTGGATCATAAATTACTCACAGTTCTCAGGCTTGCCACTATTTATGGTATTCCAATAAATCACTTCTTTGGATCTAAAGCAATTTTTAACCTCTGTCATTAACCATTCCCTGTGGGAGTTTGTACTTTCGAGGGATATATGTTGTAGACCTTGACTATGTCAAATCTCTTAGTATATTTTCCCAATCCACCATGGCTAACTTGCCCTCATACCCTCAGTTTCCTTGCTCAGATTTAATACTCTGGCTTCAGAAATAACTATGTTCCGTTCAAACTTGATTAAAATCTCGTATTGGTCACTTTCATCATTATAGAATACAAATTCAAAATAGACCAATCACTAGTTGGCTCCTCTCCGTGATGTTTCTGAAATCCTGTTGTTTCTAGGACACACTTCACAAGTTCATCCTTCACAGCATTAGTGCTGACTTGGTTAACCCAAACTATAAGCCAAAATTTGAAGTTGCCCATTATTACTATATTACCCCCAATATATTTTTAATGTCTTGATTTATATCATGTTGAACATTAGTACAGGTATTATAGTTTGGTATTTTGTGAACAATTCAGGGCAACACAGTGGCTCAGTGATTAGCACTGCTGCCTTACAGCACCAGGGACCTGGGTTCAATTCCACCCTTGGGCAACTGTCTGTGTGGAGTTTGCACATTCTCCCTGTATCTGTGTGGGTTTCCTCCGGGCACTCTGGTTTCTTCCCATAGTCCAAAGATGTGCAGGTTAGGTGGATTGGCCATGCTAAATTGGCCATAGTGTTCAGGGATCTGTAGATTAGGTGGTTTGTAGGGGATGGGTCTGGGTGGGATGCTCTGAGGGTCAGTGTGGTCTTGTTGGGCTGAATGGCCTGTTTTCATACTGTAGGGATTCTATGATTCAATTCCCACTAATGTTTACTTCCAGATGTTGTTTCTTAGCTACACCCATACGAATCTACATTTTGATCCTTTGATCTAAGGTCCTTGCAAAGAGTAGGGGTAAATGGGTGTTTTTCTGGTTGGCGGTCAGTGGCTAGTGGTGTGCCTTAGGGATCAGTGTTGGGACCTCAATTGTTTACAATTTACATAGATGATTTGGAGTTGGGGACTAGGTGTGGTGTGTCAAAATTTGCAGATGACACTAAGGTGAGTAGTAGAGCAAAGTGTGCAGAAGACACTGAAAGTCTGCAGAGGGATGTAGATAGTCTAAGTGAGTGGGCAAAGGTCTGGCAGATGGAGTACAATGTTGATAAATGTGAGGTCATCCATTTTGGTAGGAATAACAGCAAAATGGACTATGTTTTAAATGGTGAAAAATTGCAGCACACTGCTGTGCAGAGGGAATTGGGTGTCCTTGTGCATGAATTGCTGAAGGTGGGATTGCAGGTGCAGCAAGTGATTAAAAACGCAAATGGAATTTTGTCTGCCATTGCTCGAGGGATGGAGTTTAAAAACAGGGAGGCTATGCTGCAGCTGTATAGGGTCCAGGTGAGGCCACACATGGAGTATTGTGTGCAGTTTTGGTCTCCTTACTTGAGAAGAGATATACTAGCACTGGAGGGGTGCAGAGGAGATTCACTTGGTTGATTTCAGAGTTGAGAGGGTTGGATTATGAGGAGACACTGAGCAGACTGGGATTATACTCATTGGAATTCAGAAGAATGAGGGGAGCTCTTATAGAAACATATGAGATTATGAAGGAAATAGATAAAGTGGAGGCAGGGAGGTTGTTTCCGCTAGCAGGTGAAACTAGGACTAGACGGCATCGCCTCAAAATAAAGGGAAGCAGATGTAGGACTGAGGTCAGGAGGAACTTCTTCACCCAAAGGGTTGTGAATCTGTGGAATTCCCTGCCCAGTGAAGTGGTTGAAGCTATCTCACTGAATGTTTTTAAGGCAAGGCTAGATAAATTTTTGAACAGTAAAGGAATTAAGGGTTATGGTGAGTGGGCGGGTAAGTGGAGCTGAGTCTCAAAAAGATCAGCCATGATCTTATTAAATGGTGGGGCAGGCTCAAGGGGCCAGGTGGCCTATTCCTGCTCCTAGTTCTTATGTTCTTATGTCCTCTTTTACCAATGTACTGATGTTATAGCTTTTCGGAAGTGCTATGCCACCTTTTCTTCTTTTATTACTTATTCTCCTTAAGTAGAAGTATTCTATCATCTCCCCAGACCTGCAAAGGACCTCTACTGCTTTTTATTCTATACAAGATCCATACCCTCAACCAATGCTTTTTCTTCACCTTATTGGACATCAAGGATCGTAAGTACACCAAACTTGCTCGTGCTTACCTCCAAACTCAGACTTCCTCCACTACCCTAGGACCTAAACCCGATGCATGACCTCATCCTTAATTCACCCAATGCCATTAATCACGTGGTCGCGTTGGCCGCTGCCCCTAACATTGCCGCCAAAGCTGCTTCCACCACTGATGCCGCCAACAACGCCACTCCCACCACTAACAACGTCACTTCCGCTGCCGACAGCGACACTTCCGCTGCCAACACCACCAATGCCGCCGATGCTGACAACATCACTTCCACTGCTGCTGCCAACAATGTCACTTTCGTTTCCTCCAACATTACCATTCCCATCACACACCCACTCCCAAGACAGTCTCAACCCCCACTCTCAGCTCCAACTCTACACCTAGCCCCAAGCCCTGCCAGGTATTCACCATCCCCCCACCGACCTCCCCCTCACTGAGGATGAACGGTCAGTCCTCTGCAAAGGACTCACCTTCATTCCCCTGTGCCCACACATTAACGAGTTCTGCACATGTCAGGACGTCGAACTCTTTTTATGCCGCCTCTGCATCCTCACCAATTTCTTTGACTAGGAGTCTAAACCACCTTCTGCAAACCCCTTTTCCCACCTCCAACAAACCCCAACCTCCTGGACACCATCCCACAGCCTCTTACCCTCCCTCGACCTTTTCATCTCAAACTGCTGTCACAACATTGATCGCCTCAACCTCTCCACCCCTCTCACTCACTCCAACCTCTCCCCAACAGAATGCGCAGCCCTCCACTACCTCCACTCCAACCCCAACCTGACCATTAGACCCACGGATAAGGCGGGGTGCGGCGGTGGTATGGCATACTGACCTCTACATTGTGGAGGCTAGGTGCCAACTCTCCTACACCTCCTACCAGCCCCTTGATTATGACCCCACCCCTGAACACTAAACCATTATCTCCCAGACCATGAATAACCTCATCATCTCAGGAGACCTCCCACCCATAGCCTCCAAACTCATCGTTTCTAAACCGCGCACCACCTAGTTCTATCTCCTTCCCAAAATCCAAAAAACCTGACTGTCCCAGTGAACCCATTGTCTCTGCTTGCTCCTGCCCGACTGAACTCATCTCCACTTACCTTGACTCCATTTTCTGTCCCTCTCCCCATCCAGGAACTCCCCATCCATGTTTGAGACACTACCCCCACCCTCCACCTCCTCCAAGACTTTCAGTTCCCCAGCCCCCAACAACTCATCTTCACCATGGAGATCCAGTCGCTGTACATTTGTATCCCCCATGCAGATAGCCTAAAAGCCCTCCGCTTCTTCCTCTCTCGCAGGCTCAGCCAGTCCCCCTCCACCGACACCCTCATTCACCTAACTTATCCTTACCCTCAACAACTTTTCCTTTAACTCCTCCCACTTCCTACAAACTGAAGAGGTGGCTATGGCCACCCATATAGATCTGAGCTATGCTTGCCTCTTCATAAGATACATGGAACAGTCTCTCTTCCACTGTTACACTGGCACCATCCATCACCTCTTCCTCTGTTACATTGATGACTGTATTGGCGCTGCCTCATTCTCCCATGAGGAGCTTGAACAGTTCATCAACTTTACTAGCATCTTTCACCCCAACCTCAAATTCACCATGACCATCTCCAATATCTCCCTCCCCTTCCTGGAGCTCTCTGTCTTCATCTCTGGTAATCATCTCAGCACCGACGTCTATTTCAAACCCACTGACTCCCACAGCTACCTGGACTACACATCCTCTCACCCACCGTCCTGCAAGGATGCAATCCCTTACTACCAATTCTTCTGCTTCTGTCGTATCTGCTCCCAAGATGGATTGTTCCATTCCCAGACATCCCAGATGTCCTCCTCCTACTTTAAGGACTGCAACTTCCCCTCCTCCTTTGATTCATAATACCCTCAACCACATTGTTTGCATTTCCTGCACTTTTGCCCACAAACCCCCTCCTCCCAACAAACATAAGGACAAGAGACCACTTGTCCTCACATACCAGCCCACCAACCTCCGCATCCAGCACATCATCCTCCAGCGCTTCCGCCACCTGCAATCCGACCCCACTACCAAAGAGATATTTCCGTTCCCACCCCAATCTGCCTTTTGTAGGGACCGCTCACTCCGTGACTCCCTCATCTGCTGTACACTCTGCTCCGATCCCACCACACTCATCAACTTTCCCTTCAACCGCAGGAGGTGCTACACCTGCCCCTACACCTCCCCTCTCACCGCCGTCCAAGGCCGCAGACAATCTTTCCAAATCCGACATCACCTGTACATCATCCAACCTAGTCTACCGTATCCATTGCTCCTGATGTGGTCTCCTCTATATCGGTGAGACCAAGCGCAGACTCGATGACTGATTCGTGGAGCATCTGCACTCTGTACGCTATAATCAACAACACTTTCCAGTTGCCAACCATTTTAACTCCCCCTCCCACTCCCTTGGTGACATGTCCATCCTGGGCCTCATCCAGTGTCACAACGACGCCACATGCAAACTGTAGGAACAGCGCTCATGTTCCACCTCGGGAGCCTACCGCCTGATGGCCTAAATATAGAATTCACCAGTGTCAAAATCTCCCCACCCCCCGCATCATCCCATGTCTCATTCACAGTGCAGTCCCCAGTTACATGGCATGGTGGCCCAGTGGTCAGCACTGCTGCCTCACAGCACTGGGATCAGCTTTGATTTCAGTCCTCCCCCTCATCCCCATCTCCTTGACCTGACACAACCTGTCCATCTTCTCTCCCACCTATCTGCCCCACCCTTCCCACTGACCAATCCCTACAACTCCCTACCTGCATCCACCTATCACCATCCCACTTACCTACCCCCAGCCCCACCCCCCTTCCTCTATTTATTTCCGAGCTCCCTTCCTCTTCCCTAGTCCTGATGAATGGTCCCAACCTGAAACATCAACTTTCCAGTTCCTCTGATGCTGCCTGACCTGCTGTGTTCCTCCAGCTCCACACTGATTTGATACTCACCTTCCTGACCTGGAAATATATTGCAGTTCCTTCAGTTGGGTAAAAATGTTGGAATTTCCTCCCAAATGGCATTGTGAGTCTGACATGTAGTTCAAAAAGGCAGCTTCTCAAGGGCAACTAGGGATGGGCAATAAATGGTGGTCATCCTATGAGTGAATGGAAAAACACTGGCACTAGGCAGCCAACATAGCCTTCTAGATTCTTGATCTTTGCTGCAGAGACTAGTAACTTACTATATTCCCCTTCCATCACTACATTCCTTTTTGCTTCGACAACTTGAACGACTTCCTGAATCATGGTGCCATTGAAAGTTAGCTCATTCACTCTGCAGTCCCCAGTTACATGGCATGGTGGCCCAGTGGTCAGCACTGCTGCCTCACAGCACTGGGATCAGATTTGATTTCAGTCCTAGGTGACTGTCTGTGTGGAGCTTGCACGTTCTCCTTTCTCTGCATGGGTTTCCGCCAAGTGCTCTGGTTTCCTCCCACAGTCTAAATATGTGCAGTTTAGTTGAATTGATTATTCCTAATTGCTCTTTAGTGTCCAGGGATGTGCAGGTTAGATGGATTAGCCAGGATAAATGTGGGTTGCGGGGCTAGGTTGGGACACTTAGTCTGGGAGGGATGCTCTTTGGAGGGTCTGCGCAGACTCAGTTGGCCAAATGGCCTGTTTCCACACTGTAGGGGTTCTATGATTCTACATCCAAACAAGCTGAAACAACCTTAAATCCAGTGGATAATTGCAAAGACTGAGGCTGTTGTGCTACTCCCCTTTGCATCCCCTTAACTGCCTTACTTACAGATAGACTCATCCGTCATTGACTACTGACCAAATTACGAGAACCTATCATAAGCAATATAACTGCTTTGTCAAACAGAACATCCAGGTAATTACTCCCAGCCTGATCCGTCACAGTGTCTGCATCTTGGCCTCCAGTTCAAAAGTTCTGAGCTATGTTGGTGCAGACTTGATGGGCCAAAGAGCCTTTTTTGCACTGTATGAATCTATGAATCTAAAATTTCTCTAGCCACAAGCACTTACTGCAGATGTGGAAGCATCAAGAAACACAAACATATTGCAGTCATAATCTATCAACTTTCCTGCCATCCTTAATTTATTTGAATTCACTACTTTATTCAATTATTTATTTTCCTTTTTAATATATTTATTCATCTTCTCATCAGTTCCTATGCTATTATGAACATTAAGAACAGAATAGATCTTAACATCAAATCTCACCAAATAGTTTGCTTCCTCTCCGTGGTTCAGTAAAAATCAATCTCGAGAGGTGAAAAAGTTAGAAAAAGCAAAGGAGGCCTCCTTCCCTCTTTCCACTCTTCTCCTTTTCCTTTTTCCCTTGAATCATGCTAAACGCCAAATCTCAAACACTCTGTTCAAAGATGAACAGAGCGTGCTTGGCTTGATATGCTTCTGAAACAAAAAATCCAGCAGACCCCAATTATAGAGAAAATGGTCACAGCTACCATTCTCAATAATCTAACTTCAACTGCTTTTCCAGTGGAGACCTTGTAAAAGACTACTTAAGGTTGTGAAATTGAGAATTGAAACACTAGATCTCAGGTAAGTATTAAATACAAACAAAAAGTAGATTTGACAAAGAGACTTCCATACTCACGAACAGCTGCCAACCAGTGCTAATTGTTTTCTTCAGCCCCTTTGACTCTCGTTCTGCTGTTTTTAATGCAATCTTTCTTAATTTATTTTAAGTGATATTACTCAATGTAGTATTGAGATAATTGGAGTCACAATAGAAAATCTTATCCTCTTAATCTCCTGTCAGCAGCTTTTATTTGCAGAATCATAAATTATTACATAGAACTTACAGCACAGAAACTGATCATTAACACAACTGTGCCCCTGTAAATGTTCCACAAGAGACTCTTCACATTCCTTTCATAGAATTCCTACAGTATGGAAACAGGCCCTTTGGCCCAACAAGCCCACACTGAACCTCAGAGCAACTCATCCAGACCCATCCCCTGAAACCTACCTAATCTAAACATCCCTGAACACTATGGGCAATTTAGCATGGCCAATCCATCTAGCCTGCACATCTTTGGACTGTGGGAGGAATCCCACACAGACATGGGAAGAATGTGCAAACTCCACACAGACAGTTGCACAAGGGTGGAATCAAACCTGGGTCCCGGGTGCTGTGAGGCAGCAGTGCTAACCACTGAGCCACCGTGCCACCCCCAAACCACACCAATTTGCAAAGCCTTTTCTCTCTGTTTTGTGCTTATTTAGCTTCTCCAATTCATATCAGCTACTTCATGGTTACAACTTTTGTTGGCAAAGAAGTATTTCCTGAATTCTTATTGGATTTATTAGAATCTACTTCTGTATCTCTTAGTTTTGGAATCCTCACAAGTGGACGCATCTCTAAGTCTTCCAAATCAAAATTCTTCATGATTTTAATACCTGTACAAAGTCATCCATCTGCCTTCTCTTTACAAGTGAAAAGCATCCTCACCCCTCAGTTGTTCCTGATGGCTATAATGTCTTCATTCAAGAACTATCCTTATAAATCTTGTTTTTGCATCTTGTCCAGTACCTCCTCAACTCTTTGTAATATAGGTACCAGAACTATTACGCAGTCCTTGAAGTGTTGTCTAAGAAATATACTATCCCTTTTGATTCTATTTCTCTATAAATTACTTTATTTATGTTGTGATCCTGCTAATTTGTGAGGCTACTTGTAATGATTAGGAAATACCTATCCCTACATCCCTTTCATCCTTTCTGTATTCAGACTCTAGTTATCCAACACAAATGTAGCCTCCATATTCCTCGTATCAAAGTGTCCCAATGGATAATTAGGATCCATTATCCTAATAGATAATTGTTGCAAAGCTGGGTAGAGTATTTGTGGACTGGGAGGCAGGACATTAGAATTTGGTGTTTTTAAAGTATTGGTATTTGTGAAATGCTAGGGGAAAGCATTATGTGGTCCCTTTAAAAGATTGTGCTTTTTCTATGCTTGGAGATGTCTGTGAGTAGCTTGAAAGCTTGCAAATACAGAAAGCACCTGAATCAAAACATTTGTATCAAAAGGCCAGGCCTTTTTACCAAGACAACGGGTTTGTGAATTTAGCCAGTCAATTTGAACCAGGCACTTAGATACCAAAAACCCATTAAATTTGAATCTGATGGTTTTGACAA
Organism: Rhincodon typus; assembly: GCF_021869965.1. Classification (NCBI taxonomy): domain Eukaryota; kingdom Metazoa; phylum Chordata; class Chondrichthyes; order Orectolobiformes; family Rhincodontidae; genus Rhincodon; species Rhincodon typus. The sequence goes on along the minus strand of NC_063340.1, from coordinate 27,795,242 downwards.
CCTAGGACCAATCAAATTATAAGAAATTGATATGTCTTCAGAGGTACAAAAGAATGGGGCAGTTGGAAAGTTGGCAGAGCTAACTGCTGTCTGCTAGAGATAACAGCTCTCAGTTCTTAAAGAAAGCACCATCTATTCACAATGGTACCACGGCACTCTTAGCTAAGATTCTTGACAGAAGAATTGACAGAGAAAGCGTTCCTGACACAAGAATCGATAGAAAAGACACAGAACATTCTGGAAGATGTAACCTGGCTATAATTTTGAGAGACAGAATTCTATTGTTTTGATATATAAGCGAGACTTGTATTTATTGGAACATTTGAATCTTGCATTAGTTTGGGATAATTAGTAGTTAGAAGAGATTTGTTTGGTTTGTTAATAGTTTAGTTAATTTGTTCACTGTTAGAGTTAGATAAATAATTGTTACTTGTTGATTGTAAAGTGAGTGTCAGGGATTTATTTGATTTAACCACTAGAAGTTGCTGAAAGATAGGTTACACCCCTTTTCACACTCCTTTTAATAGATTATAGGGTGAGGTACTTCTGTTTGGGTGTTTTGGCTTTGGTTCTTGGTGGGGGCGGGTCAACTTTTGCTTTATAACAGATTCGGGGCTCGGGTCTGGGATCTGGCCAGCTCAGGTCTGGGATTTGGGATTCGGGAGGTTGGGACAGATCTGAATGGATCTCAAGAGATCTGGACAGATTTGAACAGATTTAGGGTGCCAGAGCTCCCAGCAGACTTAAATAGACTTGGGGACTAGTGTCCTAGATCTTTAAACAAAACCTGCTGAGAAGTGGAAAATCTGTTTAATTTTGGTTGCTTGTTATTGTTTAAATTAAATGTGACGTAATGGCTGTTTCAGTCTCTAAGAGTTTTCTGGGGGTGGGCAGAAGTGACTTTGGGAGTTTTACAAAAGGTAAGCAAGGAAAAACTGCAAGAATTGGCAGACAAGCTGGAGTTGGGATTGCCTTTGCCTGTGAGAAAAAAAAAAGGTGATTACAGCTTGACATTAAAATTTGCTGGACACGCCATCAGAATATTTGGAAATGGCTAGAATTCAATTGCAGATGAAGCAACTTGAACAGGAAAGGGAACTGAAACTGTTGGAATTACAGTTACAAGCAGAGAAAAGACAAAAAGTAAAAGAGAGTTTGAACTTCAAAAGTTGCAAATTAGACAAGATAGCAGACTTAAAATAATGGAAATGAAGTTAGAAGATAGCTTTAGAGAGGAGGAGAGTGATGATGAACAGACCCATCATAGCCAAAGACCTGATATAGATATATACAAATATGTCAAAACATTACCAGAATTTGATGAAAAATATGTAGAAGTCTTTTTCATTTCCTTTTGAGAAATTGGTTAAACAGATGAACTGGCCAGAGACTTTGTGGTAATGTTAATTCAGACCAAGTTGGTAGGCAGGGCTGGTGAGGTGTTAGCAGTGCTGTCAGAGGAGTTGTCAGGAGAATATGAAGAAGTAAAAAAGGCTATTTTGAGTGCCTAAGATTTAGTACTAGAAGCATATAGAGAACGGTTCAGAAATGTAAGAAAGGAACCACGTCAGACTTATGTTGAATTTGAAAGAATTAAACAGAGCAACTTAGATGGATGAGAGCATTAAAAATACAAAAGACAGTTAAGGATCATAAAGATGTTATTCTGCTGGAGGAGTTCATAAAACTCACTTCCAGAAGTGATAAGAACTCATGTTGAGGAACAGAAAGTTAAAACAGCAAGAAGAGCTGCAGAGATGGTGGATGAATACGCATAAGTGCATAAATCGAAATCTGTCTTTCGTCAGCAATTTCATTCCATGAGGGATGGAAATTGGGAAAGAGGGAGCTCCTTCAATGAAAAACAAAAAGTAGGTCACACTGGGAACAGAGTACCACATGTGAAAGAAATTACTCAAGAGGGTCAAAAAGAGGTTAAAGACCTCAGCTGTTTTTATTGCAATGAGGTGGGACACACAGAGTCACAGTGTTGCTGGTTTAAGAAAGGTACTGGGAAAAAGTATGTGGTAAAAGAGGATAAACCAGTGGGATTAGTTGAGGTGGTGAAGGAAATCTGAAGAGAAGTTGAAGAGCCACAGGAGAGTGCTGGGCCCAGTCATGGGCTTGATATTAAAATAGCGCCCAGTCTTTTCAAAGACTTCACCTGTGTGGGGAATGTTTACTCAGTTAGAACAAAGGGAGTAGAAAAGAAGTTAAAATATTGAGAGATACAGAAGCTGGTCAATCTCTAATAGTAAGAGATGAAAATATTTGCTCTCCTTCTGAAATATTGCTTGAGAATGATAATCTGTGGAATAAATGGAGAGAGAATTAGTGTTCCCCTGTGTAAGATGATGTTAGATAGTCCATTTAAGACTGGGGAGGTGATGGTGTGATTGAAAATTGGCTATTCCAGGAATGCGGTTTGTTCTTAGAAATGATATGGGTAAAGACAAAAAAACTGCAGATGCTGGAATCCAAGGTAGACAAACAGAAGTCTGGAAGAACACAGCAAGCCACGTAACATCTGAAGGAAAGGAGAAGTCAACATTTCAGATATTACCCTTCTTCAGGACTGGATGTGGGGGTAGGGGAAGCTGCAGATAAAGTGGGGGGAGGAGGGTACCAGACACCACCATTCCGCTACCCCCTACCCCTCACTCTTGTTGACTTTTTTTCTCCAGATACTGCCTGGCTGTGTTCTTCTAGCCTCCTGTTAGTCAACCTTGGAAATGATATAGCTGGATCACAGGTGGGATTGATAGTTAAAATGCCAAAAGAAAACCAGGGAACTGTGGAGTTAAAAGGAAAATAACCTGGAATTTTTCCAGAGTATGTATATAATAAAGCCTACTCGGAAAAGAAATCGGAATGTATTCCAGAATGCTATTACCTTAAGGATAAAATCTTAAAACGGAAATAGGGACCTTGGCAGGTTAGTGCAGATGGGAAATGGGCAGAAGTTCACCAGACTGTGTTGCCAATAGAGTACAGACATGAAGTATTGCGGGTAGCCCACAAATTACCTATGGGAAGTCATCTAGGAGTGAGGAAGACTAAGATACAGGCTAAGATACAGAAGCATTTCTGTTGGCCTGGATTACATAAAGTTGTGGTTGAATTTTGTCGTACCTTTCATATGTATCAGATGGTAGGAAAGCCACAGGCAGTGATAAAACCAGCGCCTTTGATGCCAATTCCTGCATTTGAAGAACCTTTTACATGAGTTATAATTGATTGTGTGGGTTCTCTCCCTAAAACCAAAAGTGGAAACCAGTATTTGCTAACCATAATGGATGTGTCTGCAAGGTTTCTGGAGGCAATTCCATTATAGAATGTCAAGGCAAAAAAGGTTGTGGAGGAGTTGCTTGCTTTCTTTATCTGTTAAGGCATACCCAGGGAGATTCAGTTAGACCAAGGGTCCAGTTTTACTGCCAAATTATTTAAGAAGGTCATGGATAGTTTAGGCATCAAACACTTTAAATCAAATGCGTACCATCCTGAATTAGCTAGACAACATTTGAAGGTGGCACAGCACCTAACAAAGCAAGAAGCAGATAAGAAATCTAAAATTCGTAATTTTGCCTATCGGGTTAAAGCATTAGTGCTGTTACCAGTGGTAGGAGATCCCTTCAAAGGAAGTTTTAGTGGACCCTATCAGATTGAGTGGAAGTTAAATCAAGTGAATTATCTGGTAAAGGTGCCAGATAGGAAAAAAATTTATCGGGTATGTTATGTGAACATGCTGAAACCTTATTATGACAGGGAAAAGGAACCGGAGAAACAGGTATTAGTTACAGCTACTCAGAGTGAGAAATCAAATCCAGACAATATGGATTTTGATGTGTCTCAGAATAAATTGAATAATGAGGAAGTCCTTAAGGAATGGGATAGGTGGTGAACTATCTGTCCCAAGAGCAGAGAGCTGAATTGAAAGACTTGTTGCAGTTCCATGAGGACATATGTAGAAATCGAATGGGGAGGACTAATGCCATTGTACATGAGGTTGACTTAGGGAATGGTGTTCTGATAAAACAATACCCCTACAAGCTTAATCCTCCCAAAGCAGCGCAGGTTCAGAAGGAAGCAGAAGCGATGTTCCAAGAAGACATCATTGAACCGAGTCAAAGTGAGTAGAGTTTGCTGATCGTGTTTGTTCCCAAACCTGACAGTACTCAATGATTCTGCATAGATTATTGGAAGGTCAACGCCATAACCAAATCTGACTCATACCTAATTCTGTGGCTGGAGGACTGTGGAGAAAAAATAAGACAAGCCACTTACATCACAATGTTGGACTTACTTTGCAGTTGTTGGCAAGTATTTTTGTTGGAGAGAGCGAGAGAGGTTTTGGCTCTTGTAATCCCAAATGGGCTATATCAATTTAAAATAATGCCCTTTGGATTGAAAAATGCACCAGCCACTTTTTTTTTTACAATCCCTACAGTGTGGAAACAGGCCGTTCAGCTCAACAAGTCCACACCGACCCACAGAGCATCCCACCCAGACCCATCCCCCTATAACCCACCTAACCTGCACATCCCTGAATACTATGGGCAATTTAGCATGGCCAATCCACCTAACCTCACATCTTTGGACTGTGGGAGGAAACCAGAGCACCCAGAGGAAACCCACGCAGACATGGGGAGAATGTGCAAACTCCACACAGACAGTTGCCCAAGGGTGGAATCAAACCCAGGTCCCTGGTGCTGTGAGGCAGCAGTGCTAACCACTGAGCCACTGTGCAGCCCAATGGTTGTTTTCAAAGGCTTATGAACAGATTTGTTGCAGGATTGACTAACTGTGCCATCTACATAGATGACTTAGTGATCTTTAGCCATTTGTGGAAAGATCACATGGAGCATTTGGCAGAACTCTTTGAGAGACTACAGAAGGCAAAGTTAGTCATCAGTTTGGCAAAAACAGAATTCGTGAAGGCAGAAGTGACATTCTTAGGATACAACGTCAGACATGGACGGATGACACCCAGAAATGTGAAGACAAAGGCTATTGAGGAATTTCCAAGAGCTTCCTCAAAGAAGGAAGTGCTACAATTTTTAAGATTGAGCAGATTCTACAGGAAATTTGCACCAAACTTTAGTAACGTGGTGGCACCGTTGATGGATTTGTTAAAAAAACACCTCTGGGTGCTCCGGTTTCCTCCCACAGTCCAAAGATGTGAGGTTAGGTGGATTGGCCATGCTAAATTGCCCATAGTATTCAGGGATGTGCAGAACAATGCTAAGAGGCATTTGAGAATTTAAAAGCAGTGTTAACCACTGCACCAGTTTTAGCCATGCCATATTTTTTGAAACCCTTGAAAATCACCATCGACAGAAGCGATATAGGTGTTGGAAGTATGTTGTTACAGGAGGATGATTGTGGAATTGAAAGGCCAATCAGGTATTTTCCAAAAAAAAACTCAATGATCCACCATAAAAGATATTCAACCATTGAATAAGAGTTATTGAGTTTGGTACTGGCCTTGCAACATTTTAATGTTTAAGTTGGAAACAATGCATCAGAAACAGTTGTGTATACTGATCATAATCTTTTGACATTTCTGGAAAGACTTAAGGACAAGAACACCAGATTATTTCATTGGAATCTCATGTTACAAGCATTTAATTTACAGGTTGTACATGTTGTGGGTCATGAAAATGTTATTGTAGATGCTTATATAAAATAGAAACAATAGTGTTCAATGTTATAGATAAATGGATTTAGTTTAAAACGTTTAACTCTCAATTAATGAGCTATGGGTCTAACAATGTAATGGAGTTAAGGTTTTAGAAAAAAAAAGCCATCTTTTCATAATGATGGTTCATTTTTTTCTTAAGGGGGGAGGTGTTGCTAAGTTGGGTAGAGTATTTGTGGATTGGGAGGTAGGACATTAGAATTTGGTGCCTGTAAAATATTGGTTTTTCTAAAATGCTAGAGGGGAAAGCTTTGCATAATCCCTTTAAAATATTGTGTGTTTTCTATTCTTGGAGATATCTGTGAGTAGCTTGAAAGTTTGCAAGTATAGAGAGAACCCAAATTGAAACATTTGTATCGAAAGGCCGTACCATTAGCAACATTGTTACCAAGATAACACGTTTTGAATTTAGCCAATCAATTTGAACCTGGCACTCAGATACCAAAAAATCTATCGAATTTGAATCTGATGATTTTGACAACTGAGGACCAATCTGATTGTAAGAAATTTATATGTCATCGGGGTATAAAAGAAAGGGGCAGTTGGAAAATTGGTGGAGCTAACTGCCATCTGCTAGAGATAACAGCTCTCAGCTCTTAGAGAAAGCACCATTTATTCACAACAGTACCACGACACTCCTAGCTAAGATTCCTGACGGAAGAATTGACAGAGAAAGCATTCCTGACACAAGAATCAACGGAGAAGACATGGAACATTCTGGAAGATGTAACCTGACTGTAATTTTGAAAGATTACTTTCTATTGTTTTGTTATATGAGTGAGACTTGTATTTATTGGAACAGCATACGATTAGAATCTTGGTGTTATTCAGGAATAGTTAGTAGTTAGAAGAGATTTGTTTGGTTTGTTAATCGTACAGTTAATTTGTTCACTGCCAGAGTTAGATAAGTAAACTGTTCCTTGTTGATTGTAAAGTGAGTGCCAGGGATTTATTTGATTTAACCACTAGAAGTGCTGAAAGACAGCTTACACCCCTTTTCACACTCCTTTTAACAGATTATAGAGCGAGGTGCTCCTCTTTGGGTGTTTCTGTTTTGGTTCTCAGAGGGAGAGGGTCAACGTCCACTTTATAGCATAATCCATTAGAATGGATTTTTGTAAACAGGCGATTAGGATATGTGTGGCCATTGGAGTTGGAATAGAACCGGAACTTAAAATGGTGATTGCACAGGAGGTCTTTTGACCCATTGAGTTTGTGCCAGCTATCTGCAAGGGCAATTTAGCTAATTCAAATGTTTACCAAATTTGGTTTGAAAACCACAGTTGAATCAGACTTCACTGTTTTTCTTTGGGCAGAGCATTGCTTATCATAATCATACCTTGGATAAAAACCTTTACCTCATGTAACTTTTAGTTCTTTTACCAATCACTAAACCTGTGTCCTGTAGTTCTCAATGTTATTATCGTATGATTGTTACATAATTCTAGTGGTAGTAGCTAACTTAATCTTGCAACAATATGCGATTCCCTGGCATCCTGTCAGCAGGTGTCCTGTCATCATCTTCATCATTTGCCTCCTTGTCATTGGAATCATCCATAGATGTGTACTCATGAAGGTGCATTCTTGTTCCTTCTGTAGTTCCAAATGTTGCTGCTCTACTGCAGTTCATTCTGTAGATTCTGGCTGGTTGAAAAGATACCTTCAAATCTGTCGTGAGCACGTGGAATGCTTGCTCAATCCACATCTGACCACATGCCAGATGACTTTGTCGCATTGCTCTAGGGCTTCATTGGGAGTCTCAAGGGTATCCTTTGTGTGTATCCCTATTTCTTATCCGTCACTCCTTCAGTCTGCTTGCAGTTGCAAAGGGTTTTGGGAGCTTGGATTGGAACAGAATGATGGCAACTCCATGGATGATCCTATTTTGTGTTTGCACACCAGATGGGGAGGAGACCCCAGTGCTTTACGAGTCCTCAGTTGATTTTGGGCACATGGTTTACCAAGTAGGTGCAGTCAATGACTCTTCATTCCCATTTGAACCCTATTGGAAACACAAACCTGACAGCCCGCTCTTCCTGTTTGGTCATTCGCAGCAAACAATTTCCACTGAGTAAAGCCTTTTTTACTTATTTGTGCCACCTGAAGATCCTGGATAAGTGTCTGAAAGGATGTGGAGGCAATGATTTGCAGAGCCACTGTTCATGGCTTACCAGCATATTCCGCAAGGAGTACTACAATCTTAGTGTCTGCAATTACAAGTCAAGGCAGCTAAGCCATCCTTTACCAAGATAGCGCCTCCTTTGAGCTAAACCTTAGTACCTTAGTGTTTTCCTTTCTGTGCTGTTCGCCCATTTACGCTGGCCACCTGCAGATCTCTCTATAGCTGCCTGTCCTACTTGAACCCGGCTCCTTGAACCGGGTCCAATATAAAGCAGCCGAGACAATACTCAGGCATTAACCTCTCACTACGTGTTATACTGTTGATGAAACTTTTCCCAGTGGAATGATTTAATTAGTTATTTGCTCAATTGCAAATCTAATCCAAATCCTTACAAAAATGGGTCATTGCATTCTCTGTCCATCTTCCTATGGTTTTAGTATCTTTGTCTTTCTTTTAGACAAGAAAATAAAAGGGAGAAACACGCTGATCCTTGATCCAGCACCTATCTACAGCCTGACACCAGACACTGGGAATGGGAAGTAATAATTCTTCAGGTTAGAGTTCCGGTGAGACGGGTCCCAGAGTGAAAAACAAACACCGAGCAGCCATCAAAGTACAGCCTGGCAATGACAATGGGATCAAAAGAAGTTTCAATTGGGAAGTGGGGTAAGTTTATACCACTGCAGTAATAGAAAGCTGGGGATCTTAAAGGCGCAGAAACATCCGGAAGATGGGGCAACAATAATAATTTATGTTTATATATACGTATATATCAAAATGTTCCCAGACAGTTTCACATTCTCTTTCTCCAATTCCTCCACCTCTCTGTTCTATTTCCACTCCCCTGTCATCCTTGTACATCCACCTCCTCCCCTCAGAAGCTCCTCATACCCACTCAACCCCACTCCCACCCTCTGATCCTCAAGTGGCCCAGGAGGGGACAGCACCATGGGCAATTAGGGGGAGGTTGTCTCACACCAGGATCACGGTGGACACTGCGCTCTGCTGTGCTATGGCACAAAGATCCAGCACTGAAATTCCAACGACATCAGAGCGGGAGTCTGAGTCCATACAGCCATTTGCTTTGACTGTTGCTTTGACCACATTCTGGGTGCTGTCTGCCCAAATCTGCGTGTTTGCACTAACCCTTATGTGCCGGGGTACCTAACAACGGCTCCTTGTGCTGTTACTCTACATGCTCCCTTAAGGACTATTGAAATGCCTTTAGCTAAGAAAGCTTTGATAAGATCCCACATAAGTGATTAGCTTGTAAAATTAAAGTGCATGGGGTTGGGGGTAGTATACTGACATGGATAGAGAACTGGTTGTCAGCCAGGAAATAGATTGGGAATAAAGGGGTCTTTTTTTGAGTAGCAGGCAGCGACCAGTAGGGTACTACAGGGATATGTGTTTGGACCTCGGATATTCACAATATATATTCATGATTTAGATGAGGGAACTAAATATAATATCTCCAAGTTTGAAAACAACACAAAGCTAAGTAGGAGGGTGAATGAGGAGGATGCAGAGATACTTCACTGCAGTTTGGATAGATTGAGTGAATGGGCTAATGCATGCCATATAGAGTCATAGAGTCATACAGCATGGGAACAGACCCTTTGGTCCAACATGTCCATGCCAATCAAGTTTGCCAAGCTAAACTAGTCCCACATGCCTGCATTTGGCCCATATCCCTCTAAACTTTTCCTATTCAGGTATCTGTCCAAATGTATTTTAAATGTTGTAACTGTACCTGCATCTACCGCTTCCTCTGGCAGTTCATTCCACATATGAACCACCCTCTGTGTGAAAAAGTTGCTCTTAGGTCCCTTTTAAATCTTTCTCCACTCACCTTAAAAATATGCCCTCTAGTTTTGAACTCCCCTATCCCAGGGAAAAGAATTTTGCTGTTCACCTTATCTATGCCCCTCATGATTTGATAAACCTCTGTAAGGTCACCCCTCAACTTCCTATGCTCCAATGGAAAAAGTCCCAGCATATTCAGACTCTCATTTTGCTCAAACCCTCAAATCCTAGCAACATCCTAGCAAATCTTCTCTGAACTGTCTCCAATTTAATAACATCCTTCCTGTAGCAGGGAGACCAGAACTGTACAGTACTCCAAAATGGTCTCACCAACATCCTGTACAACCTCAACATGATGTCCCAACTGTACTCAATGGTCTGAGCAATGAAAGCAAGCATGCTAAATGCCTTCTCAACCACCCTGTCTACCTGTGTCACAACTTTCAAAGCACTATGTACCGGAACCCTTAGAGTTCGACAACACTGCCCAGGGCCCTATCATTATGTGTATAAGTCCTGCCCTGATTTGCCTTACCAAAATGCAACACTTCACATTTATCCAAATTAAACTCCATCCGTCACTCCTCAGCCCATTGGCTCAATTGATCAAGATCCCTTTGTAACCTTAGATAACTGTCTTCACTGTCTATTTTACCACTAATTTTGGTGTCATCTGCAAACATACTAACCATTCCTCCTAAATTCTCATTCAAGTTGTTTAAATAAATAACAGACAACAGTGGACCCAGCACCAACCCAGAGTACCACTGGCCACACTTCTCCAGTCTGAAAAACAACCCTCCACTACCACACTATGTCTCCTATTGCCAAGCTAATTTTGTATCCAATTGGCAAGCTCTCCCTGAATCCCATGTGATCTAACTTTACTAATCAGTCTACCATGTGGTACTTCGTCAAAGGCTTTACTAAAGTCCATACAGATAAAGTCTAGTGCTCTGCCCTCATCAATCTTTTTGGTCATGTCTTCATAAAACTCAATCAAGTGTAAGACATGATTTCCCATGCACAAAGCCATGCCAACTATCCCTAATCAGTCTTAGCCTCTCCAAATGCATGTAAATCCTGTCTCTCAGAATCTCTTCCAACAACTTACCCACCACTGCTGTCAACCACATCGGTCTATAGTTCGCGGGCTTCTCCTTACACTTTTCTTAAATAAAGCACAGTGTTAGCCACCTCCAGTCCTCCGGCATTTCACCTGTTGATGTCGATGATACAAATATCCCTGCTGGCGGCCCTACAAGTTCTTCCATAGCTTCCCACAATGTCTCGGGATACAGTTGATCAGGTTCCAGAGATTTATCTATGTTTATGTTTTTTAAGACCTCCAGCACCTCCTCTGCTGTAATGTGGACTGTTTTCAAGACATCAATATTTATTTCCCCAAATTCCCTAGACTCCATGTCTTTCTCCACAGTAAATCCTGACGTGAAATATTTGTTGATGTTTAAGGGGAAGTATATGAAGTATATTATGGATAACTGTGAGATTATCCATGTTGGTAGCAAAAACAGGAAGGCAAATTATTATCTGAACAGCAATAGGTTGGGAAAGGCAGAGGTGCAACAAGACCTGGGTGGCCTTGTACGCCAGTTGCTGAAGGTATGCATGCAGTGCAGCAGATTGTGAAGGAAGCAAATGGTATATTGCTTAGGGTCCCACAACCTTCAGCATTGAGAATTTTCTTCCCGCTGACTTCTGAACACTTTAGAACTACTTCCAATCATGACAGCTACTAACAGCACACTGTGGTTAATGACTTCTTATCTCTGAATGAAACTGTTTCTGGCCCTTTTCTGGGTTGTAAAACTCAAATCTAAAAATGCCTCAGCAATTATCTCCCCAGGTGGCTTACTAGTTATTTAGCTAAAATCACATGATCTTCTATTTTCTAAACTGTTGAATTAATTTGTTTTATGCTTTGATGCAATGTGCCCATTGCTGGTGAGGCTAGCGTTTTTGCCCATCTCCAATCGCCCTTGAACTGATTAGTTTGCTAGGCCATTGGGCTTAACAATGATATCTCCAAACTAGACTATTAAGGGTTAATGTTTAAGGATTAATTGGAGACGACTATATGCAATTGAAGCAAAGTGGAAAAATACATGAAAACAATCCTGGTTTAAAAACAGCTTGTTTTGGCTGGGAGTTAACTCCAAAACCTTGATTGTCTGCAGGAAGCCATTCTTTTATGCCGTTAACATGAAACCACCTGGAGATGTTTTCAACTTGTTTTCTGCACAATTGAATGTTTGGTAAAGTACTGAAAGTACGAAAGAAATGGTGATATAGCATGTAACCCAAATAGTATTGATATCAGGGCTTTGTCCCACTCGTTGGATTTTTCCATTTCGGACCGAGTTTTTAAGACCAGGGCCATGAACCTTCACCATCAAACTGGGGTTTGTAAGACTAGTGCCATGGAATCTGAGATAGAATTCCAAGTGCCAGCTGTCCAAAGTTTCCTGTGTGAAGACAAGACAGTAAGACTCATTAGTTTGCATATGTATAAGTAGTTTAAGCTAATAGATTCACTCATTAGTTTGTATATATTAAGTAGATTAAGCTAATAAATTAGCTGTAAATTAAAGTGCACATGTCTTGTAATCATTTTGATCAGACTTTAAATAACCTATTAGGTACTTTCAGCCTAACAATACAATTTCAGAAGGCAGAGAAAAACTAACCAAGTTGATGTGGATCTGAGTATAGAAGCAGGCCATTTAGCCCATCAAGTCCACATTACCCTCCAAACAGCATCCCATCTAGACTCATCCCCCTACCCTATCCCTGTAATCCTGCATTTCCAATGGCTAATCCACCTAGCCTGCACACCCTTGAACACAATGGGCAATTTAGCACAGCCAATCCATCCAACCTGATGGATTTACTTCCTTAAAGAGCATTAGTGAACTCAATGGATTTGTAAAACAATTGGTAGTTTCGTGGTCACTCTTACTGAACTTTCAATTTCAGATTTGTCAATTGAGTTCAAATTTCACTAGCTGCTGCCATGATGAGATTTGAATTTCTGTCCCCAGAGAATTAGTCTGGGCTTCTGGATTGCTAATGTAGTGATGTTACTGCTATACCATCTCCCTTGACCTTTTTGTAAAAGATTAGGTCAGACCTTTGTAGAACTGACAACCAAAATTCATTTTTTCTCCACTTTTGAAACTCACTAATAGTCATAAAAACTAATAAAAACAACTTCTTCACAGTATCTTGAGGACCAATACTCTTTCTTGTGAAAAACCTTTTAGTCATTCTCTACATTTTATCCAAACATCTGACCTGCCACTCAGATTTGTGCAATTATTTGCTGTTTCCTTAAGTTTCCAGTCCGGTGACCCTAATTCAGAACACCTTCTGGACCCAAAACATTAACTCTGATTTCTCTTCACAGATGCTGCCAGACCTGCTGAGCTTTTCCAGCAATTTCTGTTTTTGTTTCTGATTTACAGCGTCCGCCATTCTTTTGGTTTTTATTTAGTTTTTTTCCAAGTCTAGTATAACTTGCTGACTGGTTGGTACTAGAAACTGTTCTAAGAAACTTTCTCAAAGTCATTCAACGAACTCCTCTTCCAAGTTACTAATGCCAATCTGAGTTTTACTGTTAATATGTAGATAGAAATCACCTATGATAATTGGTGTCCCTTGATTACAAGCAAGCAATATTACTTGTATCGTTTGCCACCACTGATCCTAAATTTTTGACCCGAGTCTTCATCCTTAATTGTTATACCTTCACACTGATTCTTTTCTGCAGGCACAGATTTACAGTCCATGTATTGGGTCTTTAGTGTACTGAGCCTCTGTTTCTCAGTGCTCTTCCCAGTTCTTTACTTAAGTTTTCGTCCCACTCTATAAATTTAGATTAATTAACAAATCAATGGGAGTAAATAAGTTAAAAAGAATGCGAGACATGCTTTATGTCCTGTTTCTTACATGGAAACCAGGACTCTGTTTTTCTCCATTTTGTGCTTTGTTGCTCTGGTTGAATGTATGAATTCTCATTGTTGGATTGAGAAAGTCAGAGAATGGGGTTTGTAGGAGGTAATGAAGAATACTAATCAATGGGTAGTATTACCCTTAAGCTCTCCCTCAGTCCTTTCGTGATTTCTAGGCAAAGATTGATAAATTGCCCACAGACCCCCATTTACACCCACCTGTCACATGAAGCCTTTTAATGGGTACAAAATATACCCATATTGGAATTTGGAAAAGGAGAGCCAATTTGTAAGCCTTATTCTCTGCAGCAATGACATTTGCCAATATGTTTTCATGTCCCTCTTTACTTTCCTAATTTACCTATTCCCTTTCTAGACTCTAGGATGTCTGCAGGACATTTCAGGGTGGAATATTTTCTTGAGGGACAGGAAACAGGAGCAGGAAGGTAGTTAGTTAATTCATCTGCTAGTGTTATTACAGTTGAAATTCATTATTATGGCCCCATTGTTCTGTGTTTCCGGCAATTTATCTAATATTTGCTTTTCTACCTCTCACTGACATACTTACAAGCATATCAATCAGAAATATTAGTCTATTTGCCCCTCAATCCTGCTTCACCATTCAGTAAGATCATCACAGATTTGATTACGCCACATTCCAAACTATCCCAATAACTTTTCAAGTATTTGCTTATTTCTGTTCAAAATGGGTGAACGTATCAATATCGTATTGTAACTTCCTTGTGTCCTCTTCAAAATTTATTTTCCTACTCATCTTTGTGTCATTAGCAAATTTAGCAACGATACCTTCTATCTCTTTAGAAATCCATTAATATAAACTGTAAATAGTTGAGGGGTCAGCACCTAACCATGTGGCACACCACTCTTTACATCTTAACAACCTAAAAGACCCACTTACACCGACTCTCTGCTTCCCGTTAGCCAGCAATCCTCTATCCATGCCAATACACTGCCCTCCACACCATGGGCTTTCCACAATAATCTTTGATAAGGCACCTTGTCAAATGCCTTCTGGAAATCTAAGTACGGTACATCACTAATTGCCTTTGATCCACAGCTCATGTTACCTCTTTAAAGAACTCCAGTAGATTGGTCAAACACAACCTCCTTTACACAAAATCATGTTGAATCTGCCTGGCTACTTTGAACTTATCTAAGTAACCTGTTATAACTTCTTTATTAAATCTTCTAACATTTTTCATGTGATGGATTTTGAGCTAACTGGACTGTAGCTTCCTGCTTTTGGTTTCCTTCCACTATTTCCTGTTCAACAATTTATCCATTTCTCTTTCTGAAGTTATCATTATGTCTGTATCCACTACTCTTTATTGGCGCTGTGTGTGATGGCGCTTTGGTTAGTGAATCCTCCCTGTCTGTGCCCTTATGCACCTCATACCTATATTGGACAAAGGCATTGGCCTCCTCCAAAGCTAAATTCTGAATCCAACTACCTGGCCTTGCTCACAGTCACATCTTCCTGCCCCTGACCGCATAGCAAAGTTAATGTAACAGATCTAAGTATGTGACTGTCTCCTGAAATATAGTGTGCAGATCACTTTCTCACTTCCCTGAAGTGCCACAGTATCTGCAGCTCGGATTCCAGCTCATCAACTTTGAGCCAAAGTTCTTCACGTAGCTAATGCTTCCTGCAGATTTATTCATCATGGATTGCACTGACATACACCAGCTGGAATTCATCACCTGCTCAGCAATGTCTACACCAATTAATTAATTATTTAAGTATTTTAAAAGTGAATTCCTAACTGTACCTTTCAGATGTAATAACATTTCCTAACTTAAATCACTTGGCCAAACAAAAGGGACATGGAAGAAACACCCACCAATGGATAGAATGTTAGAATCCCTATGGTGTAGAAGCAGGCTATTTGGCCCATTGAATCCACACCAACCCTCTGAAGAGCATCCCACTCAGACACAAACCCCCAACTCCTGTAACTTTGCATTTCCTGTGGTTAATTTACTTAGTCTGCACATCCCTAGACACATGGGCAGTTTAGAATGGTCAATCCACCTAACCTGCACATCTTTAGACTGTGGGAGGAAACCAGAGCACCCGGAGGAAACCCACACAGGCAGTCACCCAAAGGTGGAATTAAACCCACATGCCAAGCGCTGTGAGGAAGCAGTGCTAACCGCCAAGCCACTGTGCCTCCCTCTTTTCCTGCAATTTCACACTTTGGCTCTGACATGTAAAAACAGGTTTAGGAGCTTGCTGCATCATTGCTGCTAGCCTTCTCATGCAGGTCCACTCTCTTACGCTGCTTCACAATGATGCTGACTTGCCACACATTCCTCCTCTTCATGTTCATAAAAATCCGTTCATCTCTGCTGCCTCTTTAACATCGACCTCAAACCGTCATCTTTGACAAAGGTTTTTGGTATACCTTCATTTTTCCTTGTTTGACTTGGTATCCTTTATTTTGTGACAACTATAATAAAACATTTTGAAGAGTTTCAGGCAATGCATCAATATTATAGATTTGATGGGAGAAGATTTCTGCCAATTTACCTTCATGGAAGGATAAAAAAAGAACTTGCATTTATATCACGATCTCAGTACATCCCAAAGCATGTTACAATAAGTGAAACATTTTTGAAAAGTGGTCACTTGTAAAGGGAAATGCAACAGTAAATTTGCACACAGCATGATTTCACAAACAGTAATGTGGCAATGATCAAATACTCTGTTTTTATTGATCTTAATTGAGGGTTAGGTATTGGTTAGCCCACCAGAGAATTCTCTTACTCTTTAAAATAGTGCTATTGGGATTTTTTTGTGTCCATAGAAGGGAACAAGCAGGTTCTCAGTTTAGCATCTTTATTGAAAGATGGTATTACAATGGATTGTCAGCCGAGATTTTATGTTCATAACTCCCTATATAATGTACTTTGTGTTCAAACTCTCAAAATATGCATCTTGTACCATGTCCTCAACTTGTTGACATCACTACTCCTGTTTCCTTATCTCTTCATTATGATTACTGCTCTATGTCAGATCGTTAATTGAGTTTTTTTCAACAATTCTTCGTATCTGTGTTGGTATGTTAACTTTTTGGCTAAATGTTACCTGGGTATTTCAATAGACTGTTAATGCTTTAATTACCTCTTTCGATTTTGGGTGTGACTGCAACAATAGCCTTGTGCCTCTACACTTCAATGGGTTTTCCATAGTGTTATCACTTAATTGATAAAAGTCTGTTTCAGAATCCAAAGGTTCAGTGCTTAATATGAAGCAAATAGCCCGATTAACTTCTGCTTATATCTCATTTTTGATTGTTAATACTGGTGGTTGTACAGTAAACACAAATTCAGATCCATCCAATTGCCAGTGATTGGATATTCCCTTTCTAGGGAATATACCTGAATATACAATAGTTGGAAATAGAGGTAGAAGGCCATCTGATTCAGTACACTTTTGCCTTTCCTGGCCCCTCAACTGAAACATTCTACACCTTTCCTGGTTTCGTGCCTGTACTCTTGAAAGACCTTCTGATGAGTTCTCTACATCCAAAGGGATTTCTTGAGACTCCAGGTCTCCAAATGAATCACAAATTCAGAATGCTGAAAGAGCTGGGTATTGCTGACACTTATGTTCTTCCTTTTCAGAGATATATCCAATTCCCACTGATATGCTATTCTTCTTTTTGTCTGAATTGATATTTGAATAGTAACACAATTTTTTTTTATAGTAGATCATTACCACACTAGTTAACCATTCCAAATAACCTATCAATGACTCTGAAACTGAATTCCCTATCCTTTTTCCTAACAGGAACTCACCAAGACCCTTCTAAACCCCCAAGGTGATTTCTCATTTCTAACTACCCTCTCGGCAAGAAGAATCAGTTAGATGGGGTGGTTCTAGAGTCATAACAGAGAGGGCACTGACCCTAACTTCCCGAAAGACATCACTGGACCAGCTGGAAGAACGAATGTTATGATCAGTGCTTCTCTCTATCAATTTTTGATAGTGAGGATTAAACTCGTATCCATTCCCTTTGTATTCCAATACAAGGGTTGTTGGAGGCTAATCATCTTAGACCCAGGGTGTTCCTGTCTGAGTTCCACAGTTATTGTCTGATGCCCAGCCGTCTTTAGCTGCGTCATCAATAATCTTCTGTTTAACATAAGGCCATGAGTGTGGATGTTCACTCATGATTGCACTGTGTTCAATACATTTTACAATTTAAAATACAATACAATTCATTAGCATTTACAACCTCTCAGATACCGAAACAGTCTATACTCATATGCAGCTGCCAACTCGGACCATATTTAGGCTCGGTCTGTGACGTAGCAAGCAACATGTGACCACATACATTCCATGCAATGATTGTGTCCAATAAGAAGAACTCTGTATCCTTGATAATCAAGGATATTGTCATTGCTGAATTCCTCACTATCAACAACCTGGGGCTTAACATTGACCAGAAATTTTATTAGACCTGCCACATAATCAATGTAGCTACAGGAATAGGTCAAGAAGGCAGAGAATTCGGCAGTGAGTAACTCATCTCGACAGTACCCAAAGCTTGACCACCATATATAACGTACGAGTCAGGAGTATGATGGACTATTCCCCCACTTGCTTGTTTGATTGCCCCTCAACAGCACTCTAAAAGCACTCCAGGAGAAAGCAGCCTCCTTGATTGACACTCTGTCAGTGGTATGTTAAATGTTAATATTCTCTGCTACCAGTGCAGTGTGATATCAGTGTGTATAATCTGTAAGATGTGCTGCGACAACTCACCAGGGCTCCTTCAAAAATATTTTGTAAACCCAAAACCTCTACTATGTAGAAGAACAAGTGCATGTTGTTCCTTCAGTGTCACTGGATCAAAGTACTTGAATTCCCTGCCATCAGCACTGTGCGTGTATCTGTGCCAGATAGCTTGCAGTGGTTCAAGAAAGTGACTCACCACCAGATTTTCAGACACAGTTAGGGATGGACAATAAATTTTAGCCTGGCCAGACGTGCCAACAAGCTCATGCATGATTGAAAAATATTGTTGCCTTCTTGCTGTTGAATCTTGTGCATGAAATAAGTGTTTTCCCATATCTTAATGCGCTCAGAATTCGCTTTCATCTTCCCATTCTCCATAGATTAAAATCCTAGAGCTGACAGTCTTTGAACTTCATGTCATGGCCACAGACCAGGCATTTCCTCAGAATGAACTGTGAACTAAGAACTTGTATAAGCTCATATGTAACCTGCTTTAAGTTTGAGTGCTTTGATTTAAAAATAGCCAGCTGTAGAAATTTGTTTAAACAAGATTGAACAAAGTTTATTTACATGAATATTACTGAAAGTTACTTAAGTGAAAATTGATAAAATTATTGGCTAAAATAAGATACAAATATTTAAAGTAGGTAATGATAAAAGTTATGCAGGAAGAGTGGCAGTGGCAGCACAGCACAGCAGAGCCAAACTGGGGGTGAACATTGACTGGAATTACCAGATAAATATCTGAGGAGTGGCATCAGTCAGTGCTGTGAAGTCAGCACAGCACAGCGGAGTGGAAATGAATCCAGAGATGGAGCTCTGGAGGTAATATGTCAACTGAAAAAGTGGCGTAGGCTTGAGTGGTCAGGAACCAGCTCTAGAGACTGAGTGACTGGAGTCAGGAGGGAGATAGGGTAGAATATACTTACTTTTGTTGTTATAGTTTGTTAGGAATAGAGAGTGAGATTTTAGTGAGTAGTGGGTAAGGTTGTGTAAGGTTGTATAGATTATTGTTTATGGTTGATAAGATTCAAAATGGCATGAGAACATGGCCCCATGGAATGCTGCTCTTGTAATATATGGGAAATCAGGGATATTTCCAATGTTTCAGAGATAGTAGGAACTGCAGATGCTGGAGAATCTGAGACAACAAGGTGTAGAGCTGGATGAACACAGCAGGGCAAGCAGCATCAGAGGAGCAGGAAGGCTGACGTTTCGGGCCTAGACCCTTCTTCAGAAA
>NC_063340.1:27720670-27775540 GCF_021869965.1 Rhincodon typus | reverse complement strand
CTTGGCCTGCTGTGTTCATCCAGCTCTACACCTTGTTATCTCAGATTCTCCAGCATCTGCAGTTCCTACTATCTCTGATACAGTATCTCCACTCCCACTTTCTTCTGCTGGGATCTGAAGCCCTTCCTGGAGTATATGAACGACCTCCTGACTTCCTTTCCCTCTTCCCACTCAGCTACCTGTTAAAACTGGAAGTTGTCTTGTCCGGCATCCACATCCTAGTGGTCAGCTTCATGGGCAGGAAATATTACAGGCAGTGAAATGATAGGCATCTGACACTTGGAATACAACCCTGGAAGGCACATATGTTTCAAGAAATGGAGGAACTGGACAAATACTTTCATAGAGGAAAATGTTGCTGGGAAGAGCAGGCGAAAGTGACACTTAATTGAATAGCCTTCTATCCGTGACAAGCACAATTATGATGAGCTGAATGGTATCCCTTTGTACTGTATTCTTGTAAGATACCTCCAAATTGTGCATTCTACTCCAGGGCAAAGTTCTGATTATCCTGGAACAAGAACCCGAGTTTGTTTTGATGGGGTGAATTCTGAGTGATATAGTTCACTCATGATCATGTGCTGGCCCTCCAGTGCAAATGCCTGCACACAAATAGACTATAGGGTTCAAAGAACATCGGGAAAACATTTGATGAAGTCCAACATTGGAGAAAGACAACAAAATGTAACAGGTGTGACAGGTCATAAGAGTGAGGTAAACTAGATCTTGGCAATGATACAAGACTCTAATTGTGAGGAAGTGGAATCAATAATCTAAATAATTATGAGTTAAAGTTCAGAGATACAGAGGCTTTTTTTTCCAAGCTATGTCCTCAGAATAGTTAGTTTTATGTTGTTTTTCTGATAAATAATATAGTTATTCAGTTAAGTTCTTGTTGATATGATTGATTTGAAGTTGATGCTGCATTTATATTATAACCAGCAGGCATGAGGAGTGTTTATATTATCTGTTGGACCCTTTTCTTACATCTGTGTCTTGGTATGTTTTGTAACATTTTTAAGTAGAAACAGTCTTGACATTATAGGTATGCCTGTTACAACTTCACAAGAATGCTTTTTAGTTACTGAAGTACTTTTGTAGTCAATGTTGTCATCTTCCTTACGTTGTTTTCCTTATCTCAGAATTACAACTCTAATAGCAGGGGTTCAATTTACTGTTATCTAAAACAAGTTAACAAACAAACTGATAACAAGGTGCAGAGCTGGATGAACACAGCAGGCCAAGCAGCATCACAGGAGCAGAAAGGCTGACGTTTCGGAACTGATAACTTGCAGTTAGAGAAACTCATGCACATGCCCTTAGTTTAGCGTGCTGCTGCTTGGACTCTTAATGGCTGCTGATCGAGTGATGTCAGCCTGCTCTTTGGCCCATTTGTGTTCTGAACTTTTAAAATAGTAACAAAAAAATCTCCTTTCTTTTTCAACATAAAGTTATACACCCTGACCATAAAAATATGCATACATTAGATATTTGCAAAACTATTTACACAGAAACAAGAATCATAAAAATTAAGAGTTTATGAGCCTAAGAGTCTGCATAATTTATGTAAAGGTGGTATAACAACCCCTTCCAGATCATCTGATGGCATAGCCTTGTGGAGTTGTTTGGTTGTTCCGGACTTGTATGTGTGTTGGTCTTTTGCATATTGTTAGTGTTCATTGTTTTCATGATGATCTTTCATGCCTGTATCATCTGAGCACACCCATGTTTGTCCGATGTACTGTACAGCTCCCTGAGTTGGCTTCTGTTTCTCCTTAATGTTGCTGCATTAGGTGTTGTGACTTTGTAAAATCTATGCTTAAGGCATGCTTTGGATACTTCTGTGGGTAACCACGTTCTTTGTGTTGGCTGTATGACTCTGACCTTCTGTGCTACACATAGATTAGATAGTTCCATACCCATATGTCAGTAATTAACCTCTCATGTTTTCTTCCTCCTTGATTTTTGAAAAGCTTGTCCTATATTTTTAAGAACTTACATAGGTGGTGGCTTGGCAGGGTTGCTCAAAAGTGCATTCCAAGCATAATCTCTCGTGGTGACAATAAGCTCTGAGATGTAATTCTTTTGTATAGCATAGCAATAGGGAGATCGTGTTTTGTTGCCTTGAATTTCAAATGCTTTAACAGTGGTAAAGTTTTGCTTGGTAATACCATGGTTCTGTGATAATAAGGTGAGGCTGTCAAATGGTTTATGGCCCATTTGGCACACATGTCCCTATATATTGTATCCTATTGCCAGATGTGACCTCTTCAGGTATTTCGAATAGGCTGAATATTGCACTCATTGTGCCTGCCAAAGATTCACTGGAGGTGTTCTGTAACTGTATGAGAATTGGAAACTTGAAAAAGTTAGTTGTTGGCTAAGAGAAAATTCTCACATGTATGGTTACTATCTGTTGCGATTTTGGACCAAGGAACTGTAGGAATCTTGAAAAGGTGTAGTGGTTCTTTATGTTGCTGTGATTTGTGACTCTGGTACACCTCATACATCCTCACTGTCTTAATATCATTGTTAATCCCTGACTAATACATTGTATCCTTTTCCAGATATTTTATTTGCTGTATACCCATATGTTCCTCATCTGGCTGTGACAAAGTGTCCTGCTGAAAAGCTTCAAAGACAAAACTTTCAAGTATCAAGAATGGTACTTCATCAGAGAAGTTTATTATGTTTGATGCTAGGAACTTTTAAAAAATCCAAGTCATCACTGCAGGTTTTCTATGTCTTGTGGAAAAAGCATGTGTTGTGCATCTTCAACTCCGTATGTTTGGGTACAAATCCTTTACGTGAATAAGCCCAAAAAATGTTGACCCCATCTATATTGTCCAAGACAAGTCTTTCAAGATGAGCTGCTGCCATCAGTAAGTGCAGATTTCAGTCATGTTCCTCTTTGGTTTTGCTCATCACCTCAAATTCATCAGCAATGTGTTCACATGAAGCAATACTTCCTGCAATTCCATACATATGTAGCTAGATCAGATTCTGAGTGACAGATAGTTCAAAAGTATCTTCTGGAAAAAAAAATGGTTTTCTGAGATTCCTTTGCAAAGTGAGCCATTTAAAACAGAATTCACAGAATGTGTGCATCACTGGCTAAAACAGCATTTATTGCTCATCTCTAATTGCCCAGAGGGCAGTAAGAGTCAATCACACTGCTGTTGATCTGGAGTCACATGTAGACCAGACCAGGTGACAATAGCAGTTTCCTTTCATAAAGGAACCAGATGGGTTTTTCAGACAATCAGGGATGGTTTCATGGCCATAATTCAACTCTTAATTCCAGATTTTAAAAAAAAATTGAGTTCACAATTCCCCACCTGCTATGGCAGAATTCAAATCTGGGTCCTCAGAACATTAACTGGGTTAAAATTTGCCATTGTCTTCCCCATGCTTGTTGCACAGCTTGGAAAAGAATTTAAGTCCTGTGAGTTTGGAGTTCACTTCCTCTAATGTTGGAATTTTGTGTGGCCAACATTGTAGAGAAAGGTTTAGTTGTCCTGAGTCTAAAATGGTCAGATTGTACCATTATTTTGCAGCACATGGTAGAATGTCATAAGTCTGTGTGCTGAATGACATTCCATTCGTTATAATCCATGGTGGGGGGGGGCGGCAATGGTCTCCTGACATTAGCGCTGGATTGTTAATCCAGAGACCCAGGTAATGTTCTGTGTTCCCAGGTTTGAACTCTACCATGGCAAATGGTGGAATTTGAATTCAATAAATATCTAATGATGACCTTGAAGCCCTTGTCAATTGTTGGAAAAACCCATCTGGTTCACTACTGTCCTTTAGGAAAGGAAACTGCCATCCTTACCTCGTCTGGCCTACATGTGACTCCAGACCCACAGCAATGTGATTAACTCTTAACTGCCCACTGGGTAATTGGGATGGGCAATAAATGCTGGTCCAGCCAGCGATGCCCTAATCCCATGAATGAATAAATTAAAAAAAAATCCAGTTCATTCTTAAGCTTTTCTCACGTATGGTTTTGATCTCCCCACCTAAAAGAAGATATATTTGCCACTGAGGGCAAGCAGTGAAGGTTCGCTGGATTAATACCAGGGATAGCAGGACTATCGAATAAGGAGAAATTGGTTTGACTGGCCCTGTATTCACAAGCGTTTTAGAAGAATGAAATGGAATCTGATTGAAGTGTGTAAAATGTAGCAGGGTTATACAGAATCGATACAAAGATAGTGTTCCCTGACGGGGGAGTCCAGAACCAAGCATCACAATCTCAGGATACGGGCTGTAAGCCATTTAGGACTGAAATGAGGAAATGTTTCTTCACTCAAAGGGTGATCAACCTGTGGAATTTGCTACCATAGAAGGCTGTGAAGGGCAAGTCACTGAGTATATTAGAGAAATAAATTGGTACATTTTTAGATATTAAAGGCTTCAAAGGGCATGGAGAAAAAGCAGGAATATTACATTGAAATAAAAGATCAGCCAGGAATATATGGAATGCAGAGCACATTGGAAGGGCTGAATAGCCTATATCTGCTCCTAATTTCTTTGCTTCTAAAATTGCCTTCCAGCGATTCAGCTAAATACAGGAAACAGAGAAAATAAGAGCAGGTATATGACATTCAGGATATCGAACTTGCTGTGTTATTCAACATGATCATGGGTGATCTTCCATCTCAACATCCTGCACTTGCTCTCTTCCCATAACCTTGGATGTCGTTAACTTCTAGAAAACTATCTATTTCTTTCTTAAATATATTCAGTGTCTTATCTCCACAATCACTCTAACAGAGAATTCCATATGTTCACCATCCTCTGAGTGAAGAAATTGGTCCCCATCTCAGTCTGAAATGGCCCACTGCGTATCCTGACATGGTGATCCTTTGGTTTCGACCCAGGCCCAAGTGAAACTTTACTCCTATGTGCAATTTGTGCAATTCTGTTCAAATTTGATGTGATTCAATGAGATCTTCTCTCATTCTTCTGAACTCCAGTGAATATAGGCCCAGCCAACCCAATCCCCCTTTATATGTCAGAACTGCCACCGTCATTCTGTTGAATCTTTGGTGCACTCCCTCAATGGCTGTGACAGCCATCTCACTGCCTGCCTGTGTTCTCTTGCTGTGTGCATCTCTGACAGTTGATCTATCTGTCCACCCATGATGCCTTGCCATCAGCCCTTTGATTGTTATGCTGCTGCAGGACTTCCACTTCTGGAAGCCATGCAATTAGAGAAAAATGCATGCTGTTAACAGACTTTGCCAGCTTGTTGTATGTTTCAGTTTGTTCCTGATGGACCATTATTGCAGGGTTAGTAAACAAATGAAGAAGAAATATACTAGGTTATAAAAAAAATAGGGCTGTGCTTTCATTAGAGAGAGAGAAACAACTGGTGGTGGTTTAACCTGAGAGTAATCACACCGCAGATGAGGGGCAAAGACTGACAAGAATAGTCCTTCATGGTAAGCTCAGCTATTTAGGAATTGAACCTAGGCTGCTGCCATCATCCTGCACCATAAATCAACTGAGCAGCCAACTGAGTTAACCAGCCAGTGTATTAGGAGTGAATTTGTGAAGCCAGTATGTTACAGAACAAGAAACATTGGAATCTGTTCAGCCCACGGTTGTCTTTCCTCTTTAAACAAGTTACAGACAACTCCGACCAGAATGTTAGGAATGAATTTGCACAGGTGTCCCACAATACCAAAGCAGTCAAATCAATATGAATTAAAGCCAGTATCAAAGCCAAACATTCCCACTTTATTAGGAACAAAATTATAATAATCTTTAATACTAAACAAACTATCCTTAATCCTTCAGAGATAGTAAGAACTACCGATGCTGGAGTCAGAGGTAACACAGTGTGGAGCTGGAGGAGCACAGCAGGCCAGGCAGCATCAGAGGAGCAGGAAAGTTAACTTTTCGGGTCAGGACCCTTTTTCAGAAATGGGGGAGGGGGAAAGGAGCACCAAAATAAATAGAGAGAGGAGGGGTGGGGCTGGGGATGGTGATAGGTGAATGCAGGAAAGCAGTGGTGGGGATTGGTCACTGAGGTGGGAGGAGTGGATAGGTGGGAGAGACGATGGACAGGTTGTGTCAGGTCAAGGAGGCGAGGAGGAGAGGGAGGGTTGGCCATGGGTTGAGGCCGGGTGTGGGGAGATTTTGAAACTGGTAAATTGAGACCATTGGGTTGTAGGCTCCCAAGGCGGAATATGAGGTGCTGCTCCTCCAGTTTCCAGGTGGCATCATTGTGACACTGGAGGAGGCCCAGGATGGACATGTAGCCAGGGAGTTGGAGGGGGAGTTGAAATAGTTTGCGACTGGAAAGTGTTGTCGTTTGTCGCGAACAGAGCGCAGGTGCTCTACAAAGCCTTTCACATCAGACAGATGTTCACCTGCACATCCGCCAATGTGGTCTATTGCATCCGCTACTCCCAATGTGACCTCCTCTACATTGATGAGACCAAGCAGAGGCTCGTAGACTGCTTTGTTGAACAACCTCCCTCGCTCTGTTCGCAACAAACAACAATACCTTCCAGTCGCGAACCATTTCAGCTCCCCCTCCCACTCCCTGGGCTACATGTCCATCCTGGGCCTCCTCCAGTGTCACAATGATGCTACGCAGAAACTGGAGGAGCAGCACCTCATATTCTGCCTTCGGAGCCTACAACCCAATGGTCTCAATGTGGACATTACCAGTTTCAAAATCTCCCCACCCCTGGCCTCATCCCATGACCAACCCTCCCTCTCATCCCTGCCTCCTTGACCTGACACAACCTGTCCATCTTCTCTCCCACTTATCCACTCCTCCCACCTCACTGACCAATCCCCACCACTATCTACTTGCACTCACCTATCACCATCCCATCTACCTTCCCCAGCCCCATCCCTCCTCTCTCTATTTATTTCAGAGCACCCATCCCCCTCCCCCATTTCTGAAGAAGAGTCCCAACCCGAAATGTCAACTTTCCTGCTCCTCTGATGCTGCCTGGCCTGCTGTTCTCCTCCAGCTCCACACTGTATTATCCTTAATCCTTTGGCCCCTTAAAGTTACAATACTTCCCGAGTCTCTTGTAAATTTACACACAGTCACTCTCTCTGTTGCTCTGTCTCTCGGTCTGCAAAGCTGCTTTCTTCCTCTCTCTCTCTGGATAGTCAGCCCGTCTCTGCCTCTTGCCATTTTGGTCTCCTCAAAAGGCCTCAAATGATTGTAGAGACTTTGAGAGTGATTCCAAGAGAGAGGTTTGCAGGTGAACCCATGTTCTTATACCTTTTATATGGCCATCTGGAACTTTCTATAGCGATAGTAGGAACTGCAGATGCTGGAAAATCTGAGATAACAAGGTATAGAGCTGGATGAACACAGCAGGCCAAGCAGCATCAGAGGAGCAGGAAGGCTGACGTTTCGGGCCTAGACCCTTCTTCAGAAAACGCCATCGACACCGCTGCTGATGCCACCGCCTCCATTTCCGAGGCCAACACCACAGACACTGAGGACGTACCTGCCGTCACCGCTGCTGCTGCCGCCTACCCCGCTCCGCCCACCACTGATGCCGACACAACTCCGCCCACCGCCGACGTCGACACAACTCCGCCCAACGCCAACGCAACTCCGCCCACCGCCGACGCAACTCCGCCCACCGTCGACACCGACGCAACTGCGCCCACAGCTGACACTGCACGGCCCACCACCGATGCCGATGTCGCTCCGCCCATCGCCTCCACAGCCAGCAGCAACCAGCCCTGCCAAGTCTTCACCATCCCCCCAGATCTCCCCCTTACCGAGGACGAACGGTCAGTCCTCAGCTAAGGCTTCACCTTTGTCCCCCTCCACTCGCACATCAACGAATACCGGTCACGCTTGGACGTTGAACAGTTTTTCTCTCGCCGCCTCCGCGCTTACTTCTTCAACCGTAAGCCTAACCCTCCCTCTACTGACCCCTTCTCCCGCCTCCAACACACCCCCTCCCCCGGACACCACCCCAAGGCCTCCTACCCTCCCTCGACCTCTTCATCTCCAACTGCTGCCGAGACATCAATCGCCTCAACCTCTCCACCCCTCTCACCCACTCCAGCCTCTCCCCCGCAGAACTTGCAGCCCTCCGCTCCCTCCGCTCCAATCCCAACCTCACCATAAAACCAGCGGACAAGGGAGGTGCAGTTGTAGTATGGCGCACTGACCTCTACATCGCCGAGGCCAGGCGCCAACTCTCCGACACCTCCTCCTACCGCCCCCTTGATCATGACCCCACCCCCGACCACCAAACCATCATCTCCCAAATCATGCACAACCTCATCACCTCAGATGACCTCCCACCTACAGCCTCCAACCTCATCATTCCCCAACCCCGCACCGCCCGCTTCTATCTCCTTCCCAAAATCCACAAACCTGACTGCCCTGGTCGACCCATTGTCTCCGCCTGCTCCTGCCCAACCGAACTTATCTCCACCTATCTTGACTCCATTTTCTCCCCCTTGGACCAGGAACTCCCTACCTATGTACGTGACACCACCCACGCCCTCCACCTCCTCCAGAACTTCCAATTCCCCAGTCCCCAACACCTCATCTTTACCATGGACATCCAGTCCCTATACACCTTTATTCCCCATACAGATGGCCTAAAGGCCCTCCGCCTCTTCCTGTCCCGCAGGCCTGACCAGTCCCCCTCCACTGACACCCTCATCCACTTAGCCGAACTCGTCCTCACCCTCAACAAATTCTGTTTCAATTCCTCCCACTTCCTACAGACAAAGGGTGTGGCCATGGGTACCGCATGGGCCCAAGCTATGCCTGCCTCTTCGTAGGTTACGTGGAACAATCCCTCTTCCGTAGCTACACTGGTCCTAAACCCCACCTCTTCCTCCGTTACATTGATGACTGTATCGGCACCGCCTCGTGCTTCCACGAGGAACTCGAACAGTTCATCCACTTCACCAACACCTTCCACCCCAACCTTAAGTTCACCTGGACCATCTCTAATACCTCCCTCTCCTTCCTGGACCTCTCTGTTTCCATCTCTGGCAACCACCTAGGAACTTTCTATAGTTTTGGCAGTCAGGGAGACATACTTAATAGTTTGAAACAAGAGTCAATCAGTTAGATGGCATGCTACTGATAGTTCTTTTGTGTAGCAGAACCAGGTGCCTTTCTGTCTGGGCTCACCTTTGTTTAATGGATAAGTTGTTGAGGGTGTCTTTGCAGAATAACTGTTGCCTTTTATATTATGCTAATGTCATTAGCACCTGGCTGCTGTGTTTGCACTGTGTCTGATGTGTGGGTTTTGTGATTTCAGAGTTTTACTTGGCCAATGTACCCAGTATTCCATTTGGCCAAGTTAGCAATCTATCTATGTTTTAGCCGCCAGGAGGCTGCTACACCACTGCAGCCATACATGTTTGCAAAAGCATGTCAGCTAGTCATAGTGTTTTACAGCATGAATAAAGGTCCCTCAGCCTATTGTGTCTGACCCAGTCATCATGCATCTATCTCTTAAATATCTCTTGAGCGTTTCTATCTCTACTGTCCTTTCAGGCTGTAAGGGGGAAACTTGGCTATGGCATGAATTAATCTGTAATTCCACAAGGATCCTGCTGGGATTAGAATGAGGTAGAGTTTTAATTAACTCAATAATCATATAAATCATTTAAGATGTATTTATTCAAGTGAAGAAAGTGGTCAGGTTAAAAGTTAATTAAACTGCATAAACATGCCCAGTTGCTTCTTGGGCAGGCAGGTAGAGTTTTTGTGAAATGCAGTGTGGCTGAACCACTATTAATCCTGAAGTCTATTTGGAAATAGAATCCGAAGGTATGACCCCAGACCATGCCAAGAAAAATGGGGTTTAGTCAAAGATGGGAATAAAGCACAGTCTTCAGAGAGAAGATAGGATGGGCATCTGGGAAGGTAGGGAGTGGTGAGACCAGGGGTTACCTTGCCACTGTTAGAATGTGTGATAAACAAGGTGTTTGTCTAAAACAGAGTACTTTGGATTGCGAGTAATGTACTGTCTACGTGACTTTCAATATATAACTACCCAATGAATCCTCGTTGAGTTAGGGTGCAACCTCAGAATCTTTTCTGGGGTAGACTGTCCCATCATCTCAAAAAATAATCAGTACCTTGAGTTTCCTGAGATAATTTCATAAAAAAAATTAACCACAACAATTGGCGTCATAAACAAAATACTCGGATTAGATTGTCAGAAAGGTTCTGCAGAGGGGTGAGTAAATTTTATTTACCATATTAAACGTGGTAAGCCTAGCAACAATTTGGGCAAGTATCAAAAGAAACTGAAGGACTACTCAGGACAGGTGGCACTGAGGAAACCCTTGGAGGCTAGGCCAATTCTATGTTGGACAATCTGCGCTCGGGCTAAAGAAGCGAGATAAGCCAAATCTGCACTAGACAAGGTGCACTGGGCCAAGGTCAGATCCATGTAGGACTACCATACTAGGACAAAAGATAGAGTAGGCAATATCGGTGCTGGGGTTTGGGAAATCCGAGTTGGTGCACGGAAGGGAACCTTTCTTATCCAAAATATAGGAACCATATAGGCTTGAGAACTGGCAGTGCAAAGATAGGCAGGAGAATGCTGGGGAAAGGAAAGATGTAAATGTTATGGACTTCGACTGGGGAGCCAAGGGCACCATCATGAGGTTCATAACAGGACAACAAGCAAAATTAGTTCGGAAAATACAGAAGGAAAGTTGGGACCCAGGTAATGGGCCAGCAGAACAGAAAAGTTGGTGGGTGGGTCAAAACAAGGACTGACAGCAGAAAGCAATGATAGTAGTTACAAGTTTATATTTACAACTGGTTAGATAAATGGATGGAAAGGTTCTTGGGAGGGTTTGGCTGATGGCCAAAGCTTATAGTGAGTGCAGTGAGCACAGAGGATGCGACCACCCCATATAATAAATCACCATCAACGACTGCCCCTACACGTGGGCTCATTAACCCTGTGGCCCCTAGGACATTAACTAATAAAACTAGTAGCTCCAGGAAATGGGGTGCAATTAAAATAGAAGGAGGAGGATATATTCATCATTATACATTTACAATTGTGCAAATGAGTTAATGTTTACATAACATTAAACTGCAAGTCAGTGGCTGCGGCCGGAGTCAATGAGGATAAGGTAGAAACAGCTGAAAATTGGGGAAAAGACATTCAACCCCCATATAATGAATTGCAACTGTCTCACTATACAGTGAGAAGGCAGTAAACCACCCTGTAGTTAGAAAGACATCGACGAAAATTAAGATTGTTCACAAAATGTCTTGTTCAGTTCTTTCTGTCGTACAAGTTCAAGTTCTCACAACGTAAGTAACTTCATTTTGGAAGACCTCTAATTTGAATTTTGAATTTGGAATAAAACATATTGTGTCCTTATCAACTGTTGTCATGGCTTGTTCTCAAAACATAGATTAACCAGTTTGGTATACATGTAATTGAACTCCACTTTGAAAAATGATTAAGAGAAAAGATGGAAAATGTAAAGATATGAGATATATGTTTCAATTGTGAAGATGAGCTTGGAAATACTAAAAGGGTTTTGAGACAGTTGAAAACAAATTGGAAAACCCTAGAAAGGGCTATCATATTTAAAATCTCTGTTTGAAAAATGATCAGAAGATTTCAGCAATTTCCTAAACAAAGTAAAATTTCAACATAACGTGTAAAGAAATCAGGAAAGAACTTAAACACAGAGCTAGGAGAGCTAAAAGGGGCCAGGAAATATCCTTAGCAAACTAGATTAAGGAAATTCCAAGGTGTTTTATAGGTATTTAAGCAGCAAAAGCGTAGCTAGGGAAAGGATTTAAGGATAACGGAGGAAAATTATCTGCGCATCTGGAGGAAGTGGGTGAAGTCCTTATTGAATATTGTGCAATAGTATTCACAAAATAGAAGGACATGGTGGATGGTGAGTCTAGATAGGGTTTGTTGATATTCTAGGGCACCTTCATATGAAAAGGAAGATGTTGCATGTTTTGAAAAGCATTAAGATAGACAAGTCCACATGACATGATGAGATCTATTCCAGAATACTGAAAGAGGCGAGGAAGGAAAATGCTGGGGACTACAAAATACTTTGTATCCTCTTTAGTCACAGTAAAGGTCTCAAAGAAGTGGAGAATAACCAATATTGTTCCTTTGTTTAACAATCACAACATGGATAATCTGAGAAATTGCAGACCTTATATCAGTCGAAAAGAAATTATTCTTGGGGACAGGATTTACTCACGCTTGGAAAGTAATGCACTTATTAGTGATAAGCAGCATGGCTTTGTATGGGGGAGGTTGTGTCTCACAAACCCGATTGAGTTTTCTGAGGAAATGACAAAGATAATTGATGAGGGCAAGGTAGTGGACAAGGTCCCTCATGGCAAGCCAATACTGAAGGTGAAGTTACATGGGATCCATGGTGAGCTGGTAAGATGGATACAGAACTGACTTAGTCAAAGAAGATAGAGAGTAGTGGTGGAAGGGTGATTTTGTGACTGGAGATCTGTGACCAGTGATGTTCAGCAGGGTGCAGTGCTGGGACCACTATTGCTTGTAATGATTGGGAGCAGAATGTAGGTGGTCTGTTCGTAAATTTGCAGATGACAGAAAAATTGGGGGATCTATGGATAGTGAGGAGGATTGCCAGAGGATACAGCAGGATATAGATCGGCTGGAGACTTGGGCAGAGAAATGGCGGATGGAATGTAATCCGGTCAAATGCAAAGTGATGCATTTTGGAAGGTGTAATGCACAAGGGATGTATAAATGGCAGAACCTTTAGAAGCCTCAACATACAGAGGGATCTAGACGTACAGGTCCTCAGCTGCCTGAAAGTGGCGACGTAAGTCAATAAGATGGTCAAGAAGGCATACGGCATGCTTGCCTTCATCTATCTAAGCATAGAGTATAAAAATTGGTAAGTCATATGCAGTTGTGCAGAACTTCATTTAGCCACATTTAGAACATTTCATACAGTTCTGGTCGCCACAGTACCAGACATTATGGAGGCTTTGGAGAGGGTACAGAAACAGTTTACCAAGGTTTTGCTTGGTTTGGAGGGTATTAACTATGAGGTGAGTTTGGACAAACTCAGTTTGTTTTCATTTGAATGTCAAAGGATGGAGGGCGACCTGATAGAAGTTTACAAAATTACGAAAGACATGGATAAGTTGGATAGTCAGAATCTTTTTTTCTAGGATAGAAATGTCAATTACTAGAGGACATAGATTTAAGATAAAAGGGAGAAAGTTTAAAGGGGATGTGAGAGGTCCGTTTTTTGCACAGAAGATGGTAAGTGCATGGAATGCACTTCCAGAGGAGGTGGTAGAAGCAGATACAATAGCAACGTTCAAGAGGCATTTGACAGATACATGAATAGGTAGGGAAAAGAATGATATGGAAGGTTTTCGTTTAGGAAAGCATATATGTCAGTGCAGACTTGGTGAGCTGAAGGCCCTGTTTCTGTGCTATAATATTTTTTGATTTGGTTATTTGATATGTTTGGTGTCTTGGACCCCACCCCCTTTCTCAGGCCAGCAGGGAGTTAACCATTTAATTTCACCATACACTTGCCATATTACTAGATGTGTGGTTTTGGAAAGTTGCAGATATCCAATTTGGGTTAAATGCTTTGCCTTTTAGAGACTGGCCTTAACCAGTGAGGTTGTGTCTTCTCTTCTGAGAGAAAGTGTTTGAGAATGGGAAAATTGACTCTAATCTCTTGGGTTTCTGATCTAAAAGAAAAGTTTCAAAGCGTAAATGACTTGGATGTGAATGTACAAGGCATGATTAGTAAGTTTGCGGATGATACAAAATTAGGAGGTACTGTTGACAGTGAAAAAGGTTATCAAAAATTACAGAGGGATCTTGATCAGATAGGGAAGTGGGCTAAGGATTGGCAAATGCAATTTAATACAGATAAGTGTGAGATGGTCAAACCAAGGTAGGGCTTATACAGTAAACGGTAAGGTCCGAAGGAGCGTTGTGGAACAAAGGGACCGAGGAGCACAAGTACATAGTTTATTGAAAGCAGCATCACAGGTGAACAGGGTGGTGAAGAAGGCGTTTAGCATACTGGCCTTCATCGGTCGAGTATGGGATTTGGGACGTTATGTTACAGTTGTATAAGTCATTGGTGAGGCCGCACTTGGAGTATTGTGTACAGTTTTGGTCACTCTGTTGTAGGAAAGACATAATTAAACTGGAAAGAGTGCAAGGAAGATTTACAATGATGTTGCCAGGACTAGTCGGCCTGTGTTATAAGGAGAGGTTGGCCAGGATAGGACTTTATTCCTTGGAATGTAGGAGAATGAGGGGTGACCTTATTGAGGTGTATAAAATCATGAGGGGCGTAGATAGGATGAATGCATATAGTCTTTTTCCCAGGGATGGGGAATTGAAACTAGAGCGCATAGGTTTAACGTGAGAGGGGATTGATTAAGAAGGACCTGAGGGGCAACTTCTTCACACATAGAGTGGTGCGTATATGGAATGGGCTGCCAGAGAAAGTGGTTGAGGCAGGTACAATAGCAACATTTAAAAAACATTTGGATAGGAATATGGATGGGAAGGGTTTAGGGGATTTGGACCAAATGTGGACAATTGGAACTAGCTGAGAGGGCACCATGGTCAGCATGGACCAGTTTGGGCTGCAGGGCCTGTTTCCATGCTGTATTATTCTATGACTGTTAGTGCATTAATCATGTATGTGAAAGGAATTTTGCTATGCTACCTAATAAATCCACAGGTTTCTAAAATGTTCTATTTGTTCAGCTGTACCATGTACCAAATTAGGAAATAAAATTTAACAAGACTTGGGTGAAGGTTTCAGCAGCAGACATTGACCAAAAGCATAAATGTATCCCAAAAAGCGTAGTGGCTTTTACTTTTGGCGCCTTGCCAGAATGCCTTTTACTCATTCCTGCAGTCTAATTAATGCAAAGCCCATTGCAATTTGTCCAGGTGATTTTCCACTGAAGTCATAATTGATATATTTCAATCATTCTAAAATATTGTCTGACTTTACTATTGCCTTGCGTTCTTTGCAAAGCAAAATGCCTTTTATTTCCTTATACCACGGAAACCAAACATAGCATTTCAGAGTGAGACATTTCAGAAATATCTGTAGATTCACCAAATTGTACAGTTAAGTCCCTATCACACAGCTGATAAGTACACTGCAAGATTAGGTCTTTTGACATTAAATCAAACTAGTGGTTGACAGTGTTAGTTCATAGAGGTATCTTTTTCCAATTCCTTGACCTCTTATTTTACAAACTTTTGATTTCAATGCATTAACTCC
This sequence comes from Rhincodon typus, assembly GCF_021869965.1. NCBI lineage: Eukaryota > Metazoa > Chordata > Chondrichthyes > Orectolobiformes > Rhincodontidae > Rhincodon > Rhincodon typus. The sequence continues at coordinate 27,760,246 of NC_063340.1, read as the reverse complement.
TCAGCAATTGTATGGAATTTTTGCTTTACTATTTTTTGTGGTATTAAGTATGCAAGTTATGGTCTGGTATGGTCTGCAAGTTTTGTTTAAATCAGTCATAGCTGTAGATTTCATTACTGCTTTAGTACCAATCAGTACCTTAGACTCACTGAAGAAAAAGAAAATTGTTGGTCTTATATATTTCATGCATAGTAATTAAATGTCTCTGTAAGTTGCGGTTTCCAAAGATTCATTAGACAGTGCTTCTGCACAATTTGTTTACTGCACTTGATGTATAGCTTCACTTGAAATACAGATAAAACTAAAACTTATGTTCATATTTATTAATTTGCAGAGTTAACAGTAGTCTTGATTTTTTTTTTGTCACAGACTAAAATGGGCAAATAACTATTTTTAAAACTTAGGATTGCTGAAGATTTGTTGCAATTTTTAAAAGCAAGTAACCTGTCACTCATTGTAAGCACTGTTTACAGAGCTGCTTGTTCAAGCAGAAGTGGAACCCTTGTTTGTAGAACCGGAGCCAAGGTGTAAGAATGGAACTTTGGCTGGCAACAAGCAGCTAATTGGTTTATGTTCTAGTGACCTAGGCCTTCTGCCTGTCAACAACTATGTGATTGACTCCCAAGTTGCTGAACAACGTGGTGGTATTTTGACTGAAACAAATGAATCTCCACAAAAGCAGGAGCAACAACATGGCTCTGATTCCACTCCCCTGAGGAACTAGCACCGTCATCAGTTTCCAAAAGGGAAAACCATTTATGAGTGGGATGCCAGGGTCTCCCGCACTACTTATCTGTTACTTTTGGACTGCCTGGCAGTCACCTATTCCCTTCCTTCCTCCAGGCTCTTAAACTGCACTGTGGTCACTTCTCTGAACATGCTATCCATGTAACCCTCAGCCACACAGATGTGCTACAGTGTCTCCACTCATTGTTCAAGCCCCAGAACGCAGAGCTCATGTTTCTCCACCTAGGAGCTGGGAGTGTCCCTGATTTTCTACATAATACAGGCCACATATTCCACTCAACCAACCTGTACAGTCATATCTTAAATGTAAACTTATTTAGTCTTAAATGTATTTCCTTTATGCTGACTTTACTCTACTTCCCTTATCCTACTTTGCTTAATTATATTATTTTATCATATTGGCTCTGACTCTGACTTATTCCAAAACCTGAAGTAGTGGGCCCCCAGTCCTAGCTCTCAATACATCCTCTTGCTGCCTTCTCTCTCGCTGCTGTGTTGAAATTGAAGAGCTAGGCTCCGATTCTGGGTATCAATATGTCCTCTTACAGAGCCAGAGTGAATACCTGACTAATTTAGTTCAGTGCTTGCACATCCAGACTTCTATCTTGAACACCTGGCACATTTCAAGTTACATTCCAGGGCTGGTGTTGCACACACCCATGTCTGTGGATACTGGTATCTGAAACTTGCCAACCTCTCCACATCATCATGGCATATCACAGATCCACTTACAATGTATATTTACATTTCCATGCCGCTCCTTTGGGTGTACTGGAAACTATCATTGAAATGCTGCTGCAGGGATATTCTGTATGCATGAACAAGCACCCAGCTCATGGACTGGACCAGGTTGCATTTCAAGGTTGCTGGCTTGCTCTCTTAGCGCTCACTCACCAGGCCCTTCTGGGTGCTCACAACATTCTTGCCTTGCTTTGGCTTTTAACTTGTTTCTCTCTCAGCCAGAGCTAATATAGTCATGGTACTTCTGTGTTAACCTGCCTTTTAGCACAGACACAAAACCAGGCAGCTTGTCATGGTTGTCAGCAGTCATCAATCAATGGATTGGACATGTTGCTATCCAGGAGACCGCGTTATGTTAATGTCACACCTGCACCATGTGCAAGCAGCGTACGTGACAGGGACACTGTATGTACTTCAAGCAAATGACCGTGTCTCATAGTCAAAGGGATATAACCCTTAGTCAAGTCAATGGAGACACTCTTCAGTCAGGGTGTCCTGGCACCGTAAATCGGGAGCAGTGTCTGATATCAGTCCATTGGCTTGGGCATGACCATTCCGCCACTCAAGGTTATTGGGTTCAAGATCTTCTCCTCATAGGGAGTGAGAAGCTGAATGTGAGAACCCCACCTCCTGTCTTGGCTCTTTGTGTCCTTTTGTGGGCTGTTTTCTCCTGGATTGAGCATGATGATAGCAAAAGAAAACTTGCTAAGCCTTGTGGAGAAAAATGCTCCATGAAATTCATTGAAAATGACATTTCACCGAAATATGGCAAGATTTAGCTCCAATCTCTTTTGAGATAAACTTCCAAATGACACAGGATCACTCTGCATGAGGGAGAGAAGCTGGATGAAAAGAAGGCTTCAGCTATCTCAAACCAGACAATGATGGATAAACCGTTGAGTTTCCTTGCCATCAGCTCACGAGCCCAATCCCTGAAAGAGAAGTTAACTCCCTTTATTTTATTTAAAATTTAATAATTATGAGTGACATTTTAAAAAAAAATCATTTAGTAGGATATGAGTAGTATAGCAGGGCCAACATTTGATGCTTATCCCTAGTTGTCCTTGAGAAGATCAGAAGGAGTACGATCAAGAAAAAATTTGGCCTTCTCTGATATCAAGACCAGCAATGTCATCACAGAGAAAGAAAAGCAGCTGCTGGGATTCCTGCCATCTACTGACCCCCCAGAGAAGTTCTTTTCTTTGTCAGTTGGTACTGACACTACCAAGAACACTGTTTAAGAAAACCCCATGTCGATTTGCAGTTGTGGATGTGGGTATCATGCCTTCGTCTGTAAACATTAATGGTTTCCAGCTGGCCTTGGCAGGGTCCCTGTTTGAATCACTGGCACAGAGCAGGGCAAGCTTTCTAAATATACTCCCTGATACCGATCCTGACTGTTCTAATTCTAGATTTCACAATTCTGAAATCTGTCTTGATAGCCTAGCAACTCTCACGACCCACATCATTTCAGAGAGGTAATTCTAGCATTTAAACACAGTATTGAGTCACCAGCTGAAGGCAAGAACTGGAAAACAGATTGTTGAATTAAGTCAACCTTTTCAACTTATCAAAACATAAAGTATGATATGTACTAAAAAACAAGGGAATCACCTTAGTCAGTAATCTGGAATTTTAAATCAGAGATCCTCATCTGGATCCAGTGACAAACAGTGAAATAGAAATAGAAGTCAACCATGTGGTTTCAACTATTGTTCAGATTTATCATTGTTAAGAAAATGACTTTTGCCTGCCAAACAAAGGATTGTGCTCTAAATAATTGCTTGCTTACTTTCCTTTTGAAGAAACTAATCTGCACCAGCCAATTATGCAATGAGCATGAGTAAAACTTTCTAAACTGATAGCCTTAAAGGCTTTTTGACGTTTCAATGAATTGCAGCCAAATTTTGAAACATAAAAGCTAAATATTTCTTCATATCACAAGTATAATGGGCCATGGTGTACTATAAAAATAGTAATGAGGCAGAAGTGACAAGATATCAAATTGAAATATGCAGAAGTCCACAGATAAACATTAAAATTTACAATTCTTGAGTAGATTTGTAGCTCGGGTTGTGGATGCTGTGGTTGGTTCGCTTGCCGTGCTGGTTGGTTAGTTCTCAGACGTTTCATTACCCTGCTGGTTAAGATCATCAGTGCAGCCTCCGATGAAGCTGTTGTGTTTTCCTGCCTGGTATTTAAACCCTCGGGTCCGTTGGAGTTGATTACCTCATTTCCATTTTTTTTCTTCTTCGCAGTGGTGTATATTTAGGGTCTAATTCTACGTATCTATTGATGGCCTTCTTGGTGCAGAACCAGGCCTCAACTTGCGCGTCCACAACCCGAGCTACAAATCTACTCGAGAACCTTAGACACCTACAGGCAAAGCAGGCTCAAATTGGCCCGGAAATGGGAAACCTACACCAAACGACAGTGCGCTACCTGTGAGCAACTCTATTTCCTGCATCAATGCCTCAGGAACCAGGTATTACCGTGCAGTGTTAGATACAACCCTCCCATCAACAACCCACATGCACACTGGACAGCAGAACACAATGGTCACAGAATGGTGAAGGTAATGATTAACGACACACACAACCAGCTCCACAGATATGACAGGGAACTTACGAGCCAAAAAACCCTATTCCTAGACACAACCAACCTAGAGTGGACAACAGACTTAGGACGAGCCATTAACATCAGTCAACAAATAAAAAGAACCAAGAAAAGACAGATCCTACAAGAAAAACTAGCTAAATTAACCCACCAAAATGACAACCAAAGATCAGACACTTGGATAAAAAACCTTTCAGACAGGAAACTAACAGACATAGAGAAAACTGTTCTAATACATGGACTCAGCTACAACCACAGAGATGCAGGACAGAATTCCTAGCCACACTAGAATCCACACTGAAGACCAACGGCATGAATGAGGAAACACAACTAGCCATAAGACAGAGAGTGGTCCCGACATTGACCCGAAGGAACGAACTTAACACTCTCATTACATCAGAAAAGGACTGAAAAAAGACAAAAACATCATAATCCCACCAGCAGACAAAGGGCTCATGACAGTAATACTAAACAAATGGGACTACCTCACTAAACTACAGACGCTACTAGCACACACGAATACATACCGGCAAGTGCAAATAGACTCGACACCGCAAGTGGCTAATAAAATACTCAACACACTAAAGAGACTCAAACAGACTGGACAAATCAACAAAGCAGACTACCTAAAAATGAAGCCAGAAGAGACAAACACCCCCAGATTCTACGGCGTCCCAAAGGTACACAAACTGGAAGTACCCCTCAGACTCATAGTCTCCCTCCCAGGGACACCAACACACAGGTTAGCCAAGGAATTACAAGGAAGACTAAAGTACCTTGTCAGCAAGTCACCCCACTCAATCCATTCAGCCCAGGAGTTCCTCAAATCCCTTAAAAACATAAGAATAGATGAGGACGAGACCATGGTGTCCTTTGACATTACTGCCCTATTCACATCGATTGACATACCACTGGCAGGAGAAACACTAGCAACACTACTAAAAGAACGAGATCCAAATGACACCATCTCCACAGACAACATGCTGAAATTATTGGATCTATGCCTTATGACCCACTTTACCTTTAAAGGCCAAATCTATGAACAAATCAATGGGACACACCAACTAATAAACAACTGTCTCACCGGCATCAAATACACCAGGGAAGAAGAAAAGAATGAACAGTTCCCATTCCTGGACGTCTTTGTAGAATGGAGGGCCAACGGGGAATTTCTGACGTAAGTACACAGAAAGGCCGCACACATGGATCAAGTCCTGAATTTCAACAGTGACCACCCCAAAACCCACAAATGAAGTTGCGTGAAAACACTATTTAAACGAGCGACATCACACTACAGCAACCCAGAACTATGCAAAAATGAAGAAGAATACCTCTACCAAGTATTTAAGAACAGCAGATATCCAAACAGCTGGGTCCAACAATACTTATCACACAAACAACAACAGGAAGATGCAGTATGCCCTGACACATTTGTCACGTTATCGTACATCAAGAACATATCCAAACTGACCACAAGACTCTTACGACCATTCGGCATCAGAGTGGCACACAAACCCACATCAACCCTACGCCAACTGCTAACTCAAACCAAAGAGCCCTTACCCACTTTGGACAGAACCAACATGATATACAAGATTCCATGCAAGGACTGCGACAAACATTACATTAGACAGACAGGTAGGAACTGGCCACAAGAATACATGAACACCAACCAGCAACAAAAAGACATGACCAATACTCACTTGTCTCCATTCATACGGACAAGGAGAACTACCAGTTCAATTGGGACAACATCAGGATCCTAGGAGAGGCCAAACAGAGACAAGCACGGGAATTTCTAGAGGCCTGGTTCTCCACTAAGAAGGCCATCAATAAGCATGTAAAATTAGACCCTATTTATACACCACTGCGAAGAAAAAAAATGGAAATGAGGTAATCAACTCCAACAGACCCAAGAGTTTAAATACTAAGTGGGAAAACAGAACAGCACTTCATCGGAGGCTGCACTGATGATGTTACCCAGCAGGGTAATGAAATGTCTGCAAACTAACAAACCAGCTCGGCCAGCCAACCAAGCACAGCATTAAAATCTACAAATTACCAACTGCAGTATGGCACTCTTTTCAACTAAAACAGCATCATTTGGCTCCCATTTGAATGTATTGGACACGTGAAATTCCAGGACGATTCTTGTAGATATGGATGAACATTAGCAGAGCAAGTTAGGGCCTCTCTACTTCAGTGTAAGCACTTTATTTAATAGTATGATAAACATTAAGTATTGTCAAACAACTCTGTCACTGAGATTTAATTACTACAAGTGCTCTATCTCATTTCTTCAGTTTTTAGTTAATGGAAATGTAATTTTAAAAACTTGTATTTCTGTCACTTATTATCTCTCTTAATTCAATCTTTCTTTTTCCATTTTTTATTTCTAATTCTGTACCTGATTTGACATTGAATTCATGATTTTATCTTACATTTTCTTGTTTAGTTGCTAGCTGTGCAGTCCTTAATCTTTGTTTACAAAGATCCGTGATGCTTTAGAATGGGGTGTTGCACTGTTTACATCTCACAGAAGCAACCTATGTTGCAAAGTCACATGGATATTAAATTCACAGAAATAGGTCTATCAAACTGATGTTGCTATTCACTTTCTGGGTATAAAGTGGCTATTGACAAACATTTTTATTGTCAGTCATGGCTCAGGAAAAAAGTATGCTCTTCCCTGTGTCAAAGGGCTGTCAGAGGGTCTAACCTTACATAAATCTGGAAAAGCACTAATTCAAACAATGTTGGAGCGTTGCACTGGTGGGATCGGGTGGGATGTGGTGCTTGTCTTTTAAATGAAGTGTTTATCCGGCAGGCATAAAAAATCCCATGGAGCTATTTTAAGGAAGAACAATGGTGTCCTTGCCAGTATCCTGATTATGCTAAGAATGAAGGGATCTGATTCTCAGCACCAAGAAATATTTTTCCAATCTTCTCTTCAAGCCTAAAGTAACAATTTCAGAATCTCACAACTGAATTGCAACCACCTTGTGTCTGTGTATTTGATCTCATTAAAACCTCAAACCACCTTATTATAAGCCACTTACAATTCTCCTGTCCTCCACTGAGAAGTTGGACAGTACAAATGCCTACATGTAATCCAGAACAGGTACCTGGGTGGCTTTAGCTCACTGAATGCTTGTTGCAGCTATAATGCGACTTTCCCAGCATGGTCCATAACTACCACGCCCCTCAAACCTTCATCCATGAAAGAAATTTGTAAACTACCAGTCTCACCAGACCTTCATAACTTCTCTCTGATCAGTTCAGACATCACTCGACTTTAGAGCTCAAGGAGACATTTGAACTGCTACTTCTGCAAAGTTGTTTTGCAAATGGGGACATACTTCTCTTGTATCTACACAGGATGGTTTTGTGCTTATGTGAGCACTTTATGGTTTAGCTTACTTTTCTTAGTGTTTACGTTTAGTGCTGCCAGCTTCTGTCTACCTCACATTGCTTTCTTACTGCACAATCTCTGACTTCAACCCTGATTTACAGGCTGCCAGTCTTTTGTGTGGGTCGCATTGTTTTCTTAGCAAAGTGACTTCTGTGCTGACTTACAGGCTGTCTCTCTCTGTGAATCGCATTATATTTTAGCCTAGTTGGAGATGCCAGCAACTTGTGACAGTGGGGAGCATTGAACAGTTCATATTTGGGTCTCATAGCAGATGGGCATGTTGTGCCCCACTGAGCTATATCAACCTCAGACTGCATGTGCCAGCAGTTTCTGACAAACAATCTCCACGTGTTTCAAGCAAGTGGTCATGTGTGAAAGTCAAAGAGATGCAGTCCGTAGTGGGGTGAAAGGGGAATATGTATCAGCCAGGAGTTATCGCCACTGACGATCAAGGGGCTGCTTCTATTCCAATCAAAGGAGTTGGCCACAGGCTGGAAAAGCACAGCAGATCAGACCGCATCAGAGCAGCAGGAAAGTCAACATTTCAGGCTGAAACCTTTCCTCAGGAGTGGGGAGGGAGAGGGGAGCCCAGGAATAAATAGAGGGAGGGGGTTGGGGGCTGGAGGAAGGTAGGAGAGATTGTGATAGGTGGATGCAGGTAGGGGGGTAATGTGATTGATCTGTGGGAAGAGTGGATTGGGTAGGTGAGTGATAGATGGACAGGTTAGGTCAGGAAAGGGAGGAGAGGAGGAGGGGCAGGGCTGGCTATGGGGTAAGGCTGGGGGTGGAGGGATTTTGAAGCTTGTGAAGTCAATGTTGAGGCCATTGGGCTGTATGCTCCCAAGGCAAAATATCAGGTATTGTTCCTCTAGTTTACATTTGGCCTCACTCTGACAGTGGAGGAGGCCAAGGATGGACATGTTGCCAGGGAATTGGGAGGGGGCATTAAAATGGATAGCAACAGGAGGGTCAGGTTGGTTGATGCGTGCAGAGCACGGTTTGCGGAGCATCCGGTCCACGAGTCTGCATTGGTCTTCCTGATATTGAGGAGACCGCTTCGGGAGCAACGGATGCAATAGATCAAGTTCAATGAAGTGCAGGTAAATCTCTGCTGGATTGTTTGGGGCCTTGGACGGAGGTGAGAGGGGACGTGTAGGGGCAGGTATTGCAACTCATGCGATTGCAGGGAAAGGTACCGGATGTGGAGGAGATATTGGTGAGGAGTGTAGAGCTGAGGATGGAGTTGCGAAATGAACAGTCCCTGCAGAAAGCAGACAAGGTGGGAAAGGAAATATCTTTTTGGTGGTGGGGTCTGATTCTAGGTGGCAGAAATGTCAGAGGATGACGTATTGGATTCGGAGGTTGGTAGGTGGTATATCCGGGCTAAGAGGACTGTATCCTTATTGTTGTTGGGGGGCGCGGTTATGAGAGCAGAAGTGTGGGAAATAGAGGAGATACGGTTGAGGGCATCCTTAATTACAGAGGAGGTGAAATTCCAGTCCCTAAAGTAGGAGGGTATCTGGGATGTCCTGGAGTAGAACAAGTCATCCTGGGAGCAGATGCAGCAGAGGCAGAGGAGTTGGGAGTATGGAGTAGCATATATGCAGGAGGGTGGGTGAGAGGAGGTGTAATCAAGGTAGTTGTGGGAGTCAGTGGGTTTGAAATGGATGTCGGTGGTGAGTCAGTTTCCAGAGAGATCCAGGAAGGGGAGGGAGGTGTCAGAAATAGTCCAGGTGAATTTGAGGGCGGTGTTGAAGGTGTTGGTGAAGTTGATGAATTGCTTGAGGTCGCCGCAGGAGCATGATGCCACACTGATGCAGTCATCAATATAGCGGAGAAAGAGGCGAGGCATGGTGCTGGTGTAGTTTCCAGAGATGGAGATGTTGATCAAACGCTTGGTCCTACCTGAGTCCGTGGCTTCACATTTTTTCAGTCCAGAGATTGGATTCCAGTTTGTCCTGCAAGTAAAGTGCAAGCGGTATGGAGATTTTGGATAGGTCAATCTGAATGCTGTTGAGATATCAGACTGGGGAGGGAGTGTGAGGGCAGTTTTTCCTGCAGTGGGACAGTGAGGGATGGAGTACGATGGAGATAGATGGAAGACCAGTTAGTGGTGCTGCATGAGCTGGAGAGGTGGTGAAGTGTCCCCAGTGAGTGCATGGGAAGTGCAGAGGACAATAGGAGTAGTTTGGTGAGAACTGTCAAGTAGGCAAGATGCATGAAACACTGAGGATTGAAGTCCATCAGTGTCAGTGAGATGTGTGTGCTATGGCAGAGTTAGACTGAGCGTGACGTAGTAGAGAAAGATGGTGGCACTTACACTTGTGAATCCGAAAGATACTTGATCTTCTTTCTACACTGCTGGGTGCTCTTTTTTACCTGGATACAGCAGTCATCTATGTTTTAACCAGCTGAGTCTGATGCTGTGGTCTCCTCTGGTTGGCAGTGAAACGGACTGTCCTGTCCCACACCCCATCCACTAATATCCTGTAGGTCTCTGCCTGTAAAACAGGGGGTAGCATATCTTCATTCTGATCTGCGAATTTGGTGATTACAGTCAATCACCACAGTATGATGTTTGGTTCTTGTCTTGTAGTGTTTTAAGGGTTGTGCAGCTGAGCTTTAAATATGGCTCCAGAGGCATATATTCCACAAATTCACATAATTGGTGACACTTACATTACTCCGCCTATGATTCTTTACAAAAGACACCCAAGAACCTGTTCGCATAATTAATGAAGTGAAGAGTGATCTTGCACTCACCAGTACAATCACACAAATGCCAAATTCCAAATGATCACAAGGGTGCTGATTAGTCAGCAAGTCAACTCTGACTGAAGCATTGTCATGAAAAAAGCAGTGAGGAACCATAGTCTCCTGAGACTCCCGGGTAATTTAGAAAGCATTAAGACTTGAACATTTTCCTTGAGGAGCCTATTCAGGAGACCCAGAATTGAAAATTCAGTCCAATATATCTTCTGAGAAAAGCATAAAGAAAATTGGTTGGAAGATTACCATTTTCTTTGAACATTATGTTGTTTGATCTACATTCACTTTGATGATTTACTTTTATTGCTGCTTAGGCCTGCCTTTTTTTGCATTCCAAGACTAAATTACATAATTTACTTGCTAGTTGCTGTTTCTAATGATCTTCTACCAAGCACCATGCCAGTCTGTCCTTTAGGATGTGTGCCCATAAGTGTCAAAACTGGACAATGATTGTTATATTCCCTTCATTTCAACGTACCAGTTGTTGCCAGTCATCAAACATGAGGTCAAATGCTAAGTCTCTCCATCACTTACACACAAGCAGAAAGATCAGTGGGATTGTTAATTCTTAAATCTGCACTAAGAGATTTGATTTTCCCATAATAATGACTTCATGTCATTTCCTCATGAAGTGCCCCTGGTAAAATTTAACCTTAAATTGAAAACTTAAGTTCTATGGTACATCTAAGGCAATGCCATTCAGCAGCTGTAATTTTGGAGTTAGGTGGAAAACAATCAAAAATAAAATATCCCATGGAATTTCCAATGTTCTTTCTCCAGACTGTTTCAATTTTGGCAAATCATTGAAAAAGAAATATGTTCAACAAGAGTATTAAATAAAAAAAAAATCGAACTCGTTATCAAGGCAATGTAATAATCAAAGGGAAATTGAACCTTCATGTTGATGGAACAAATAAAATTGGCAAAAGCAGTCTTGAATGCAAGTTTGTAAAATACTTCTATGACAGTTTTCTGGAACATTAACACATTGTGGATCCAACTATGGTCAATACTATTTAGTTCAAGTATTGTGTAATAAGGCAAGGTTAATTAATAATCTCACTATTAAATGGCCTCAAGGAATAATAAGAAATGCAATTGAATCAGATTATATTTAAAATTAAAATAAATGAGTATGAAAATTAGATAAATAGGCAGGTATGGCAGCAAATAACAGTGGGAGAAATTTAAAGACATACTCTCAACAAATATGTGTTCCACTGACATACAAAAACTGGTGAGAACGGGTAGTATTACATTAAAAGACCATAAAATATAGAAGCAGAATTAGGCCATTTGGCCTATCAAGTCTGCTCCACTGTTGGATCTTGACTGATATGTTTCTCAACTCCATTGTCCTGACTTCTCCCCATAACCTGTGACTCCCTCAGTAGTCAAGAATCTAATTATGTCTGTCTCAAATGCATACAATGACTTGGCTTCCACAGCCTTCTGTGGAAATAGGATCCACAGATTTACTGACTGAAGAAATTCCTCTTCAACTCAGTTCTAAAGGGTCGTGCCTTCATCTGAGGCTGTGCCATTATGTCCTAGTCTCTCCTATTAGTGGAAACACCTTTTCCATGTCCACCGTATCCAGGCCTCTCAGCATTCTGTAGGTTTCAATGAGATCCCCCTCTCTTCCTTCTCCATTTAGTACAGACCCAGAGTCCTCAAGTGCACCTCATTGACCATCCCTTCATCCTCAGGATCATTCTTGTAAACATCCTCTAGACTTCCGCCATTGCTAGCATGTCGTTCCTTAGGTACGAGGCCTAAAACTGCTCACAATATTCCAAATGCATTCTGACCAAATATTTATACAGCCTCAGCAGTCCATATCTGCTCTTGTACTCTTACCGTCTTGAAATGAAAGCTAACATTGCATTTGCCTTCCTAGCTGCCAACTGAACCTGCAAGTTAAAAGAATCCTGAACTCTAAATCTTAGTTACTTTGTGCTTCAGATTTCCAAAACCTTTAGAAAATAAAGGCATAGAGGTCTATGCCTCTATTCTTCCTACCAAAGTGCATAACCTCACACTGTATTTCATTTACCACTTCTTTGCCATTACGAAGGAGTGGGACAGGCTCCGCACAACCTCACCTATGTAACTGGTTTGCACCTGCTGCATCTCCCAGGTTACTGATCTTGGTTGGTCATCAATTCACTGCAGCAGTATATGAAGCTTGGTTCATGCACTGTCAAAGCACTTCTAGAAAACAAATCAAAACCAAAGTGCAGATCAGCCTTCATGCTGGTCGGGTACAGCATTAACATTGCTGCCCTATGTTAAGAAATCTGAGCTTGAGAACGTTGATGCAAGCTACCCATTCTTTTAGTTTAGAAAATCTAAACTGGATTTTAAAGTCAAGTGTGAGCTTTGCCATCCAATCTGAACTGGCATTCAAGTTAGATTCATTTTCTAAGGGAATCATAATGTACTAGGAATCTGCATGCAATAGTCATTTGCACCTAGGTTCCAACAATGACACGTATAGGTGAGGTCAAAGAAATATTTTCTAATGACCTAAGCGAGATAATTAAAAGAGCATCCTACAGTGAAAAGCTAACTTTTATTTCAGTTCCTAAGTGGGCACAGACTCTAATTCATGGAGACGAGGATTAGAAAACCACAGAAACCACAGCCACAGTATTGGCAGAGCAAACTTCAATGGCCAGTTCCCTATGCTAGGTGCAGCAAGTTTGACGTGACCATCACACTCTGCCAGCAAGCAAGCCAACAGAAAAAAAAGTTGCACATCAGATCCAAACATTATTATAGTCAGATTGCAAATTTTAAGACAAGTCTCTGTCCCTATTCTCTGTGTTTAGCTGTGTGTAAGCAAATTGTTATTTTAACTTTTACCCTTCCTACAGCAACACTGTGGTAATGTTAAACCACGGCATTTTTAGACTGGTGAGAAGGAGTCTTGCAACACCAGCACTTTTGCCAACATACAAGAAGGTTTAGCATCAGAACAGATAAAGAGATTATTTAATTAATACCGAGGTATATTAGCTTATCAATGGATTTTAAGATGAAGTCCAAAAGTCTAAAGTTGGAGTTGACAGATTGGAATTCATTTTGGTGATGGATGGGTGCAATAAAGCAGCACTTGCAAAGGAATAATATGCTTACAAACACTCCATCAGTGCCATTCAACTCTGACCTCTTACAGCATTGGTTCAAACATAGACAAAGGAGCTGAACTCCAGAGGTGAGGTGGCGTTGACTGTTCTTGTCATCAAGGCAGCTTTCAATCATGTATGACATAGAGGAACTTCAGCAAAACTGGAATCAATAGGAATTGAGATGCTGGGGGCGGGGTGGGGTGGCGCGGTGTGGGGGAAGGCTGTGAGCTCTCCATTGATCACAGTCAAAAGAAGTTGCTAATGGTTGTTTTGCTATCATCTCACCCCAAGGACCTCATGGTAGTGTCCTTGGCCTAATCATGTTTGGCTGCTTCATCAATGACCTTCCATCTTAAGTAAGACCTGAAGTGAGGATGTTTGCTGATGGAGACCTTTGCCTGGCAAAAGCAAGCTCAGCATTTGCTAGGCTTTGTCTAGACTTCGGAAAGAGTGTGGAATTTGTTTCAGAACAAAGATCAAAGTCTGTCAGTAGTGGATCTTATATCACCTCTTTATGGATTTGAAACCTGGATAACCTACTGGTGTGACATAAAGTAACTAGAAGCATTTTACCTTTGTTGTCTAAGATTTTTGCAACATTAGTTTCCAGGACAAAACCCTAACATCAAAGATTTTGTAAAATGTCGCTTACATAACACAGACAGCATGTTTATCGGGCCTGAGTTTTGTGTGAGTTGGTGATGTAGTTTACATGGCAGATACATAGTACATAGTAGCCAGTTGAGCACAGGAACCCGCACCTCAGAATGTGCCAAACCTACTTATATAAGCAATCTGAATGCCCATCTCAGAACTTTGCAAGCTGGATTCTAATACATGGAAACAATAATCTTTGACAGATCCAAAAGGAAGAGTTTCTGTGATCATATGATTTTGACTTATGAGGAAATCAAAGGACAACTGAGAGTGGCAAAAACCCAATGCTTTCATCCACCTCTCCAAGACTGACATCATATGCACTTCTTCCAATCAGTTGCACAATTTGAAATGGTGCCTGAGATTGAACATGACACAAACTTAACGAGATTGTAAGCCAGTTTTTTGTTGCTGAACACTCACCTGCTGAAGCGATGTGGAATCATAAACATAAGATTAAAAGAAGAGTTCACAATGCTGAGAAAAAATGTTAGAAAGTCTGAGGATTATTATTTTTATCTAAGATTATAAAGGGATCTTGAGCAGTTGGGCCAGTGGGCTGAGGAGTGCCAGATGGAGTTTAATTTGGATAAATGCGAGGTATTGCATTTTGGTAAAACAAACAAGGACTTGTACATTTAATTGTAGGGCCCTAGGTAGTGTTGTAGAATAGATACCTAGAGATTCAGGTAGATAATTCTTTGAAATTTGTGTCACAGGTTTGTGTCACAGGTGGACATCATGTTGACATTGTACAGGACATTGGTGAGGCTGCTTTTGGAGTACTGTGTGCTGTTCTGGTCACCCTGCTATAGAAAGAATATTACTAAATTGGAGAGGATTCAGAAATGATTTACCAGGATGTTGCTGGGTCCGGAGGGTTTGAGCTATAAGGAGAAGCTGGATAGGCTGGAACTTTTCTCACTGGAGCATAGGAGGTTGAGGGGTGACCTTATAGAGGTTTGTAAATTCATGAGGGGCGTAGGTAAGGTGAATGGTGAAGGTCATTTCCCTAGGGTGGGGAAGTTCAAAACTAGGGAATATAGGCAATAGGCCATATTTTTAAGGTGAGAGGAGAAAGATTTAAAAGGGCAGTTCCTATGTGGAATGAACTGCCAGAGGAAGTGGTAGATGTAAGAACAATTACAACATTTAAAAGACATTTGGATATGTACATGAGTAGGAAAAGTTAAGGGATATGGACCAAAGGCAGGAAGTGGGACTAGTTTAGTTTGGGAAGCTTAGTCAGCATGAACAAGTTGGACCAAAGGGTCTATTTCTGTGCAGTATGATTCTACTCTATAACTCTATGAGGATTAGAAGGCTTTCAGAGATCAATAAAGCATGACCAAAAGGTTGATAAAAATAGAATGAGAGTAACCTAGCCAGGAATATAACATCATTGATCTAAGAGAATCAAGGAATATCAAGATTGAGTGGGAAGTTACAGTTGAAGCAGAAGATCAGCCATGATTGTATTGAATGATGGAGCAACGTCTTGGAGTGGTTTGGGATAATCCTGCTCTTATTTTATATGTTCTGGTAAAATAGACTGGGATGATCACCAGATTCCATGGTGTTGTCAGATCTGGAATAAGTATTGGAAATCAGCCATCCTTGATCCAGAGCTGTCAGAAATCAAGATGTTAGGTTAAGAATTTCTGTGAATAAATCTTCTGATTATTACAGGCCATCAATAAACCACTAAAAATTTCTTAATGTCATTTTGACTATACAAATGTGCATTGTGATGCCTGTCATCTGCTGTTGTCCAGTCTCTCTATGGCATACTGATTTCGATCTTTTTTATTTTTCTCTAGGTCCTTCTAAGCAGTTACAGCTCACAGTAGAAGAGACAAGAATTCTTGTGAGAAGGCACCATCATGTTCTCCCTCCCTCACAGTGCCAGCATAAAGAATGACAACTTATCTGGATTTTGTGCAGTGAGATACCCAGGATTAAAGCATAGCAGCAAGTTTAATGATAGAAAAGCTCAGGATACAGCTCTCTAGAAAGCAAGGCACTATCTCAACTTTGCTGAGGAGAACTGAGAGAGAGGACATGAATTGCCCAGGAATAAAATTAAAACTATTGGTCATAACAACATTGACAACTTACATTTATTTAATACATTTAATGTAGTAAAATGTCCCAAGGTACATCATAGGTGTGTTAGGAAAGAAAATTTGATACTGAGCACAAGACGATTTTAGAGTCATTGGCTAAAACTTTAGCTAAAGAGATTGATTTAACGGAGTGTCTTAAAGGAAAAAGATAGAAAGAAAGGTGGAGAGATTTAGGAAGGAAGTCCTAGTGTTTAGAACCTGGCACCAAGTATGAATGTTAAAATCAGGAATGGGTAAGAGCCTAGAACTGGCAGAATACTTATATTTCAGAGGTTTGTAGGGCTACAGGAGTTAGAGCATTAGAGAGTGCTTGATGTCACGGGGAGGGATTTGAAGTTAAAGGTAAGAATTTTAAATTGAATTGTAATCAATCAGGGATCAGTGAACACAAGAATAATAGGTGAACAGGAGTTGGCACAACCTAGGATACCGGCAACAGAGTTTTGTAACTGCTAACATTCATGAAGGATGTAGGATGGGAATTCGTAAAACATGAATTGAATCAGTGACATCAAGAGATAACAAAGACATGGATGAAGATTTCAGTAACTGATAAGATGGGCCAATGTTAAGGAAGTGTATATAATTTACCAGTCTCTGATAGCTAATATGGTTGGTATGTTGGTTTAGCATCAAATACAACACTAAGGTTATAAAAAGCATCAGAAATCTGATGGAATCAATAGCTAGAAACAGGAATTTGTAGTAAAAACTGAAGACTAAAACATCACGCCTACCAAAATTTAGAGGTTTTTACTTATGTATTACTGGTTGCTCGACTTATCATTTAATGACAGTGCAGAAATTGGAAGTGAGATAAAATAGGTATCATCAGGGCATATGGAGCCTGGCATGTTTATAGATGATGTCAAGGGGTGTCATGTAGATGATAACTAGGAGCTGTCTGAGAATAGGTCCTTGAGGGATTCCAGAGGTTATTGTGTGGGAGTGGGAAGAGAAGTTAAGACTGGTAATTCTTTGGATACGACTGGATAGTCAGGAGTGCAACCACAGGACAGTCTCACCCAGCTGGAGGAGAGGTGTTGGAGGATGCTGGTATAATCTGTTGTATTATGGCCTAGATTTCAGAGCCAAAAAGCCTGTAATTTAAGACTGTTATGTGACATCATGACCTGTGATGTTCTGCCGTAAAGGTATCTGCTTTGCCTTCAGTAACTCTCTCGGTGTAATGGAGTCACTGTAGTCAGTTAATTATGAGTGTGTAATATAGAATAATGTTGAAAGCATAGAACACAGATAATGTGTGTAAGTCTGTGATATTGTAACCTTTTAAATACTTAGTATAATAAATAAACTTCAAGATATCTGAATCAGTAAGAACCCACTATACGTGGCATTTTTTATGTGTGTTAAAATTGGAAAATCAGTTCATGGTTATCATATCGAAGGTTGCAGACAGGTCAAGAAGGATGAGGAGTGATAGCCACATACAATATCATTTGTGTCTTTGAGAAGAGCCTTTCCGTTGCTGTGGCAGGGGCATAAGTTTATTTTTGGAGGAGTTAAACAACAAAGTTCTAAGAAATATCGGCAAAGATTTAGAAGAACCAGTAATTTGCAAGGACAGAAGATCAAAGTTTGGAATTTTGAGGAGGAATTGGAAAGTTGGACAAAGAGTTTCAGCATTCTGACTCAATGTGTGTAGGAATCTATTTCTGTCTTATGTGATGTTAACTCCAGGCATAAACATCCTGCAGTCATGGCCAACTCCAGAGAAGCTGCAACCAGGTCCTCACAAAGAAGTCAGTTGTTATTTAAAGAAAAATTGCATTTATACATTGCCTTTTACAAACTCAGCAAACCCTTAACTGCTTTCTAGATAATGAGGTACTTTCAATTGTAGTTACTGTTGTAATGTATGAAACATGGCAGCAATTTGCATACAGCAGGATCCCCTAAAAAGCACTATAATCAATGATCATTCAATTTGTTTTATGCTTTCCTTGAAGGACAAATAATGTCTTGGGGAACATGTTGATTTCCTCTGCCCTTCTTCGAATAACGTGGTGGAATCTTACACATCCACCTCAGAGGACATCTGAAAATGGCACCTCTGGCAATGTGGCACCTAGTATTGCACTAAAATGTTCAAGTCCTTGAAGTGGTCACTGATCTTCAATCCTTGCTGCTTCAGCTGTGACAGCACAATGACATGGGCCTCAAACTCTATAACCTGCTAATTCAGATGCAACAGAGTTATCAATTTAATTACATTTGACACCTATGTCATATACTATATTGTATACTGATTACTACAATGTCAGATTACAGATGTAAAATATTTGAACTATAAGTGAAGTCTCCAGAAGTACGATCTTCACAGGTAAGTAATTTGTCTCTTAAGCCATCTGACAACGGTTTGAGAAATGCGAGGTTAAGGTCTTATTGTGTTCCCCTGTTTGCCCTCCTTCTTCACTCACAGAAAATTTGTACCTTTTCTCATTGCTTTTCCCATTTTCCTAATTGCCTCCTACAGACAGTCAAATAACATGTGACATCAATGATTTTTGTAGAAGTAAATGTTTCCTCTTTGTGACTTGCAAGCTGTTAGCTGATAGGGAGGTGTGTGGGAAATCATATCTCACAAATTTGATTGGGGTTTTTGAAGGGATGACTAAGAAGACCGATGAAGGCAGAGCAGTCAATGTTGTCTACATAGACTTTAGCAAGGCCTTCAACAAGGGTCCGCATGGTAGACTGGTTAGTATGGTTCATACGGGATCCGGGGAGAGCTAGCCAACTGGATACAAAATTGGCTTGACGGTAGGTAGGGTGGTTAATGGGGCGTTTGGCATACTTACTTTGGCATTGGTCAGAGCATTGAGTACAGGAGTTGGGAAGTCATGTTATAACTGTACAGACATTGGTAAGGCCACATTTGGAGTACTGCATACATTTCTGGTTGTCCTGCTCTCGGAACAATGTTACTAAACTGGAAAGGGTGCAAAAAAGATTTACGAGGATGTTACTGATACTGGAAGGTTTGCTTTATAAGGAGAGACTGGATAGGCTGGGATCTTTCTCCATGGTGTGTGGGAGGCTGAGAGCGGACCTTATAGAGGTTTATAAAATCATGAAGGGCATAGATAACGTGAATAGTCAAGGTCTTTTCTCCAGGGTAGGGCCATAAATTTAAGGCGAGCGGGGAAAGATTTAAAAGAGAACTGGCAGGCAATATTTTCACACAGAGGATAGTGTGTATATGAAATGAGCTTCCAGAGGAAGTGGTAGAGGTGGGTACAATTACAACATTTAAAAGATATTTGGAGAGGTACATGGGTAGGAAAGGTTTAAAGGAAATTAAATTGCTGCCTATAAATTACGTGCCTGTGTGCTTCTCTTCACTCCACCTGACGAAGGAGCAGTGCTCCGAAAGCTTGTGATTTCAAATAACCCTGTTGGACTATAACTTGGTGTCATGTGAAGCACCTTAGAGGCACAGAGTAAAAAAATTCCAATGAACTTTTTTTCATTCTGTGGAAAAGTTGAACAAGATTAAATTGAGATCTGGTCATATTCTGGACATATTTTGGTCAATTGTTTGAACGCAAAGTAATAAATCTGCACTTCCAGCAGATGGCAGCAAGTGACCATTAAAATACAGAAAGCCAGCTTCTACACATCATTTCATCCAGGTCCTAATATTGTTCAATATATCATAGAATGAACTTTGCTGATTTAAAAGTAAGTATTAAAGGCCCCTCAGTTCAGATTGCCAAATTCTCGGGTTTTATTTCAAATCGTTCTTAGGACTATCCCCTACTTTTTTTTCAATAGCAAGAAACAATCCTGTGATTCTGTGAGATCTTTGCTTTCCTCTGATTTTACTATCTTACACAGCTTTCCCTCGCTCCATCATTGTTTGATTGCCTTTAGCTGTCAAGCCTTTGTCATAATAAAAACTGATAAAACTGCGGATGCTGTAAATCAGGAACAAAAACAAAGTTGCTGGAAAAGCTCAGCAGGTCTGGCAGCATCTGTGAAGGAGAAAACAGAGTTAACGTTTCGGGTCCGATGACCCTTCCTCAGAAGCCTTTGTCATATGTTGTGATACAAACTACTGCTCGCTTGTGGTTGGGGTACAGTACTGCCACCAATTCTCCTTTCAACTTTTTAAATAAACCAAATGACAAAAATTAAAGAAAAATTAGGATTGACATTCCCTACACAGTCCTTGTAACAAAAGTCAAAATCACAAATGAAATTTCCAAATTTAAATTGAGTTATCATTTTGCAGGGGTTGCAATGCACCCAGCCTCCACAATGCCCACTGGACATTGAAGACCTGAAGCACACTTGCTGACACCATGCGTTCCCAGTCCAAGGACAACCTAGCACTGACATAACTGCAACAGGGAGGCAGGCAGTCTGGTGCAATGACAGCATGCTGCCCAAACCTGTTTATGACGATGTAGCCAGGCCCAGCAACAGACCTATGAGAAAGGCCACCAATCTGTCCAACCCTCTACACAATGGGTGAATCCTCGCTTTCATGCTGAGACTAAAAGCCTTTCTAATTAGTAGTGGTAGAGCATATGCCACTATTGAGTCTTAACAACAAGGGAGGCATTTTTCTTACATAACAAGATATTTTTACTTGCATGATAGTAATAGGCACAAGATATATTGACTAATTACGCATATTTACAAAGACTATCAGGAACCAGAGATGACAAGTTTATCTCCATTGGAACCGTATGCTAGAACTGATTCTTCTGTAACCAAAGGCTATATAACAACATTCAATTTGGTGGAGCTCAGTGCAGCTTCAACATTAACTCAGAACTATTATGTTATGTCATAGATAGTAGGAACTGCAGATGCTGGAGAATCCAAGACAACGAGGTGCAGGGCTGGATGAACACAGCAGGCCAAGCAGCATCATAGGAGCAGAGAGGCTGACGTTTCGGGCCTAGACCCTTCATCAGAAAAATGTTATGTCATATGTCTTCCCACCCAAGATTCTTTTGTATAGTTAATATTTATACATTTGAGTATACAACTGTATTTGCATTTATCACTACTTTATCTCTCCCAGATTCTCTGACTTCACAAATTCAGGTGGTCTCTGTTATCATCTAACATGTCTGGCAGGGATCTCTGAGACACTGATAGGCAACAGGTAATCAACAAGTAATTAACAAATAAATGTTGGAGTTTTTGGTGTACAAACTGTAAATAAAACTCTGACTGGAAAAGTATATGTATGGATTCTGGCTGACCAGCGTTTTAATTTCTAATATTTAACATTGGCAGCAAGGAATGATTAGCTACTTCTAAGTCAAGGACTGAAAACTAAGTATTATTCAAAGAGAAGAGTAATTTGGTAGTAACTTCAGGAAGATGGCTGAATCTAAATGGAAAGTATCAGAGTATGTTTATCCACCCCCTTTTTCTGAAAGCAAACGTTATGAACTGTGGAAGAATAAAGCAGCCATGTGGACCATGGTAACTGCTAATGATTGGAGATCATTGAAACCAGAAATGCCCAGGGTATGATCAGTTAATCTTTTGCTCTGGTTCAAAGTACCTTTACACCATGACTGTCCCAAAATAGAGATTTTGGAATGAAAAATGAAATAGAAGATGCAGAGAAAGAAGATGGAAATATGGATCAAAGAACGGGCACTGTATTGTTCATGAGAGGTTTTAGGTCTGTGATGAATATTTTCAGAATCTTTCAGTTGTGCAGTATTAGCCAGTGAATGTACATCTACAGTGTGTCAAATAGACTGGTTAAAATGTTACTAAACTCCTTGAGAAGAAAGGATTGGAACAAAAGTTTTAAAATTGAGAGTTCCACCAGTTTCTGTTTTGGGGACGATATGCACTAAGATATTTTAAAAGTGTAATCATTCCTTGTAAAATAAACTGAATCAATCATTTTATAAGCATGGATATGGCATTCACTGAAAAACCAGTGTTATTAAGTAGGCCATTGGTGAAAACAATGCAAATCAAAGTTACGGAAAATTACAAAGCTGTTGTATTTGGAAAATTTGCCAAAAATGAAATTGGAGACGTGTAGAAATATAAAATAAGAATTATGAAAATAATACAGCAATGGAAATCCCTTTTCACAATGAGGTTTGTAAGTGGAGCAACGCAGTGATAGACCAGAGATAACAAGGTGTAGAGCTGGATGAACACAGCAGGCCAAGCAGCATCCCAGATTGACCAAACTGTAAATTATTGCCAGCATTTGCATTGGCTGTCCATGCTAAGAATCCACTGCTGATGGTAGGAGGGTATGATCCATATCAGGCAGTTTTGAATAGAAATCTTCAAGTTCCATCAATAATAAGTAATCAATCACCAATTTGTATGTAGAGGGTCCTATTTGGGAAGGGGCAAATCTCAACCTACTCTTGAGAAATAGGGCAGGACAGGTGACTGAGGTGACAGTGGGGGAACACTTTGGGACCAAAGACCATAGTTCTATTAATTTTAAAATAGTTATGAAGACAGACGAAACTGGACCACAGGTTCAAGATCTAAATTGGTGGCAAGGCGAATTGTGATGGAATTAGAGAGGAGCTTGCAGGGGTTGATTGCAGTACTTTGTTTGCAGGCAAAAGAACATTTGGCAAGTGGGAGGCCTTTAATAGTGTGGTAGCTAGAGTTCAAGGTCTATATGTTCTTGCGAGGGTTTGTTTGGCAGGCGTAGGGAACCCTGGATGACAAGAGATATTGAGGCTTTGACCAGACAAAAGGAGGCATGGCTCAGGAGCAGGCAGCTGGGATCAAGGGAATCCCTGGAGGTATATAGGCGATACAGGAGTTTAATGTAAAAGGAAATCAGGTGGGCAAAAAGGGGCATGAAATAGCTCTGGCTGAGAAGATTACAGTGAATCCAAAGAGATTCTTTGAGTATATTAAAGGAAAAAGAGACAGTGCGGGTCCTGGTTGATAATATTTGCATCATTGTTAGCCATGGGTTAGGTCCCAGAAGAATGGAGAGTAGCAAATGTTATGCCCTTATTCAAGAAGGGCTGCAAAGAAAAACCAGGGAATTATAGACTAGTAAGCCAAACATCTGTGGTAATTACTTGAGAAGATTCTGAGGGATAAGATATACATGCATTTGGAAAGGTAGGGTAGGAAAGGTAGTCAGCATAGCTTTATGCTTGGGAGATCATGCCTCACAAATTTGTTAACACTCTTTGATGAAGTGACCAGGAAGGTTGATGAGGGCAGGGCAGTAGACATGGTCTAAATGGATTTCAGTAAGGCCTTTGATAAGGTTCCACATGGTAGGCTGCTTTGGAATGTTAGATTGCATGGAATCCGGGAAGAACTGGCAAATTGTTTACACAATTGGCTTGATGATAAGAAGCCGAGAGTAATTGTGGAAGGATGCTTGTCGGACTGGAGGCCTGTGTGCTGGGCCCATTGCTGTTTGTTATCTATAATGATGATTTGGATGACAATGTATAAGGCATGATTAGTAAGTTTGTGGATGACACTAAAATAGGCGGTATCATGGACAGTGAGGAAAGTCATCAGAAATTGCAGCAGGATTCTGATCAGCTGGAGAAGTGAATCGAGAAATAGTAAATGGAGTTTAATATAGGTATGTGTGAGGTGTTGCATTTTGAAAGTCGCATCAAGGTAGCAGTTTCATAGTGAATGGTAGGGTCTTAAGGAGTGTACTGGAGCAGAGGGACAGGTGTATGGTTCTCTAAAAGTGGAGTCACAGGTAGACAGGGCAGTGAAGAAGGCTTTTGGCACACTGGCCTTCATCAGTCAGGGCATTGAGTACAGAAGTTGGGAAGTTATGTTGCAGTTGTACAGAACATTGATGAAGCCGCACTTGGAGCACTGTGTTCAGTTTTGGTCACCTTGCTATAGGAAGAATGTTATTAAACTAGACAGAGTGCAGAAGAAATTTACAAGGATGTTGCCAGGACTCGAGGGACTAAGTTATAGGGAGAGGTTGGGCAAACCTAGGACTTTTTTCTTTAGAGTGTAGGAGACTTAGGGGGGATCTTATAGAAGTGTGTAAGATCATGAGATGTATGGATAGGGTGAATGCACTCAGTCTTTTTCCTAGGGTTGGGGAATCAAGGACTCAAGGGCATCAGTTTAAGGTAAGAGAGGAAAGAATACATGGGAACTTGAGGGGCAGCTTTTATACACAGAGGGCGGTATGCATAGGGAATAAGCTGACAGCGGAAGTGGTTCAGGTGGGTACATTAACAAGATTTAAAAGTTATTTGGACGAATGCATGGATAAGAAAAGTTCAGAAGGAAATTGGTCAAGTGCAGGGAAATGGGGTTCGCGTGGATGGACATTTTGGTCTGCATGTAGCCATTTGGGCCGAAGGGCCTGTCTCTTTGCTGTATGATTCGATGACTCTAAATAGGGAAGAAACTGGAATCAGCATTTGTAGAGCATTTGGATACACTGCATGCAGACAGAATGGCTTTCTTTAAAGATAAAATGTCACACAGAATTAGCCGTCTTAAACCATAACTTACGACAATGGAAACCAAGGGCCCAGGTTCAATTCCACCGTTGGGTGACTGTGTGGAGTTTGCACGTTCTCCCCATGTCTGTGTGGGTTTCCTCTGGGTGCTCCGGTTTCCTTGCACACTCGGGTCCCGACCCAAAATGTCAGCTTTCCTGTTCCTCTGATGCTGCCTGGCCTACTGTGTTCCTCCAGCTCCACACGGTGTTATCTAAAGATGTGCAGGTTAGGTTAGGTGCTAAATTGCCCACTGTGTCCAGGGATGTGCAGGCTAGGTGGGTTAGCCAGGGAAAATACAGGGTTACAGGGATGTGGTAGTAGGTGGGTCTGGGTGGGATACTCTTTGGAGGGTTGGTGTGGACTCGATAGGCTGAATGGCCTTCTCCCACACTGTAGAGATCCTATGATTCTAAATCGGGGATGCATACTTTATTATTATACAAGAGAGGGGTGTAAAGACTGGAGAGATTGTAGTGGTTTGAACCAGATGGATCTTATTGACTATGAGATCCTTGATTTTGGTTATTAACTGGGCCAATCAAGGAGCCTAGGCTGACAGATATAAACAGGGGATTCAGAGAGTCTCCAGATTTCGGGGACTGACTCCAAGCTGACTGGACACTGCCAGTGTACTGTGCATACGTAAATAAAGGGTGACTTGTGTGCTACATAATTCCTAGTGGTCGTAGGAGTCTCGTTATCAGTTCTGATATGTTCTTGATATAGGACAGTGTGCCTATTGTATTTGGGCATACTGTTCATCGGAGTCCTCACTGATCATGTTACCTAGCATGGTGACAAAACGTCTGGACGAAAACAAACCAGCTCGGCGAGCAAGCTGACAACCTCATTTTGATTTAATCCCAACCCTCTGTGTGTGGATTACAAATTTGAAGATTCTAAAAGAGTCATTGAAAATAATGAGGAACCAGTTACCTCTCGTGACCATGAAAGAAAACAAGAACCGTGAATGCTAGAGATCTGAAACAGAAACATAAATTACTGGTGAAACTCAGCAGTCTCACAGCATCTGTGAGAAGAAAGCTGAAATTAACATGTTGAGCCCCGTGACTCTTTATCAGACTCTGCTGGCCATATGTTTCAAGGCAATGAGGCTCAGACTGTTGTAATTGACTGTTTTGAGGAAGGGTCACTGGACCTGAAACATTAACTCTGATTTTTAATTCACAGATGCTGCCAGGCCTGCTCAGTTTTTCCAGCAACTTCTGTTTTTGTTCCTGATTTACGGCATCCTCAGTTCTTTCGGTTTTCATGTTGTAATTGACATTTTGTCAAATGTAGGATGAAGTTCTAATAATCAAAATGAAGCAATCAGTCCTAAAGGAAAACCACTAAGAGTAAAGTCAAATAGTTACCAGAAGGGGCTAGACAGTGGAAAAATCTAACTATTATAAGTAAAACAGAGAAGGCCTCTGGAAAATATAACTGGTTGGATGTACAGGATGAGGGTCAGGTAGTCAGACCCATCGATTGGAAATAAGACATACAAAATTGGAGAGCAAGGAAAAGCAAGTATAAACTCTGACAGTGGCTTTCAGGGTGAACGTATCCCTAGAATGCAATGACCATGGAAAGTAATGCTAAAAATGCTTAATACGAAAATCACTCGTGGTACATGGGTGTCGCTGGCTGGCCAGTATTTATTGCCCATCCCTAGTTGACCCTAAGAAGGTGATGGTGAGCTGTCTTTTTGAACCGCTGCAGCCTGTGTGCTGTAGGTTGACCCACAATACCCTGAAGGAGGGAATTCCAGAATTCTGACCCAGTGCCAGTGAAGGAATAGTGATATATTTTCAAGTCAGGAAAATGACTGGCTTGGAGGGGGAAGTGGTTGTGGGTTTTGATAATGCTGCTTAAGGATCTTTGGCAAATTTCTGCAGTGCATCTTGTAGATAGTACACACTGCTGCTATTGGGTGTCAATGGTGAAGGGAGTAGAGTTTGTCGATGTGATGCCAATCAAATGGGCTGTTTTGACCTGGATGGTGCCAAGCTTCTTAAGTTCTATTAGAGCAACACTATCCAGGCAAATGGAGTGTATGCCTTCACTCTCCTGATTTGTGCTTTGTAAATGGTGGTCAACAATAATACCCACTGAGGGCTACATTGATAATAAATTATAAGACAATGTGCATGAATGAAAAACTGAGGATCAATATCTCAGTGTTGAAATTGAGAATGGTGAATAGAGGAATTCAGGATTGAAATAGATGGGTACCTGCAGTCTGATTGATTGCTTTATGATTAAAAGTTATCAGAAATAATGGAAAAATAACATTTAGAACTCTAATGGGTACAGAAAGACTTGGGAATATCATGTCATCATTCTGCACAATGTGTTATAATTTTGTATTTTCCTTACGATTGTTTCTCATTTTTGTTTATAAAATCTTTTATCATCTAGCAGGGTATTTGACTGTGGGTTCCTGTGGTTTTCCTGTTAATAATATTAGAGTTTGGCAGGTTGTCCTTGTCTCTTTTTATTGGAGAGAGGAGGTGGCGAGGTTGTGACATTTGCAATTCTCCAGTCTTCTGTCACCAGTTTCATATCCAAGGAAGATGGAGCCATTGCAGTCAGAGCCTCCTTTATCTCCATCCCAGCTTCACTTTGAGGAGTGAGGGTACATTTTGTCTGAACTGTGATTTGCTGAAACCAGACTGCAGCTTGTTTGAGGGTCAGGCTCAATTACTCTCACATTGAGAGATCAAAGGCCTAGGATCATCTTTGTGAAAGGAGGTCAGCAAGAGTAGGAAATGTTAAAAACAAAATTTGCAAGTTTTTAATGGCAGTTTTGCCAATTGCAAATGTTAAGTCCAGTTAATGATATGTGTATTTTAAAACTCCATAAATGTTATTCTATGGTTGGAGTGGTACAAGGTGCTTAAAATTATCAGAGTAAGACATACTGACTTCAGTTCAGCTTTTCTGGTCCCATGCGGGACGTAGCAAGACTCTCTGCTCCTGAACCTTGTCCATCTCAACTGGTTTCACTCCAAGCCAAATAGCGTCATTCTCATGAAGTCCTCCTTAACAATACACCATCAGGTGTCCTTTAGTTGGTCCCTACAATAACTCCACAAAGGCCTGTAATCTGTCACCAAGTCACCCTTTATTTACACGTGCATACACATGACACTAAACCAGCTAGCTCAAAGCCGGGTCCTAGAGTGAGCAGAACCCCAACACTCCTGTTTATATCTGTCAGCCAGGACTCTCTGATTAGACCAGATTGACAGCCCCAATCAAGGAACTCATATTCTATGAAATCCACCTGGCTTTCTTCATTCCAATCACTGCATCCCTCCCTTCCTAAGTCCTGGGGCGTAGGCCCATTCTTTTTCCTGTAGCTTCTCCTGGAGTGTTTTTGCACCAGGTCTGGTTCATCCAACTCTGCCTCAGTTACTGACGGTGTGCACTGGACCACAGACCGCCTCTTGCACCTATAGCATCTCGGCTGAAACTGATATTCTTCAGGCAGTAATGGCTGTGACATCTGCCATGTCCATCTTATCCTCAGAGGTTTATTCGAAGCTAGGTGGAGGGGGAGAACCCACGAGTACCAAAAGCCTTGCTGGATGTTTTAAGGGGCCTGGTATGTTTTGCTCCTGCCCCATTTGCGAGGTTGCAGCTTTCATGTGATCCAAGTGCTTGTTCAGGACTGTCTCTCCAACCCAAAACGTTTACATCATGGGACCTGACCTCATGTTGACTATGCCTCTTACCCGTGCAGGGCCATTCCCGATGTTTTGGCACCAAACTTCGTTCCCTGATGTAAACTGCCTCTCTCACATAGAGGAGTCTTGTGTCTGGCATTGGTGTTCCAGATGCCATTTCACCCACTCTCCCAGGTCCAGGTAGATCAGGTTTAACCTGGTGCAGAGTCTTCTCCTTGTTAGGAACTCGGTTGGAGCTGTCCCTGTCGTTGCTTGAGGGATGATCCTGTAATCAACCAGGAATCGGGACACTTTGGTATCAAATGAAGCTGTAGGCTGTTTTTCTAATCCTGCCTTTGAAGTTTGGACTATTCTTTCCACTAAACCATTGGATGATAGAACTTTCTTTACATGTTGAATGCCATTCAACTTTAGGAAATACTCAATTTCCCTACTGGTAAATGATGGCCCATTGTCTGTGACCAACATCTCCCAGAGTTCGTGTATTACAAATGATGCTCGCAACTTTCTAATCGGTGTCACCATGTTTGATGAAAGACTATGCATGTCTAACCACTTTGAGTGCTCGTCCACAATGACTATATAGAGCCCACGAGAGGACTGGCATAGTCCATGTGTAACCAAGTCCAGGGCTTACTGGCTGTTTTCACGAAGGTGGAGAAGCTGCTGGTGCATTTTTTTGTCCTTGTTGGCACTCTGGGCACTGCCCCACCAATGCAGCTCTTTCTTTACTTCCCTGAAAGGTATGACTTGGCTACGCGAACCTCTTCCAAGGCTGGCTCTTTTTTAAGAGTTGATGTAAAGGTGTCAGGACAGAGGCCAGATAATCGGTGAACATTCTGTCGTAATTCACCAGCCCAAGGAAAAATCTAAGCTCTGGTACAGACATGGGAGCCGGGGCACTTTTAATCTCCCTCACTTTATCTTCCAATGAGTGTAGCCGGTTTGTCAACTCTGTAGCCCAAGTAGGTCACTTGGGGGTCCCTAGACCACACATTTTTCCAACCTAAGGCATACACCCGCCTTGGAGAAATGTTTAAGCACTGTGCCCAAGTTCTTTAAATGCTCTTTATTGGTCTTCCCATTTATTATCACATCATCTAGATAAATGGCAACCTGGGGTAGACCTTGTAAATATTCTCCATTATCTGCTGGAAAATGGCACAGGCTGATGATACCCCAAGTGGCAGTCTTGTATATTGGTACAAACCCTTATGGATATTAATTGTGGCATACTTCTGGAAATCCTGATCTAACTGCAATTTCAGCTATTCATGGCTCATATCCAGCTTTGTGAAGGACAACTCTCCCACTAGTTTTGCATTTAAGTCCTCTATGCAAGGGATTGGGTATTTATCTAGCTGCCAAAAGCAGTTTAGTTTTTGTTTGAAATCCTGACAAAGGCAAACTGACCTGTCGGGCATTACAGTTGGTACAACTGGTGCTACCCATTTTGCAAACTGTTTGATGATTCCTTTGATTCGGTTTGATGATTCCTTCATTTTCCAGCCTCCTGATTTCAGCCTCTATCTTTGCATGGAAGGCAAATGGCACTGGCTGTGCCTTGCAGAATTGTGGAGTTGTTTCCTGACATTCTACTTGGGCAGCACTGTGGCTCAGTGGTCAGCACTGCTGCCTCCCAGTGCCAGGGACTCGGGTTCGCTTCCACCCTCGGGCGACTGTCTGTGTGGAGTTTGCACATTCTCCCTGTGTTTGCGTGGGTTTCCCCCAGGTGCTCTGTTTTCCTCCCACAGTCCAAACATGTGCAGGCCAGGTGGATTGGACATGTTAAATTGCCCATAGTGTTCAGGTATGTGTGGATTATGGGGATTTATCTGGGTGGGATGCTCTGAGGTTCGTGTGGACTTATTGGGCCGGAGGGTCTGTTTCCACGCTGTAGGGATTCTATGATTCTATGCTTTCACTGGAAATACAATGGCTGAGAGGAGACTGATAGAGGTCTACAAAATTATGAGAAGCATAGATAGAGTGGATAATCAGAAGCTTTTTCCCAGGGTTTAAGTTTCAATTACAAGGGGGCACAGGTTCAAGGTCAGAGGGGGAAGGTTTAAGGGAGATGTGCAAGGCAAGTTTTTCACACAGAGAGTGCTAGCAGCCTGGAATGCACTACCAGAAGAGGAGGTGGAAGTGGGCACATTGAACACATTTAAGAGGCACCTAGAAGGGTACATGAATAGGGAGGGAATAGAGGGATACAGATCGAAAAATGGGAGGTTTGTTTTTAGATTACTTAGGGCATGATGGTTGGCACAAGCTTGGATGGCCGAAGGGCCTGTTCCTGTGCTGTACTTTTTCATTTGTTGATTTGTTCATGTAAGGTGGCCTTGGCCCCTTTGATAGGCCCCAGATCTCCTTGAAAACCTCCGAGTAGTTAATTAGGACTTCTCTCAGGCAGCCATTTTCTAATCAAAAAATGTTGACCCAATCTGAGTGAATCTTTCTGAACCAATTTTGCCCCAACAAGCTCAGATCCGAGCCTTTTACTAGGATCAGTGGTAACAGAACCAGTTGCTACTCATAAGAGACTGGAACCAAAGTTGTACTCTTAATCTGTAGAGGTTCCCTGGTATAGGTTCTCAGCCTAGCCGAGGCCTTATGCAAGCTTAAGGATTGGAGTCCAGAATGAATTTTGGTAAAGACTGCTTCCACAATCCCTGATACAGCCATTGTGGTATTGACCTCCATTAAAAATGGGTGACTTTTTAACCAGACATTTATTTTGATTGGTTCTGATTTGGATGTTGCTAAGGAATTTAACTGTTTCAAAACCATATATAGGTGGACTTTCCAGGGTGTGCACTCTCCTGGATACAGGCCTACGAGTTCTCTTACTCAATTCAGGCCTAGCATACTCTTTTGCTGTCTCAGGACCGCATATTGGCAGCAACTACAATGGCCTGCTGGTGCGTATCCTCGAGAAAATAAATGTTTGGCCGAGACTTGCCTTTGTTGTTGGGTTTTGCCATGAGCAGCTTCCATATCCCTCTGATCAGGATATATCCTGAGTGAAGCAAAGCAATTGCCTTCACTCAAGTGGTGTTCCCCAAGCTCAGTTGGCCTCGCAAGGGTGCCCATTTCCATTGGCATACCTTATGACTCATAAGCTCCGCTTGCCACATTTTCTAATGACAAAGCCAGTTGTCGTGCTTGTTTGAAGTCCAGTTGGACTTCAGCTAGCTTTTGCATGGTCGCATTATTAATGCCACATACCAGACAGTCTCCTAACATCTCACTTATGGTTAAACCAAAATCACATGCCTCTGCCAGTCATCTTAACCTAGTCAAAAATCCCTATATAGAATCCACTGGTTCTTGAACTGTTGAGTAAAACTGATAGCATCTCAGAATCAGAGGAGGCTTGGACTCATAGTATTCCTTACCTAAATCTGTCAACTCACGACACTGACTGAGCCAGCTCGGATTGGGTCTTAGAGAGAGCAGAACCCATGATACTCCTGCTTTTTCTCTTTTTTTTTATCTTTTATCTTTAAAAACCCTACACTACTAATGTTTAGCAGTAGTACTTATTTTTTCTCCACATCACCCAAGTTGTGTGTCTGTGTGCACTGACTCAGTAAACAGACACCATTGTGCGAACACTTTATTCCATACTTTTCACTACCAGGAAAAACACCCATGTTGCCAGTGAACTAGTGACAAGAAAAGCCCAATAAGGGCAATGCTTACGTGAAGAAAGTGAAGGGGGAGGGTTGGGATTAAATCAAAATGAGGTTGTCAGCGTGCTCACCGAGCTGGCTTGTTTTCGTTCAGACGTTTTGTCACCATGCTAGGTAACATGATCAGTGAGTACTCGTATGAACAGTATGCCCTAACACACTGGGCACACTGTCCTATATCAAGAACATATCAGAACTGACAACAAGACTCCTACGACCACTAGGAATTATGGTAGCACACAAAACCACAACCACGCTACGACAAATACTCGCAAGGATTAAAGACCCCATACTAACGACATGCAGAAGCAATGTAGTTTACAAAATACCATGCAACGACTGCCACAAACATTACATCGGACAGACAGGAAGGAAACTAGCCATCAGAATACACAAACATCAGCTAGCAGCAAAATGACACAAGGAACTTTCCTAATATCAGTACATTCGGACATTGAAGGCCATCAGTTTGACTGGGACAGCATAACCATAGTAGCTTAAGCCAAACATAGACACGCATGGGAATTCCTAGAGGCATGGTTCTCAACCCAGAATGCAATCAACAAACATACAGACTTGGACCCCATATACAAACCCATGCAGAACAGAACCAGAAATGACACAACTCACCATAACAGACTGGATAGTATAAATTCCAAGTGGAGTAGAACAATATCGCTTCATCGGAGGCCTCAATGATGATGTTACCTAGAATGGTGAAGAAACGTCTGAATGAACACAAGCCAGCTTGGCGAGCAAGTCAACAACCTCAGACACAACCCGAGCTACAAATCTTTGCAAAAACGTTAAATCAAAATAGAATTGGAGGAGGAAATAAAGCACTCCACCGCCACTCGGTGACCACCTCTCCCTAAAGGCAAAGATAGCTTTGGTGGACACCACATGCGCCCTCTCCAAGCACACCTGGGGCACTCCTGTTTATTATTTTTTGCAAATAATTTTATTCAATATTTCAGTCAACAGGAAAAACACCCATGTGGCCAGGGAACCAGTAACAAGCAAGGCCCAATAGGGGCAATGCTTAGATCTAAAAAATATGAAAGGGACGATAGGGATTAAATTAAAATAGAGTTGGAGAGGGAAATAATGCGCTCTAACCACCCCCACCCCCACCCGTTATGCCTACTTCTTCCTAAAGACATCGGGAGCATTTTTGGACACTGCGTGCTCCCTCTCCAAGGACACATGGTATACTCTTGCTTATACCTGTCATCCAGGGATCCCCGATTGGACCAAGTTAACAGCCCCAATCAGGGATTTGTTCTATGATATCCACCCACTGACCTTGTCTACTACAGTCCTATCTTCTTTTTCATCTGGTGGTGTCCATTCTGCCAATTTAGCAAGGCATACATCCAGGAGGCAAAATATATGTCCTGCCAGTCTTATTCCTATCTCTATCTCTCTCTCTCTCTCTCTTTATCTCACAATGTCCTGCAGGTGCCTCTGACCAGTCCTGTAGAGTATGTCTTAATTGGTGATGTTACTTTTGAATGATTCCCTGGATTTTAGACAGACTACAACAGTGGAAAACCTCTGACTTATGCAACACCTTTGTTGTACTCTTTTATGTTTTGCTGGCATGGACTGCAGTTGATACTCCAGTGGACATGCTGACTTGCAACTTCATGGCCATATTGATGGTCTTGGATGCCCACGTATTGTGTAGCCACTGGAAGACCAATGCTGCATTATTGATTCTTAAATGGACATTGATCGCCAGATTATCCTCCCAGGTGACATTACTTCCTGGGTGGATGACGTCGTCTACGTTCTCTTACCCAAAGGTGATCAGAGGTGGGGGATGGTGAGTGACATGATGTGACATGATGGGTAATGACATGATGTGAAAGGGTAAACATTGTCAGAACAATAGGGATAATTATCCCATTTTTATTTGAATAATATCATAGAATGCTTAATATAAATTAAAGGTGCCTTTAGGTGGCTCAGTGCACGGTGGCTCAGTGGTTAGCACTGCTGCTTCACAGCGCCAGGCACCTGGGTTCAATTCCACCCTCGGGTGACTATCTGTGTGGAGTTTGCACATTCTCCCTGTGTCTGTGTGGGTTTCCTCCGGGTGCTCCAGTTTCCTCCCACAGTCCAAAGATATGCAGGCTAGGTGGATTGGCCATGCTAAATTGCCCATAGTGTTCTGGGATGTGTAGATTAGGTGGGGTATAGGGCGATGGGTCTGGGTGGGATGCTCTGATGGTTGGTGTGGACTTGTTGGGCCGAAGGGCCTGTTTCCATACTGTAGGGATTCTATGATCTAATGAGCAGACTAAGCCTTGGTTTAATGTCTACCTAAAAAATACAGGCCATGCAATACAGTACTCAAGTGCTACCTTAGAGCTTTGTGCTCCAGTATCTGATTAGAATGGAACTGCATAATCTTCTGATGATCAGAAGCGAGACTGCTTTCATCTAAACCATGTTTGAACCTTCTGTAAATTATGCTAGCTTCATTCACCTTAATTTCCAGGATCTGCAGAAGATGACCCTTGGCTACCAAATGTTATTAAGCCTCAGTCTTCCAGAGAGGTTGGAAACCAAAGGGTTTTATGGGGTTGAATTCCAATCCAAATACTGGAAACCAAACACGTTAACTTTGTTAAATATCACATAGTTGATTCATGTGCTGCTGTCCTCTTGAAATCCTGGTCTTCAGAATCCACTTCATGCTTTTATATTTGTTACCTGGTGTTTTTCCTGATGTTCTCAGCTTTGAAGTTTCTCAGAGTTGGCCCAGTATGAAGGTTTCAGCCACAGTTCTGGATGTAGTAAGAGCGAGGCTCAGTTCATTGAATTTGCTGGAACTGGTCAACTCCTGAGTTCCCACCAGCATTTGTATTGTTCAGAGTCTTGTGATCGGTCCTCTCTCTATTTGCCTCTTCTTGATTTGTTGAAATTGGCTAACTCTATCATTACAACTGGCCTTCTGGTGAACTATCAGAATACCTCCAGAAACACTGAATTACGCTGACTTTTCAGTGGGAGAACATTTTGGAAACAGTGATCACAACTCCTTAAGTTTTAGGAAAACTATGAATAAGGGTAAGTCAGGATCTTGTGGCAAGGTGCTAAACTGGGGCAGGGCAAATTATGTCAATATTAGGCAGGAGCTAGGGACTGTTCGTTGGGAGGAGCTGTTATCAGGCAAGTCTGCATTTGACAAGTGTGAATTGTTTTAAAGACTTGCTGATGAGAGTTCAGGACCAGCATGTTCCAGTAAGGAGGAAGTACAAGGTTGGCAAGGGTTGGCAAGGGACCCTGGGATAATGAGGGAGGTTATGAATTTAGTCAAAAGAGTAAAAGAAGCATATATCAGGTGTAGGAAGTTAAATCGGACAGAGCCCATGAGTAATATAAAGAAAGCAGGAAGGAATTCAAGCAGGGAATTAGGAGAGCAAGAAGGGGTCATGAAATGACCTTGGTAAGTAGGGTTAAAGAGAATCCCAAGGCATTTTATTCATATATTAAAAACAAGAAGATAACTAGGGAGAAGGTCGGACCACTCAAGGATAAAGAAGGGGACTTGTGCTTGGAGGCAGAAGGATGTGGGTGAGATCCTAAATGAGTACTTTGCATTGGTATTCACTCAGCAGAAGGATATGGAGGATAGTGAGATTTGTGTGGAGCATGCTAATAAGCTAAGGCATTTTGAGATCAAGAAAGAAGTGATGTTAGTCTCATGAAGAGCATTAAGGTGATAGGTCCCCATGGACCCGATGGTATCCACCCGGAGTTATTGAGAAGGGCAAAAGAAGAGATTGCTAGGGCCTTGGCCAAGATCTTTGTATCTTTACTGGAGAGGTCCCAGAGGACTGGAGAGTAGCTAATGCTGTTCCTCTAATCAAGAAGGGAAATAGGGAAAATCCAGGAAACTATAGACTGGTGTGTCTCACATTGGTGTTTAGGAAGCTATTGGAGAGAACTTTTAGGGATGGGATTTATTCACATTTGGAAAGCATGGGATAATTAGGGACAGTCAGCATACCTTTGTGCGAGGCCTAATTCTGAAGATTAAGATGCCTGGAATCTAGGGTGACTTGGCTACATGGATTCAGAATTGGCTTGCCCATAGAAGGCAGAGGGTAGTGGTGGAAGGTTGTTTTTCAGGCTGGGGGTCCGTGACTACTGGTATTACATGGGGATTTGTACTAGAACCTCTTTTGTTTGTGACATATATAAATGACTTTGATGAAACTGTAGATGGGTGGGTTAGTATGTTTGCAGATGATACAAAGGTCGGTGGAGATGAGGATAGTGTAGAAGGTTGTCAAAGCGGGATATAGATCAGTTGTAGATCTGGGCGGACATGATGTGGAGGTGCAGATGTTGGACTGGGGTGGACATGGTCAGAAGTCACATGACACCAGGTTATAGTCCAACAGGTTTATTTGAAATCACAAGCTTTCGGAATGCTGTTCTTTCAGGAGGTGAAGTGCAGATATGGGCGGAGAAATGGCGGATGGAGTTTAATCTGGGGAAGCGTGAGCTGCTGCACTTTGGCAAATCAAATGTTAAGCAAAAGTATACAGTTAATGGCAGGACTCTGAACAACATTGATGTACAGAGGGATCTTGGGGTTTAAGTCCATAGCTCACTGAAAGTGGCCACGCAAGTAGATAGAGTGGTAAAGAAGGCATGTGGCATGCTTGCCTTTATTTGTCAGGGAATTGAGTACAAGAGTCAGAATGTCATGTTGCAGCTTTT
The DNA here is from genome assembly GCF_021869965.1 of Rhincodon typus. NCBI lineage: Eukaryota > Metazoa > Chordata > Chondrichthyes > Orectolobiformes > Rhincodontidae > Rhincodon > Rhincodon typus. The sequence goes on along the minus strand of NC_063340.1, from coordinate 27,723,419 downwards.
CAAGACTTTGATTACTCCACACTTAAGAATATTCAATGTTCAATAAGAATGTTCAATTCTGGTCACCACATTAGGAAGAATGTGAAGGCTTTGGAGAGGGTGTAGAAGAGGTTTACAAGGATGCTGCGTGGATTAGAGAGTAAGAACTATAATGAGAGGCTAGAAAAACACGTGTTGTTTTCTCTGGGGCGGTGGAAGCTGAGGGGAGACTCAATAGAAATCTATAAAATTATGTGATGATAGGGTTGACGGTCAGAATCTTTTTCCCAGTGTTAGAACGTCTAAATCTAAGGGGCATGTATTTAAGGTAAGAGGGGGGAAATTCAAAGGAGATGTGAGGGGCAAGTTTTTTACATAGAGAGTGGTAGGAGTCTGAAATGCACTACCAGGGGTAGTGGTGGAGTAAGATACGATAGGGGCGTTTTAAGACACTTTTAGATCAACACATGAATATGCAAGGAATGGAGGATATGGGCCAAGGGCAGGCAAGGGATCGGTTTAATTTGGTATCATGTTTGGCACAACATCGTGGGCTGAAGAGCCTGTTCCATGTACACAGATCTTTGACTTTAAGTGAGCCAAGGGTTATTGGGGGAAGGCACGAAAGTGGGGCTGAGAACACAATAAGATCAGCCATCATTGTATTGAATTACAATGAAGATTCAAGGGGCCAAATGGCCTACTCTTGCTCCTATTCCATATATTCATGTGACCCACATAAGCATTATGAACTGTTAGAAAAAAAGCAAAGAAAGTTGCAGAAGCAAAACGAATCAGCAAACAAGAAGCTAGAAATTCAAAGAAGCATAAAGGTCTCCCACTCTTAAGTATGCCATCACTGATATATGGAGCTTTTCACTGATCCACATTGGAGGATAAACTGCTATTCACAGCTCCTGGCAAGAAAATGGAGTGCATGTCAATCAAGATTAAAATGCTGATTCTTTAACTGTATTTTTAAGTATACTTCCTCGCCAGAACTGTGGGAGTATTGGATTTTATTTTAGCTAAGCTAGAATACGTGCAGTGAAAGTTCTTTGAAGTGTTCAGCAATTCATGCCAGACCTACAAAAGAACACAAGAAAGAGGAGCAGGAGTAGGCGACTTGACTCCTGAAGCCTACACTGCCATTCAACAAAATCTTGGCTGATCTGTCCCAGGCCTCAACTCCACTTTTGTGCCAGCGAAGCATAGCTGTCAACTCCCTGATATTTTAAAAATCTATCTACCTCCTCTTTAAATACTTTCAGTGATCTAGCCTTCACAACTCGCTTGAGTAGAGAATTCCAGACATTCACTACCCTGAGGGAGAAGAAATTCCTTCACAATTCAGTTTTAAATGAGTATCCCCTTATTGTGTAAATATGTTCCCTAGTTTGAGATTTCCCCACAAGTCGAAACATGTTCTCAACATCTACCTGTAAAGCCTCCCCTCAGAGGCTTTTATGCTTCAGTAAGCTCATCCCTCATTTTTCTAAAATCTAATGGATGAAGGACGAACCTGTGTAGCCACTCTTGTTAAGTCAAACCCTTTATCTTAGGAATAGGCCCGGCAAATTTCTTTTCAACAGTACTTCCAATGCCAGCAACAAAAACCAAAATTGCTGTAAAAATTCAACAGGTCTGACTGTGTCTGTGGAGATAAATTAGAGATAACATTTCAGGTCCAGTTATCCTTCCTCAGAACACTTTGTCTTTTTCTAAAATGGGAAATAAAACTATACAGAGTACTCCAGGAGAGGTGTCACCATAATCTTATATATTATTAACAAAACTTCCCTGTTTTTAAATTCTAATCCTCTCTCAATACTCAGGCAGCTTTGATGGGCTCTGCAGCGGCGGTGGTATCTTCAGAGCCAGCGTGGCTATAGAGTCGGTCAGTTGGCCTGTGAAACCTGGAGCCCACAGGGCTGGAAGCCCGGAGCAGGTTACTCTTGGTGGCATGGCGTGGGCTGGGAAGACAAGAGCAGGACTGTGGCGGTGGCATGCTGTAACAGTAGAGAAGAAAAAGTTAAACTCTCTTTAAGTGTTTTTTATTTTACTCTAAGTTAATGAGAATGGCACCTATGTACGGCGACGGTACACACTTTTCACAGTGTTTTATATTGAATGCATGTGACAATAAAGGATGCTCTATTGTATAAAGACCAAAAGAAAATTTACAACAAAGAAGTGCAGATGCTGGAACCCTGAAACAAAAACTGAAATTGCTTGGAGAAACTCAGCAGGTCTGGCAGCATCTGTGGAGAAAAAGCAGGGTTAACATTTCAGGTTCAGTGACCCTTCTTCAGAACACAAATTTGCCTTCTTATGCTGGAATAGTATAAAATTTTTGTTAGGCTGTAGATAGAGTATTGTCTGAAGTTCAGGGATCCACGGGCATCCAAGGGGGCTGTGAGCTGCACTGCAGAAGATGCATCGGAGAATTACAGGGATGTTGCCTGGGGTGGAGAGTTTATTTATGAAGAGAGTTTGGGGTAATTTTCCATGAAGCAGAGGAGACTGAGGAGGGACATGATTGAGATGTATAAAATTATGAGGAGTATGGATAGGTAGGCAGGAAGGAACTTTTCCCCTGGGTGGAGGGAGTAATGACTGGGAGCATAGAGCTAAGAGGTGGGGAGTCGATGGTCTGGTGGAATTATCACTGGATTGTTAATCCAGAGACCCAGGTAATGTTCTGGGGAAACAAAGTGTAGAGCTGGATGAACACAGCAGGCCAGGCAGCATCAGAGGAGCAAGAAAGCTG